>NC_091469.1:268308379-268654212 GCF_036971445.1 Narcine bancroftii | reverse complement strand
CTTTTCCTGTTCCAAAATTTAAGTTTCAGAAGTATAAGAAGACATTTTTTTTTGCCTAGTTATTCATCATTGAAGATTTTCTGCCCTTCCCATCTTCACACATAAATGACAATCTATCCAAAATGCCAATTTTACATTACCTGAAATCTAAATGATTCAACACCTTAAAACTTTTATTATCTACTGATGTGCTTGTACTGAAGATTCTAAGTTCTCCCTGTAGTTTACCCAGGTCCTGTTGTTACTTCCTTCCTCCCAAAAACATAATCACTCAGCAGGTATTTACTGTAAAATCATCCCTTGGATAGGTGTGTGATAAGTTGATGGGCATGTGAAGAAGAACAAAATACAGAAAAACTCCTGATATCTGGAACCTATGGGAATTGATAGAGGCTGGATGTGTATTTTCTGGTTGCTTTGGACTTACTCTTACAATGCCTAATACAGCTGCATTAAGAATAAAAGACAAAAATAGTATACTGTAGTTACAATGAACAAACTTCACTTGCATGAATGTATAAACCTTAAAGTGCTTCACTTTATTGTTAATCACATTATTTAAAAACATTTAACCATTGCTGCTTCTGCAGGTTCCTCCCCCTCCATGGAACTGCCCAAAAGACAAACAATAACATCATAGGTAATTAACCCCACCAACCCCCCCCCCCCACCCAGCTCAAGTTTACAGATAAAGCCTCTGCCAGGACAACTCTTATTAAGCAGAGATAAGGAGAAACTTTAAGAGCACGGCCAAGATAGACTGCTGGCTGAATATTTGCTCCCATCTTCACCAAAGGTTTGTGTGTTACTTCAGAGAAAATTTACTTTGACAATTTTAAATGTATGCATTTTTTACCTACTTATTTTATTTTCCTCAATTTTTTTTGTCAGTTGCTTGAATTCCAGATGCCAGGAGTTTTACTGTATAGGGAAATCAGTCAAGGAGCCTGTAGAGGTATAAAGGGGTGAATGGCCTCAAAAGGAAATATGGGAATTGTTAAAAATGGAAATGAGCTTTCTGCAATTACTTTCTGAGAATTCAGTCATCAGCAAGGAAACAGGGCCACTAGCCAAACTTGCCCATATTGATTAATTGCCCAAATGTCTCACCCACATTGGTCCCACCTGCCTGTGTTTAGGACATACCCTATCCAGGTTTCTTAAACATGACCAAAACCATGCTGATTATCCCTTTATCCATCTAATTGCATGTCCATCTTCTCCCTCACAATACTCTCCAGTAACTTATCAATCACAGATGTTAAACTCACTGGCAATTAGTTCCTAGACTTTTCCCTTCAGGCCTTCTTGAATTGAGGCACATTTGCCACCGACCAGACCTCCGGCATCTTGCCTGTACTTAAGGATGACTCATAAATCTCAGTCAGGTGCCTGCAATTTCTTCTCTAGCTTCCCATAGTGTCCTTGGATATATCTGAATAGGCCTAGAGATGTGTCTACCTTCACACATATTTAAAGAAAATTATTCATGTTTACTTCCAGCCACATGGAATTTAAACTAAGTTTTATATTAATAAATATTTTAAGAATAATGTTTGGGACAAAGACAATTTCTTCCTTTATTTGCCCTTGTGCTCCACAATTTTAAATTTGTAATCAAATTACTCACGTGATTAAAGTGCACATTCCAGATTTTATTCAAGGTTATTTGTATACAGTACATTTAATTTTGACCATGTAAAAATTAGAACATTTTTAAATACATAATTCCCTCATTTCAGGATAGCATAACGTTTGGGACATTTGGCTTCACAGTTATTTGTGAGCACTCAGGTATGTACAGATGCTTTAGTGGTGCGGGGATAAGAGAGCTAGGCTTACTTCTGAGCTTTTGATCACTTTGGAGTCTGTAGTTGCTATTTTTCAACTTGAGGACCAGAACTGTGCCAATGAAAGTCAAAGAAGCCATTATGTGACTGAAAAACAAAAAAAATAAAACGGTAAAAGAGATCACCAAACCTTAGGATTACTAAAATCAAGAATTTGGAACATCATTAAGAAGAAAGAGCATACTGATGAGCTCAGTATCATAAAGGGACTGGTAGGCCAAGGAAAACCTCCATGGCTGATGCCAGAAGTATTTTCATCATTAGGAAGGAAAATCCACAAACACCTGTCCAACAGATCAGAAACACTCTTCAGGAGGCAGGTATGGATGTGTCCAAGTCTACTGTCTGCAAAGACTTCATGAACAGAAATAGAGTCTACACTGCAAGATATAAACCACTAGTTAGCCACAGAAATAGGATGGGCACGTAACAGTTTGCCAAGAACTATTTAAAAGACCCTGAAGAATTCTGCAAAAGGTTTTGAGGACAGATGAAACCAAGATTAACCTGTATCACAATGATGGCAAGAGTAAAGTATAGAGGCATAAAAGAACTGCCCAAGATACAAAGCATACTACCTCATCTCGGAAACATGGTGGTGGGGGTGTTATGGCCTGGGCATGTATGGCTGCCACAGGGTACTGGCACACATATTTGTTAATGATATAACTGCTGATGGCAGTAGGAAAATTAATTCTGAGGTGCTCATTCAAAAAATGCCTCCAAACTCATTGGACAGCACAATCCCAAACATGCTGTTGAAGCAACAGAAGAGATTTTCAAAGCTAAAAATTAGAAAATTCTTGAATCATCCGATCTAAATCTAACTGAGCATGCTTCCATATGCTGAAGAGAAAACTTAGGGGACAAGCCCCTGAAATAAGCAGGAGCTGAAGATGGCTGTTGTCGAGGCCTGACAGAGCATCACCAGAGAAGATACTCAGCACCTAGTGATATCTATGAAAGAGATTTCAAGCAGTCATTGCATGCAAGGAATATGCAACAAAGTACGAAACATGACAAGTATACAGATAATCTCTGACTTATGATGATCTTATTTATGATTTTTCGAAGTTACGATGGTTCGAATTTGTTTTGTACTTCGAATTTTGGCTAGGCCATGATGTTCAGCATCTCCCAACAGCACTTTATCAGTCCCCACACTGATCCCATTGCCCCGCTCCCTCCTGACTGCCCCATTTTGGTCCCCACACTGATCCCACTGCCATTTTTTGACATGACTTTTTTCTATTTACGATGGGAGTGCCAGAACATAACCCCATCAGATGTTGAGGATTACCTTTACATACCATTGCTATGTTCTAAATATTATGGTGCCCTGGAGCTCTGGTCCTCATATTGAAAAATGGCAACCACAGACTCCAAAGGTGATCAAAAACTTAGAAGCAAGCCTAGCTCTCTTATACCTGCAGCAATGATCAAACATACCCGAGTACTCACGAACACCTGTTAAGCCAAATGTGCCAAACATTATGATGCCCTGAAATAAGGGGCTATGTATAAAAAGTGTTGTAATTTCTACATGGTCAAACCAAAATGTACAAAATATCCTTGAATAATATCTGGAATGTTCACTTTAATCATATGCAAAGTATTTTATTACAAATTTAAAATTGTGGACCACTGGGGCAAAGAAACAAAAAAGAGTCTTTGTCCTTAGCATTATGGAGGGCACTGTAACAAAAAAAGTTATTAAAGTAAAAATTAGTTAAATCGTTCACTGTTAACCTGTCTTGTTCCCTAGAAAGCAGAGTGAATCACAGACTCATTGCACCAATCTGAATGAAGGAGAAAATAGGTCAGCCTTTGTTAAGTGCCCAAAAATGGAAAATGCTAAGTGTTTGTCGGTTTGTTTCAAGCTGTTTGAGCAAGTTAAAGTTGTCAAAATTATAAATTCATTAACTTGATTCAGATGAGGATTGTGAGGATGGGTGCTGTGCCACTGCAAAATAATCATTTAGAGTGCTTTTTATAACACAAGTGATAGTCTGGCATTGTTACTGACCCAGCTTGAGAATTCTCAGTTATTAGATTACTATTTAACTTGCACTCCAGAATGATCAATGTCATTAATTGACACAAAATATTAATCTTAAAATGCAGCCTTTTCTCATGTCTTATGCACTCCTCAATAATCTTGTTACATTCATAATTGCAATTGTAAAAATTATTTATCATATATACATTTAAATAGTGAATCATTTTATTTCAATTCAGAATGTCATTAATGATTTATAAATATATATTTCAATACTAATGCTTTAAAATAATGATTGAAACAAAGACATGTAGAATATGTGAAGACCAAGTAATGTGCAAAGAGTATTTGGTTACATGTATCTAGATGCTACATGCAGTAGTTGCAAGAATGTCAAAAGGCATTTTCTGATATCCATTAAATCGCCAAAATTAATCTTGAGTTATTTTGGGTATCAAATATGAATTTTTATTTCATCCTATTTTCACTCTACTTCTTTAATTCCCATGAACCATTTCATCTACATTGTATTCAATGAGCTTCCACAGCTACCCTTACTCAATCATTAGAAATTATAATATTTTTCTTATGTAAAACTAAGCAATTAATTTTAAAATAAGACCTTAAAATGCAATGTTTTTCTTGCCCTCAATGCATTTTAGTAAACCCATCTGTGAAAACACTGCAAATAGAATAATGCATGTAAAGACACAATAAACATGAGCATAAAGATGATCTGTACACATAATAAAACATTTCAAAATCAAATCAAGTACATAGATATAACAATCAGTGATTTTCTGATGACAAAATATAATCTTACTGTTTCATCAGTTTTCAAAGTAGTGTTTAGTACAATGCTATTATAGGGCTAGTGATCCAGATTTGTATTCAGCCCTGTTTGTATGTTCTCCCCATGTCTCCATGCTCCATCCTCCTGGTGCTCCAATTTCCCCCCACCCTTTAGGAAAGTACAGAGATTGTCAGTTAATCGATATTATTTGGAAGGCATAGGCTCATGGGCTGGAAGGGCCTGATACCATGCTGTATATCGAACTTTAAAATGCTTTGCCATTCACCAAAAGTCATATTAAAAAAAAGTTTATATAAACCGTTATTGCAAACTTTTGAAATTCTTTAAAAAGAACAGGTCACTTCAATTCTATCCTCACCAGATCTGACTTTTCAGCAAATATCAAAAATCAATTTAATACACTTTATATTTCTCAATATTTTTTATTACCAGCTATACAGATTTGAACACATTTACTCAGTTCATGGGGAAATAAATTTGTAAATTTACAATATTGTTTTTAAAAAAAAAACTTCAGGTACATAAAATCTGCAATTCTACCTATTACTTGCAAATAGATAATTTTTAAATACAACTTTGATGAACCATGAAAATATCACTTCATTCAACGAACGCGCTGGACTCAGTTCACACATAGACTAAATTAAGAGTAAATAAATTAAAGCCAGAGTCCAACAATAGGAGAAGGTATTCGGTTCAACAGTCAGTTTATTACACCACACAGCACAGCACAGCACAAGAATAAAACTTATCAGAGCTCTGGGTCAGTCTGTTAGTTCATAGGTCACCTGCCAGTGAGCTACTCCCCGAGACTGACCCCTATTGTCCAGTTGGCACAGTTTATATAGGTCAATCTTATCACACAGAACAAAAGTTGTTTTCCCTGCTAGATCTTTTTGCATAAGGGTTATCACAAGTCATCTCCTGTTTTGCAGATTTCTGGGGTGTAGCCTTCCCATGTTAATCCTCCAGGCCAGACTATCCTGTTGTTTAGATCTGAAATTAATTCATCCCCAGATATTTCTAATCACCATTTGGTCCCTGTCTGGCCAATTTCTGCTGTTCTCTTTAACACCTCCTCGTGCCTTAATCTTCCTCCTAGACTGGTTTTCCATTCCCTTTGATTCTTGCGGGCCATTCTTTGTTCTGATCTGGCCTGTGTCTCCTGTGCTACTTCCCACCTCCTTCAGTTGAGCATTCCTCCTAAATCGTTTTATGCATATCCTCTCCCTGTATCTTGGGAGCGGCCAATTTCTGTTCAGCCAACTTTGCTCCATGCTGTGACAGCCACTTAGCCACATTCCTCTTTCCCTGACTCATGCAGTACAAATAAACTTATTAATTAATCATTTATTTCATAATGTTTTAACCCCTAGATTCCAACACTTTCTACCTGATGGTAAAGTGGTTTAAAGGCATGTTCCACTTCCGTTCTCTGATCTCACTGGACAACATTTTTGCTTGAAAAGATTTGCTTCCTGTAAACAAATTGGGGAGGATGATAGACAACTTCAAGCTCTACACAAAGATAATTTCAGATTTGCTGCATCACCTAGGAAGTTGGAGAAACATTATATGAACTTTTATTGAACTTAGCAAGTTTAATCACATGATGCTGTCACAGGCACTCAGGCTGAATGTGAGTAGCAAATGTAACAAATGTGAGTAGCCCAGTCAAGGGTGTAGCCAGGTTTTAACAGTGGGGGGGGGGGGATGACCACATAAAAAAAAGCCACTATTCCCTCAAAGCTGTGCCTCTGTCCATGTGCCCACACAATTTGCAAACCAGCTCACAAGGAAATTAATGTGCACACATTCATGACACGTACCAAAAACTAAGTTTATTATGCATTTTTCTTTTGTATTTAACACAAGGAACTTAAGGAAGATACAGTTTTAATGGAAGTAGATAATTGTTATTTGTATCAAAACATAATAAAAATGTGTATTATTTAACAATTTTACATTTAATGCTAATTTTGGGTAGGTTGAAGAAATTGAAACCAGCCCTCAGCCTACCGCACACTGGAGCTCCTGACACCCGACTCCAAACCCTCCCCTCGACCTACGTGAACTGTGGGACACAAATTGCATCTAATTAATTTAGTTTTTAAATAAAACATTTTACTCGCAGATCTCTGATTTACTTCGAACATAAATTGACTATCTTTTCATGCCTTGGGTTTGCAGTAAATCACGCATGCATGGCATGCAATCCCCAATCCGTGCCAGCTAATAGCTGACTGGAAAAATACAAGGAGACAGTAGATGTCATAATCTGAAGCCAAACACAATCTGCAAGAGGAACACAGTGGGAGAAAAAGAACAATCGATGTTTAAAGCCGGGACTCCAAATGATAACAGGTCTAAAAAACCATTGGTCACCAATCAGCGATTGCTAAACCAATCGGGCCTCCCTCCCTTCTGGGCCCCAGGCTTGAGCCTACTCAGCCTAAGATAATGGTTAATCCGCCACTGGTGAGCACACAGTTCAAAAAGGTGCCACTTTTGAACAAATGTGCTCAGGGGGAGTGGTTCCCCTACCTAGCTATGCCACTAAACCTAGGGTTTGTCTTGGTCATTAATTTTACAACTGAAGTAGAGCTCATAGCCATTCTTAATGTGCAGACATGCTGCATCTTTGAGCCTTAGGTGTATACTCTCTACAAATATAACAGAATTTATCGCAGCTGATGCAACATTCATGAGACACTTCTGCTGTATTGAATCTTCCTCAAGACAATAAATGCAGGGGATAGTCATGTGACTACAGGATGTAGGATGTGGGACCCTGATCCTCCCAGGAAAATAGGAAAAAAATAATATTTAAATGAAGTAAAGCATAGTAAAAAATAGTAAGAAACATTGTAAGAATAACATACTTACCTTTTAAGATGTATTCAAATAAGAGAAACCCCATTGTTGAATTGTTTAGCAGCATCTCCAAAAAATTTGAAAGGAGGCCTCCATCGCAGAAGGAGCCTGGACCTGGAGTTGTGTCAAAGTCCTGACAGAAGGGGGAGATGAAGGGGACGCCTGTAGGTGTGCCCCTCCTGATGACTGGGAAAAATGGTGTTGGATGAGAAGGAAGTATGTAACCGCATATGCCCGAATTGGCAGGCATGCTCAGTTCATTTGAGGAGTGATGATAAAAAAAAATTAACAAAAGCTAATTTTTTACAAGAAATAAAAGAGATGAAGCCAGAAAGTGATAATGATGAAGATACAGAACAAGGAGGAAGAATAAGATATACCAGCATCTCAAGAGCAAGTTAAGTATGGGGTTATACAAAAGGCTACAGGGAAGAGAAAATTTAAAGAGACTCCACTTGAGGGAGTTGTAAGAGAAATGAATCAAGAAATACTATATCTGAGGGCTGAAGTAAAACATAGGAATACAAAGTTTATTAAGATGACGCTGACATGGAAAAGATGCAAGATGTGGGTAAAATAAATTTAAGGTTAATAAAATGGAAGCAAAGGTTTAAAATGTACAGAAGAGAATAGGGAAATTGGAGAATTAAGTTATAATGAAATCTGTTGAAAGGAAGAAGTATTTGGATAAAATTGATAATGTGGAAAACCTTAGTAAAAGAAATAATATTAAAATTGTTGGATTGAAAGAGGGAGACGACAAATAAGATACAATTCGATTCCTACAAAGATTGATACCTAAAGTTCTTGGGGTGAATAAATTTTAAAGACCTATTGAAACTGAAAGGGCACAGAGTCCTTAGGCCACGACCACAACCAAAGATAAAAAGCCTCGTTCTATAGTGGTTAAATGTTTAAAATATCAAGATAAAGAAAAAATCTTAGCCTTGGCATCTAGAAGTGCAAGAATAAGAAAGAACCCACTTGAATACCATGGATCAAAGATTTTCTTCTATCCAGATATCAGTTCACAATTGTTGACTGGAAGAAGGGGGTTTAATTCAGTTAAGAAAACCATTTGGCAAAAGGGTTATAAGTTTGTACTTCATTACTCAACTACTTTGAAGATTTCATACCTGATGGCAACAAGAAATTTTTTACAAATGTAAACAAGCAGCAGAAGAATTGTAAACAAGCAGCAGAATTTGTGGATTAATGAATTAAGGAAGAGAGTTTAATTTGGTTAAGAAAAATGTTTCTACTTTGTTACCCAGCAGAGTGGAAGATTCCATTAACTGATGGCAACAATAATTTTTTAAAATTTATTAATATGAGACTACTTTGTAAAAGGGGTGCCTGAATTTAGAATGTTAATTTAGAGTCTATCCATATGATTTTCCTTAAGAAATATTATATACATATATGATATTTTGTTCTGAAGAGTACTTCTAAGGAAATCCTCACTTTTCTTTTCTTTTTTTCCTATATCTATTTTAATCTTTCTATTTCTTACATTTTTTTTCTTTGAGGGTTTTTGAGGTGAGGGGGTGGAGGGAAATCAAACACAATGTAGTGTATACATGTTTAATATAAAGTATGTATTTATAACCTTATAATTGACTGCATTGTGGATGAAAACTTTAAAATATTTTTAAAAAATACAATAAATGCTATTATGTTAGGTACATAATTTGCCTGTGACTTTAAAATATAACCTTATAATTGACTGCATTGTGGATGAAAACTTTAAAATATTTTTTTTTAAATACAATAATTTCCTGTGATGAAATATCTGGATAACACTGGAAAGATAGAGAAGTATTTAAATGTCTGGATTCGTAATTGAAAATGCTGGGCAAAAATCTGGAAAACACATTCAAATTCCACCATGCTTTGATCAAGAAATTAACAAACAATTAAAAACCTTTGTATCCAGCTCAATATTGTTTTTCACAAAAGAAAATTTACCATCTTTACTTGGCCTGCTGACAACAATCCCAGGCCCACAAAAACAGGCTACTTGCAATTGCCAAAGACATAATATTTTAAAATAATACTGCTTTTTTCAATGTCATTATTTCAAATGGATTTGGCTACTTTCTGAAGTTTATGGAATTATACTCAGTTATCCTCTGAAAAACAGACTGTACATAACGTCACTCTATGTAAATAAAGTAATATGTAGCTGTTAGTCATTTGTAAATGTCGTGATGTTCACAATGGAGAACACTTATGCTGCACTTCTAAATTTAAAACACTTCCAAGTATTTCTGATCTAAATTCACATTCCTGCTTTGCATCATCATCTATTGGATTAATTCTGCACAGGCAAGTGAAATTAAAATTTATGTTAGGTTGTGAAATCACAAAGCAAAACTAAATCTTCAAGGTAAATTTTTTCTCAACAATATCATTGGTCTTCTCATGTTCAATTTCACAAGTATATTCTTCTGAATCCTCATTTATGATGATCGGCAGTCTTGTCATTGTAGAGTACAGCCCAGTTTCATCAATTTTCGGCACTTCTACGATGATTTCCTCAACTTTGTATATCTTACATCCCTTGCTCCAAATAACGTTTATATCCATGGGAGCAAACTCTGAAATTCTACAAGAAAGAGTGGCATTTCCATCTATTTCAGGCTGAACAGGGTTGGACTTGATTTCTGATACCTTGGGAGTGACCGCTGTGGAAAAATGAAGTCACAAACATTAAATGTAATCAATTGTTGAAGAATTTTATCAATAACTGTTTAAGTTGAATGTAGTAAAACCCCTGGTGTCTGGCTCCCATTGGGATTGATAGATGCTAGATAAGTGAATTTTCCGGATGCTCGAAACTGCACAAACTAATTGCAAAGCGTGCCAATTTTAAACTTTCATGTTTTTTTACTTATTTATTTTCTGTGATTTTTTTTTTTGCAAGTTGCTTGAATTCTGGATAACATGGGTTTTACTGTACAGGCATACACTGTATAACATGGTTAATGCATTCCAAACAAGTTCAGTGCTATGGAAAGTCACACTGTTCAAAGCATTATTACAATGCACTTTGATATGGTTCAATCCTATAAAAGGGATATATAAAATTGATCTTTATTGGCAACGTGAACATAGTTTAATTGAAGCAAGTATTTGTCTCATATCTTTGGCTTGGCTTCGCGGACGAAGATTTATGGAGGGGGTAAAATGTAGATTTGCGTCAAATCGCCCACATGAGACTTTCACTAAATTGGTACTACCATGGGATAGTGCAGGGAGCCTGATCACAGCGGGGACAGCAATAACTTAAAACACAGCCACTTAACTCTCTCTATTCCACAGCAAATTCCAGGGGTTCCCCTCCATACAAACTGGCATTGTTCAGTTGCTTGCAAACTCGCTGATCTGCCACATCAGAGCAGAGATGAAGAAAAAACAGATTCCTATCAGTGTAAGGCAGCGTGCTGTGGGATAATGCAGGAAGCCCGATCACCCCGAGGACAGCAATAACTTTCAACACAGCCACTTAACTCTCTCAATTCCACAGCTCAGTGCCTAGATTTCAAATATTTTTAACTAGAGCCTTGCAAAGTGTTAGGAGGTGGTTTAAGTAGCAACAACAATAAAACTTTAACATTGCAAATTTTAAACTGCGGGTCAGATATTTCAAACTGTGTCATACTGTATCAAAACCCACACTTTTCAAAATCATGTTATACAGGGTATACCTGTACTTTGTTTATGTTCTAAAACAATGTATAAATGTATAAATGAAATCATTTTTAATTTTTCATAAGCAATATTCATTGAAAACCAGCAATAAATGATTTTTCACACATGTATCAGAGAATTTACTGTAGGTATATTAAACTGGCGGCAATCTCTGGCGTTCATACCTCGGAACTCTAAATGTTTTTGCAGTGATATCCTTTAACGATGCCAATAAAGTCTGTGCTCATATAACCATCCAGCTGCAAAAATCAAGCTAATTACCCAATTTGAAATGGCTGCAAGTTGAGTCATTAAAAAGATTGTGTTCATTTTAAACATCCTTTTTGGGCTTAAGAAGTTCATTTGAGAAGCCTAAAAACTTTCTAATTGAAAAATGATACAGCAAAATTTTCATTGTTTTTTTTTATGCCAAACTTTAGCTTGTTTAAATTTAGAAATTAGATGTGCTATAACTGATACCGATATTAAATTTGATAGTATGTGGCAAATGTTTTCGTGATTCTTAAGCCTGCTTTAATATAATGTTTCATTTTTGTTTTTCCCTTTCATGTTAACTAATTCCATTTATGTAAAGGAGCATTTTTTTTGTTTATTACTGAATTTTATTGTTTTAAGGCATCCCAACTTCTATTAGGTGAGGGGATTAGATAATTTAATTTAGGTTAGTTAGATAGTTTAGAATAGATAAGATTTTTTTCTTCGACTGTTTTTATTATTTTAACAATAGAGCCATGGGGAATCAATTACTGTTTGTTTATAATGTATATTTATTTGATTTATAATCTATAACCTCGCATTTTATATATTTATGGATTTTTTGTGTGTTAAACAATAAAAAGATTGTAAAAGGAAAATTTTAATTGTTTTCTGCTTAATACACAATGTATAAACTAATCTACAGAGGAGAGTGGTTGTTAACTGGGTTGTCCTGCCAAAAGAGGCCATGGAATCAAGTAGACAAGGATATGGTCCTAATGTGGCCAAATGAGATTAGTGTGAATACAGCAGGGGCATGATCAGATGAAGGGCCAGTTGTGTCTAGGCTGTATAACTCTAAGACTCTAATTATTATTTGCTTTCTACATAATACCTCCAATGTTTATTCTTTACAGAATGAGTGAGTGTGTGTGAATACTATTCAATCTGACTAGCTGAGGAACTACCCTGTTGGTTCTTCTGTTATTAGATATGAGTCCTCCTGTAGAGAATCCCACATTGAATTAGACATCCAAAGACGAGAAGTTTCTTCTAAAAACTAGTGAAAAGTGATGAACAAAAGGCATTCTCTTGTACACATTGCAAAATCTTTGGCATTTCCAATGCAAACGTTAAATAATAAATTCTTAATATACAGTTAAAAGAAGCATATCTGCCATACACTCACCTCTCAGGGGCAGCTGAATACGTCTCCTGAATTCTTCGTTTTTAGAAATATCTTTATACACAAGGATCAACTCCCTTTCAAAGTCTTCTGCAGTCACTAAAAATTGAAGGCAACTCTTTATCTTGTAAGTGTTCACATGGGTATGCACTAAATCTGAATTCATTACTCCACTTTTTATAAGCTGCGATCCCTTGTACCATTGAACAGAAATATTTTTATTTAAGATATCATAGACTGAAGAAGATACAGATAAAGGACGGCCATACAATGGGACCTTTGGCTCCATTTTGAAGTCCGAAAATTTGGGTGCGCCTATAATGAAAAAAAATAATAGCCATAAAAGACTTAATTAAGCCGTAGTGTATTTCCAAGGTTTTTTGAGAACTATCCTTAGAGAGTGGACATGGTTGACAGAGATAGTTAATCAATCTTTACTCACCTTTGATCAACTGAAGTAAAGCATAAACACACTCCCACATGCTGTTAAGCAGAAGGTGACAAAATTTTGACTCAGTTAGGGTTGGGCTATTGGGAACTTCAGGAATCAGGCTGTCAGTTGTCCAGAAGTCCTGAACTTCTAATCTGCCCTGAATCTAACATACATGATTACCTGCTTTATTGCTGGGCACCTAGTTGACTCAAATGGTGGAGAAATACAAGATGCAAATAAAATCCAATATACTTCTCATTTCACCTTCAAGTATGCCAGGAGAATCAATGTACAAGAGGCAACCCCATTCAATTGAAATAAACCATCCAGTGAAAAAGAAAATTGTGGACTTCATTTTATTTTAATATTATTTGTTCATGTTTTAGTGTGTGTTTTAATGATTTACTTTTTTCATTACAATTTATTTAAAATTGATGTACATTTTGGACAAATTTAAAGGACTTTTACATCTGTCAAATTGTCACTGGCTGTCAGATGCCCGGGGATTATGCTTTGAGGATACCCAGCCTGAGACCTAAATGCAGAATGAAACCCACTGCCCCGGTTGGATGTCAGACAGGTGCAGCTGAGTGGAATTCACCTGTGGCAAACCCAATAGAATGAAACAATTGCAGTGGATGCCCATTTCAGATGACCACAACATGCTCCGGGAACCTGGTGTTGTCAATCTCGGTGACTGAGGTTTGGGAGGTGATATTAAAATACATTCAACATATCACGGTACTTTATGTGTGCTATTCACATGGGAAGCAGCACTTGCAGGTAGCTGGTGTTGAAGGAAATTTATATTTGTATTGGGTGCCTTGTCTGTCTTATCCTTGTCCAATAGATGAGTGTTAGTACATCCATTTAACAATATTTGATTATACTCAAAGTAAAGCCTTTCAGATGATGTTGATATATTGCAGGGTCAGATGGGCTCATCACTGCAGAATATGCAGCTTCCACCTTACAGTATATACACATCAATAATTGAGTTTTTGGGACTGATTTTTCATGTCAAATTTTGAGGGGGGGTGGGTGTCAACTTTTACATGGGTCATACTTTTGATGGTGGTAAGTACCTGCATAGAATTCTCTACCCAAAAACTGGAGATTAGGAGTAAGATTTGCTATCACCAAATTTATGTGAAAGTACATAAATAAATAAATATAAAATTATTCTTTCAACTCTCGTTTCTTGACACATGCACATTTGATGCTGCTTTGCATTATAGAAAATTGCAATATGAAGCATTTTCTAGAACAGAACCACTACACTTCTCCTGTGATGTGGAGTTACCTGTATAATATTATAAAACTCCAATCATTCTCAATGGTACAGGTCTTAAAATCTACTCCATTTTAACTTACCTTTAAGAAATAGCTGAAAGCTTTGTTTCAGTAGATTGGCAGAAGACTTTGAATGGCAAACCTCAACTTTGTATTCAGCTTGTTGATCATCAGTGCTTGGAATCCAGGTTAATTTGGTGATTTTGTGGTACAGACCATGTTCAATACTTAATGTTTCACTGATGATTCCAAGATTTTGATTTTCATCTATTCTCACACAATCTCTGAACCAATGGATTTGAATATCCTCTGGATAAAACTCCTTTATCTCACAGGTCAAAGTCAATTCTTTCCCTATTTCAGGCTGGACAGGATCACATGTAATTTCATTTATTTTGGGGGAAGATGCTGTAATAAAGAGGAATAAAAAAAGTTGAGATGAAGCTTAAATTTTGTTTCAGATACATGTTCCACAAAAAAATTGGTTCCATATGAATTCAATGTTCATAAAGTAACCAAAATACCACAATATAAACTATAAATATTTAGACCTCAATTTAAATTCACACAAAGATGCATACAGGTCTCCTGTTAAGCCTGTCATTTAATATAAACTCCACAAAAAACTTTGTTCCCAAAATCCCTCTTTTAATCAATTATATTACATTTTAAGCTGCAGAGTCTTTCTAAATCAAGGCACCATGAAATAAACTTCATATAGCTTCAAATAAAATAATTAATCCATCATGGTGCATTAAACTTGAACTTCCATTGCATTGCTGTTTTAGGATTTTCAGATATGGCTCAAGATACTTTCATCTGATTTCAAATAATTGAAATAAATACCATTATAATTTGGATGCTTCAATGTCTGTCACATCACCATATAAAAGGTACAAGTATAGGACTTGTTATTTAATTGGGTAGTATTTAGTAAATATAATTCTTTTGGGAAATAATATTTTTGAAGTTCCTTCTCTCACCAAATCCACCCACCTGAAAGTGATCAGTTACAATTAAATCCAATTTGTATTATGCTCTCTTCTTCCACTCGCATTAAACATAGATGTTCTCTAAAATTAATTCTGATTACAGGCATTTTATATCTCCATGTCTCTACATTGCAAAAGTGACCCTAAAATCTAGGTAACCCAAAGTCTTCCAAGAGTTCCTAAATCATGATATGTAGTTTAAAAGTATCTGCAGGTGTAAATTAAGTCTTGGCAAGTACAGTAAAACCGCCACCTATGGGGATCACGGATGTCGCATATGCAAATTTTCTGGTTGATTGGGAATCACCGTTTCAATGCCTACATGTGCATTAAGAATACACAGTTTAAAAGACAGTGCAAAATGTAATTTATTTTTTTTTAAATCAATATTGTATTTAATTATGTAAAGTTCACTTTTATCAGGTAATTCCCATAACTTACAAAATTTAAATTCGAACTCCAGTAACTGGCACTGAAACAGTGTTGTGCTAGTCATTACACTAACAGTGCAGTCCCGGTCACTAACAGTGCAGTCTCGGTCACTAACAGTGCAGTCCCGGTCACTAACAGTACATCCCGGTCACAACTTCCTTTCACTGCTGGCTTTTAGGGAGAGTTACCCCAGCAGCATCAGCTGACTCTTCATCTTGGGCGCTACCATTTTATTAAAACACAACTTTATTCAAACAGCTGCTGTGGACGGGGAACAACTGGGACACTCCACTGGCTGAACATTGGCTCCTATCTTCACCAAGGGGTTGTGTGACTTATTGAATGAGGACTGGAGCATTTAAACTCAACAATGTTTTTCTTTTTTTTTTGAAACTTTATTTATTAATTTTAACATATAAAGAAAGTAAGTAATTCACATACAGAAAAAATACAAAATAAAATAATACAAGTACAAAGTAACATAGTTAATACAATACCAATCTCGGCATCTCCCCCTAACAACTAAAAACTAAGACTAAAAAAAAACTATTTTTAACCCCTAAACCCTCACCCCCACGATAAAGAGTGATGAATTAATACTATTAGTATAATTTTAAAAAAATTAAAAATATATATCTTAAAAAAAAAGATCGCTATATATAAAAATCAAAAAAATATTAATTAAGTATTAATTATTAATCCAAAAAATTTTTATTATATAAGAATATATATGAAAAAACAAAAAGAACTTAAACAAAAAAAACCAACTAATAAAAAAAAACTAAAAAAAAAAGAAAAAAGAAAGAAAAAAAGAAAACATTGTATATAGAAAAAATATATAATAAAAAAAGTTTAAAAAAAATGATTAATTCAAACTTATTTAAATTGTATATAATCAATAAATGGGGTCGACTTTAACTCATAAAAAGACATCTTATCTTGTATAGAAAAAGATATTCTTTCCATAACCAAACAAAACTTCATCTCTGATTACCACCTATCTAAAGACATTACATTTCTATTCTTCCAAGTAATCGCTATACATTTCTTGGCCACTGCCAGCGCTAAGTAAATAAAAGAGATCTGGTAATTATCTAATTCTAAATCAATCAACGGTTGCATATTCCCTAATAAAAATATATCAGGGTCTAATGCAATATGAAGATTCTATAGATTATTAAATACAGATTGAATACCTTTCCAAAATTGTTGTAACCGATCACACAACCAAACAGCATGTAAAAAAGTACCAGAAACCTGATCACAATGAAAACAAAGATCTGACTTACTAAAACCAAATTTTTTAAATTTTTCGGGTGTTAAATATAATTGATGTATAAAACTATAATTAATCATCGCCAATCTAGCATTAATCAATTTTCGAACACTATTACGGCAGATTTCAGACCAATCTTCTTCAGTTATTGTTAAACTTAAATCTTTTTCCCATTTCATTTTATCTTTATCCCAATCTATTTTACTTTCACTTTCCAACAAAATACGATACAAACCTGATATATAACTCTTTTTTGGAAATGAGAGCACATATTTCTCAAAATCAGTTTCAGACAGTAAATCCATTTGACGACCGCATACCTGTTTTACAAAAGATCTTAACTGATAATACACAAATATAGAATAACCACTTATATCAAATATCTTTTGCAAGAAAAAAAAAGGAAAAATAAAATAAATTTTTATTATTTAAACAAAAAAAAACCCTTCACTCTTTAATCTAATAATACAAAAAAAAAAGAAAAAAAAACGGGTAGGAGGTTAAAAATACTCCATCCCGTCTAAACCGCGCAATGCGGTAACTCCCCAAAAAAAAATGGGTGTGAGATAACTCACACGTAGCAGATGACTTTCAGAAAATAGTGCCTATCCAGTTCTCTCCCCCAACTCTCACTTCATCTTAAACTAACATCATCATTATTTAATATCCCTTTTTTTGGAAAAAAAGCATTAGAAAAAAAAGGACAACTCTTCTTTTAATCAGCTCCAACTGCCGAGTCACCATTACGACCATTCCTTCTTGGAGCACGGCTCTTTTCTTCCATCTCTTGTCTCCTTGGAGATCGCGGCGGACTATATCTCTGTTGAAACTGAGTGATTGGCAACTCTTGAGCAAATGCTATAGCTTCCTTTGGAGAATCAAAGAACTTTGGTTGGTAACCATCTTGAAAAACCTTCAAAACAGCTGGATATCTAAAGGTTGCCTTATAACCTTTCTTCCACAACAACTCTTTAGCAGGGTTGAATTCCCATCGTTGGAACATAACCTCTTGACTCAAATCCGCATAGAAGAAAACTCGATTATTTTGAATCATCAAGGGTGATTTTCTCTGTTGTGCATTTCTAATAGCCACTCGTAAAATTATTTCTCTGTCGTAATAATTCAAGCAACGAACCAAAACAGGTCTTGGACTTTGACCTGAAATAGGTCTTCTACGCAAAGCTCTGTGAGCACGTTCCAGTATTATACCTTCCGGGAAATGTTCTTGACCCAGCGCCTGCGGAATCCATTCAGTAAAAAATTTTCTTGGGTCTGGTCCCTCCATACCTTCCGGCAAACCAATAATCTTTATATTGTTCCATCTGGATTGGTTTTCCAAATAATCAATCTTTTTCACCAAATTTTTATTTTGAATTTGTAAGTCTTCAACCATTTTGGTCACATCAAAAACTTGATCCCGTATTTCGTCTATATCTTCTTCACACAAATTAAATTTATCTCTCACTTCAAGCTTAAAAGCTCCAAACTCAGCCATCTGTTGAGAATGTATTTTCACCAGGGTATTAAACCTAGTACCAAGTTCAGTCATAATCTTGGATAATCCCTGCATTGTATAAGATAATTTAGATTCAAGATTCACAAGAATCTTTTCAATTGGAAGAGATTCTGGCTCAACAGATTCCTGCTTCTTCTGCATAACCAAAGGATCTTCTGTTCCTGCCTTCATTCTGGTTGCCTTCCTTGTAGTATGACTGCGTGTGGAAACCCCAGCCACAGCCTCTCCAGCAATGACTGGAGGACGCTGGCCAACAATGTTTTTCTGACCAGAAACAGTAAACAATCAAACATAATCACGCAGGTTAAGAGGAATGACAAAAGAAAGTTGAGTAAATAAAAATTATGAAATAAGAAAACAATGTAATTATATACTAAAAATATTTATTTTTAAATTATAGTATAATATTGGAGAGTGAACATACCTAAATTTTCAAGAACATATTCCACAAAGCTTGGAGATCTCAGGCTCTTGTGTGTAACCCGACATTGATATTTACTCTGCAAGTCTGATAACGTTGGAATTATTGTGCAAGTAGTGGTTAATTCAAACAAATTATCCTTGTGATTCTGAACTATGTCAGATATTGTGAAATCCTTTATAGGTTCCTCATCTTTGAACCATTGGACAGTAATGCTTTTTGGATAAAATGAATGAACTTTACAAGATAGAATCAATTCTTTTTCAATTTTAGGGTTCACTGGTTCACACAGGATAGTATCAAGTGAAGGAGATGCTGCAAAATAAAAAAAAAATGTAGCACTTTATTCCATTCATGAATACATTGGAGAACTGTTAACATTCTCCTGAACACAGAAATCAATCCTCCATTTTACTTCATACTGTGCTGGCCTGCCCACGCAACAAATGAACCGGCTCATGGAGTTGCGGGTAAGAGCTCTGGGTGAAGAGAAAGCCCACTGCCTAGCGGCTGATGTCATAAATGCCCTGGCAGTCACAAGTATCATCGGGTTCCGAGGGATTTCAGCGTGTGCAAGAGTTCTATTAAAGTCAGTTGGTTCAACTCTTTCAACTGTGTGGTTCTTTCACTTACTGCATCCCTAGTGCAACTACAATACTCAAAATATGACATTGTAGCAAGGCACTACTGTAGAGCAAGAGAAGAACGACGCACACACGGGTGTAAGTGAAGTCAAGACTGATTTATTGATCTCCCCAGCCCTGCTTCTATAAGCCCAGCTTCCCGCCACTGGGTCGGGTATTCCTGCCACTGCGGGCAGATATGACGTCACTGGCATGCTGGTCTTTGATTGACCATGGTTCCTGCCAAGCAGGCTTCTGGCCAGTGAGGGCAGTTAGTGTGTATGCTCATCGTGTTAGTCCACCATTTTGTGTTCCAGTTCACTTGCTAATGGGCGGACCACTACAACATCTCCAACAATGCATTGTTAATATTCTACTTGAATTTAGGGATCAATCTGGAATGTAGTTTGAATCTAAATCCAAGGACAGAAAATGCCAAAGCTGTGTAAAAATATGACGATGTTCAAAAGTATTTTAGTGTACTAATTAACATATCCTATGAATATTTTCCCTAAATATTGGGCAATCCAAATCTGCATGCAGCACAAGATTATATTGGAACAGGAAAGCAAAACACAAAGGAGGAAGAAAAAAATATCCACAAGTTTTTCACACCAATTATTTTACTGCATTACTACAGGGGGCATGGCTAGTGTAGCAGTTAGTGGGATGCTGTTACAGCACCAGCAACTTGGGTTTGAGTCCGGTGCTGTCTGTAAGGAGTTTGTACATTCTCCTTGTCTGGGTTTTGTCCAGGTTCTCTGGTTTCCTCCCACCCTCCAAAATGTCAGGATTGTTTGTTAATTGGGTGTAATTGGGCTGCACAGGTTTCAATAGCCGGAATCGGCCACTACCATGTTGTAAATAAAATGTTTTAAAATTTAAATTTCAAAAATGCAGAAACAATTTGTGCACATCGAACAAAATCCCAGAAAATGTAATGTGCTTTCATCAGAAAAAAAAAGATTAGAAATAAAACATATTTTAACAGTTGTTCACACAAAATTAAGGCAAGAAGGTCCAGAAGTCAAAATCTTTGCATGTTCTGATGGAGTTGCCTCCAAGAAAACTTATGAACTAATTATAGCCTTTTGAGGTGGAGAGTGCTGCTTAACAGGACTTTCTCAATGATAACATGTCTTAATATCATACATTCTTGTTTCAGATGCAGAATCACACTGGCAGGATATAAAACTAATGAATATCACTTTTAGTTCAATAAACTTGCTTGTCACAAAAATAAAAAGGCAATTTGGTTTATGTTTCATTTGCTGAATCAAAAGAATTTGAATCATAAGGTTCAATATAACTATATGTGTATAGAATTATGGAAATTTTAGACAGATTGTTGTCAAATTTGCCAGACTGAGACCACCCAACAAATTGGAGGAACAGCACCTTGTATTCCATCTGGGCACTCTCCAGATGGCATTAACATCAATTTCTCTGGTTTCCATTAGCCCCCCCCCCCTTCCCCATTTTTCCCTGTATCTCCTTTCCTTTCTCCCCTTTTCCTTCTGTCTCCTTTCCTCTCCCTCTCCCCCTTTTCCTTCTTTTTCCCTAGTTCTCTCTCTCTCTTCCTTTTCCCCTTGCTCTGCTTCCAGAGAGCTCCAAACAACAACCTAAGTCAATTCTCACCTCCTCACCAATTCAGACACCTGCTTACTTTTTACTTATACCTTGAAGAAGGGCTCAGGTCTGAAACGTCGGTTATATATCTTTACTTCCTATGGACCCTGCGAGTTCCTCCAGCATTTTTTGTGCTTTTACTACAAACACAGTTTCTGCAGACTTTTGTGTTTCAGTCAAAATTTAGTACCTTTTATGTAATTTAAATACACTCCTAAAAGATTGAATTAATGTTTCCTCTTTTTTTAAAACATCAAAAATTCCACACAGTGGAAGCTGTAATCATCGGTACACATTTCTTAATCAACAGGGGTTCACATCACAAATGAGATGAGCTCAGATAGTCAACTTGGTCCGCATAGAAATAAATCCTTTAGCCCAACTTGTCCAAGGCAACCAAGTTGACTATCTAAACTCATCCAATTTGCCAATGTTACACCCTTATCCTGCTCAATAGTTCCTACTTGTCTAAATGTCTTTTAAACATTCCAAATGTCATTGCCACTACCACTTCTTCTGACAGCTCATACCACCTACCTACCATCCTCTATGTGAAATAGGAGACCCACAGATCCATTTCAAATCTTTCCATTCTTGCCTTAAATCTGTCCTCTAGTTTTAGACTCCTCTGCAGTGCCATAAAGACAATGATTATTTACTTTATTCATGCCCCTTACCTCTACAAGATTCTCCCTTGGTGATCTATGCTCCGAGGAGACAAGTCCCAGCCTTTCCTGATTACACTAGCCTACATCTCCATAACATTGCTTTGATCTTTTCTGAACTTTTTCTAGCTGAATGGCCAGCTGGATGACCAAAACTGCTGATAATACAGGGAAGCCACCCAACTATCAGTCCTGATGATTACTTAGGTAATGATGAGTCACTAAAAGTAGCAAAAATAGGTCATTTTATTGAAATATAAAATGTGAACAAAGGGGGGAAATGGCTCGATTTTCATGAAGATTGCACGATCAAGAAATCTGAGTTTGATTTACCTTTTACTTCCAGTTTAACCTTCTCTTCCACTGAATTTTCCATAGCATCGTGATTCACTTCACAGAGATATTCTTTGCCATCATCTTCTTTGATTGTTGCGATAAAGATCAACATGCTGTTGACACTGTAGGTATCATTATCAGAACTAAACTCATCCACACAATGGGAATACTGGTCAACAGTGAAATCTAGTTTACTTCCTGTTTTATACTCCACCAAAAGCGATTTTACTCCATTTATTATTTTATACCATTTGATATTTAGAAGATTTGGCTTGAACAATTTTATTGGATATATCAGCATCAAAGAACGGTTATGAAGTATAACAGGGGGTCTAATTATTTTAGCCAACTTAGGAGCAACTAAAGAGGGAGAAAAAAAGTAAAATCAGTTTAAACATTCACAAACTCAAGAAAAATGACATAGCATATTCATCATACATTATCTGGAAAATGAATGGTCATTTACAACTCAGCAATTAAATTAAGGTATATATTAGGTTTGAAGCATGTCAATTCTCTTTGTTACTTGTCTGATCCTCTTTATTTTAACCCATCCTAACTCTTGAAGTATCCGTAATTACTCTTGCACTTGCAACAATTTTCTGATCCAATAGCCCAGCTCAATGTTTCAGGACGAATTAGCAGAAAGGTAATCCCATCAAAGAGAGTCATAAAATTGGCACAAGACTGAACAGTCAGCCCACATTCAAATAATTCTTGACCTTAACTGTATCTTAATTCCATTAATTTTCCTTCATTCCACAGCCTGTCCCCAACTTTGTAACTGACTAAATCTCAAAATTTTTCCTCTGTCTGTAAAGTGCTTTAGGTCTTGTAAAAGATGTCACATAAAACTTGTGCTGAACTTTGCAAACCAGCAGCTTTTTTTAAAAAAAAGAGGGTAGGGGTGGGGGGGAGGAAGAGCTCCAAGGATTTCTGGTATGTTGCCACAGTTCCTTCCTAATCCTTCAGAACCTATAATCCTCATTGCAGATTTACTTTTGTATACTAAACTTTTCAAAAGATAGTTCCCTCAGTTTTTCCTGTTAATATTTCTTGGTGGCTTTTATTCAACCCTTATAACATGTTCCACAATTACATAAGAATACACTTAAATAAATGTTACTCCATTGGATATACCTAAAACCAACCCATCTATAAGATAATGAACGGTAAACTATGCAAAATATCTACTTCATATAACTCAATGATACATTATGGAAACTTTAAATTAAAAAAGATAATTTTACATATAGTGCCCACCAAAAGATACTTTTTCCCCTTTATTTTCCCCCTGTGCTCCACAGTTTTAAATTGTAATCAAACAATTCACATGTGTGTAAAGAGAACATTCCAGATTTTATTCAAGATTATTTGTATTGTTACGAGCCCAGAGGACTCCAAAACGCAGCAGCAATAGAAATTCACCAAGACAATGGTTACTTAACCAAAAGTTACTTTAAATTTTCTTTAAACATAATAACAAGATCAATCTTAAACTTATTGCTATTAACTTAATCTAACCTAACTTAACCCCCTTCTAATTCTAAGCGCTCATGTATGTAATGTGTATATGTTCAGGAAAGTTCTCTGTTTCACTGTCCAATCATTCATTTTTCACTTCTCCAAGTTCACCAGTATCAGGCAATTCAAAATTTAACATTTATGAACCTTCACCAGACTCTGACGTTTAAAGTTAAATGGTTACCATTCAGGAAGGTTCTTGTTGGTTTCAGAGAGAAATTTGTTGCTCATTGGATACGTACAAACTGAGTGTCTTGCCGAAGAAACTTGCCTCATCATGGGTTTTCCAAATGATAACCTCTTCTTCCAGGTCACCACAGAGTTTCTCTTATTTCAGGAGAAATACTCTAGCCAGCCATTTCCTCTTGTAAGGACTACAAGGATTTTGAACAGGCCAAACTCAAGAACTCACAACCCGTCTTCAAAATGGTTTTTTTCAACAAGCCTATCAGCTTGCCATTTTGCAGCCTCAACTGCTACTGTAAAATGACCCCCCCCCCCTCTCTCTCTCTCTCTCTCTCTCTCCAAAAAAGAAATCATCTGTCTGTTTTTCCTCTTTGCTTGTAAAAACCATACGATTTCTTACAGAGCTCCAAACCCAATCTTTGAAAGATCTTTTCAGTTTCCAAGTCTGGACTTTGTTTCATTTGCACCTCTTTGTGAAGTTCTTTCCAAAGCAGTTCCATTGCCTCTGCAAAGTCACTGGTGACACAATGTCTCACTTCAGCAAAGCTCTTGCACGTTAAATGAGATGTCTTTTTTGAAGTGTTACTCTGTTTGTGAAGTACAAGCCTAAACTAAATCCCCCACAATCTATCTCTTTTAAAGGCATATTTTACCCATAACTATTCTAACATGGCCTGTAACAGTATACTTTTTGGCTTGACCACTTAGGAATTTCAGCACTTTTTATATATTTGTGTCCTCATTTCAGGGCACCATAATATTTGGGACATAGCAATGGTATGTCATAGCAATGGAAGTTGTCATGCTTAGATCCTTGTTGCATATCCATTGCATGCAGTGACTGATTGAAGTTTTTGATTCATAGACATTTGAGATGCTGAGTATCATCTCTGGTGATGCTCTTCCAGGCCTCTACTGCAGCCATCTTCAGTTCCTGCTTCATACAGGGGATCGTCCACTTAAGTTTTCTCTTCAGCATATGGAATACATAGTCAGTTAGATTTAGATTGCGTGACTGGCTTGGCCATTCAAAAATTTTAGCTTTGAAAAACCCCTTTGTTGCTTTAGCAGTGTGTTTGGGATCATTGTTTTGCTGTGGGATGAAGCACTGTCAAAAATGAGTTTGGAGGCATTGGATCAAACTTGAGCAGATGTTTCTATACACCTCATCATTCATTTTGCTACTGCCATCAGCAGTTACTCATTAATGAAGACAAGCATGCCCATACCTGTGGCAGCTTATTCTTGCCCAGGACATAATACCCCCACCACATTTCACAAAGGAGCTAGTATGCTTTGGATCTTGGGGAGTTCCTTTATGCCTCCACACTGCTCTTCCATCACTCTGATCCAGTTTAATCTTGGTCTCATCTGTCTTTAGGACCTTTTTCCAGAATTCTGCAGCTCTTTTAAACAGTTCTTGGCCAACTGTAATGTGGGCATCCTGTTTCTGTGGCTAATTAGTGGTTTGCATCTTGCAGTATAGCCTCTGTATTTCTGTTCATGAAGACTTCTGCAGATGGTAGTCGTTGACACATCCCCACTTGCCTCCTGAAGAGTGTTTCTGATCTGTCAGACAGGCATGTGGGGATTTTTCTTCATTTTTCTGTCATCACCAGTGGAGGTCTTCCTTGGCCTACCAGTTCCTTTGTGATCACTGAGCTCACCAGTATGCTTTTTCTTCATAATGAAGTTCCAAATTGTTACTTTTGGTATAGGGTTTAAGCAATGTATTTTACTCTTTTATTCTTGTTTTTCAGCCTCATAATAGCTTATTTGACTTTCATTGGAACAACTCTTGAGAAATGGCAATTGCAGATTCCAAAGGTGATCAAAAGCTTAAAAGCAAGCCCAGCTCCCTTTTCTTCTTTGCCTGCACCAATAAAGCAATGAGTAATCACAAATACCCGAGAAGCCAAATGTCCCAAACATTATGGTGCTCTGAATTGGGGGAACTATGTATAAAAAGTGCTGCAATTTTCTATATGATCAAATCTAAATATACACAAATAACCTTGAATAAAATCTGGAATGTGCACATTAATCACGTGTAGTATTTGATTACAAATTTAAAACCGGAAAAAATAAAGAAAAAAAATGCCTTTATCCCAAACATTATGGAGGGGATCATATGTCCTTTGCATAATATGCTGGTCCAAGTAAAAATTCTCAACACTATACACTTAAAAACTCAAGATTGTAACTTCTAGGATTTACCATAAGGATTTGCAGCACAAATGATCCAAGTCAAAAAATGGGACTGGAAATCAAAAATTTTGGCAAATGGAATACGAAATGACCACATGGTCTTCCAACCCTGTAAAGTCCTTATTTTGATTTGTAAAATACTTACTTCCATGGACAGCTAAAAAGCTGCATCTTTCTTCAGAACCTGCTGGATGCGTCACTCTGCATATGATTCTTGCGTTATTGTCTGTCATAACATCAGGAAAAACCTTAAGAGTGCTGGAAAAGCTGTGTGTCAAATTTTCATATGTCTGGAAACTTCTGAGGACTTTCCAATGATTCTCATTTGTACTCATTTCACTTGGCTCATTTTGTTTGCAAAGCATAGAACCTAAAAATGCTTTTTTGTCTTTATGAATTAATTGCTCGTCCTTGCCATTCCTTTGCAAATACCAGCTGAGATCAATGTCACCAGGTCGGAATCCAGCCACGTGGCAAATAATATCTGCTACTTCATGGTGTACAATTCGATCAGGCAATTGAATATCTGATACTTTGGGTGGAACTGAGAATAAAAGAAAATTATCAGAAATTTAAAGATGAATTATTCCAAATTATTCCCAGTTGGGATGAACAATCTTTGATAGTTAGACAATTCACAATTAATTTCAATGGAAAGATTAAACATTTTATGTTATAATTCCAAATGAAATAATTTTTTTTTAAAAATCACAAAATCGCAACAGGCTTTGAGCAGTACTAGTTAAACAGAAGTTTATAAAATTTGAAAAAGGCCAAGGTTTTTATTGTTCCCGCCCAAATAATTTAAATTTCCTTTGAGTCTTTCACTACAAATTCATTCTCGATATATCTAGGAGTTACCTTTATAAAAGTAGCATATGTAAATGAGAATTCCTGTGGCTGTTAACAATACAGTGATAAAAATGCTTCCAATAATGCTTCCAATTATCGACTGTGTGGAAATAAGTATTTCTGCTTCTGTTATAAGAAAAAAAAAGTGCAAAAAAATTTATTAAAATGGTATTGATATAAAGGAAAAGACTGAACCTGTTTGGGAAAAGACTTAAAGTGACCAAGGTAGATTTTTTTTTCCGCATAGGATTACCGGTACTTAAAGGATAAATAAGGATGCTCTTTATCAACTACTGTTAAGCTTTCAAAACAAATCAGCGAACTCTTAGGTTTAATATCACATTGGTTCCTAGATTTTCTCACCTCTAGACCCAGTCAGTGTGGATTGGCAAGAATAACTCATCATCTCCATCAACACTGGAGCACCATAGGGCTACACACTTAGCCTCTGCTTTACTCGCTTTTCCGTGTGGCTCCGTAAGACAACAAATTGATACCACTGTAGTGGGCTGTATAAAAGGGGGTGATCAGCCAGCATACAGGAGGGAGAATGAATGATGTGCAAGCAACAACCTCCCACTCAATGTCACCAAAACCCAAGGAATTGATTGTAGACTTTAGTAAATGAAAACCAGAGGTGTATGATACAGAGATTATTGGGGGAAATCAGAGGTGGACAGTGTGAGAAAATTTTAAACCCTGAGGTCACTATCTCAGAAGATTGTTCCTGGACCCAACACACGAATGCCATCATGAAGAAAGCACATCAGTGCTTTTACTTTCTCGGGAGTTTGTGAAGGTTTGGCATCTCATTGGAAACCATGGAAAACTTCTACAGATGCACAGCGTATTGACTGGGTGCATCACAGCCTGAGATGGGGCATCAATACTTCTGAGTGGAAATCTCTGCAAAAGAGAGTGAACACAGCCCAGTACATCACAGGCAAAAACTCTCCCCACCATTGTGAACATCTACGTGGAACGTTGCCATCAGAGAGCAGCAGCAACCATCAAGGATCCACACCACCCAGGACATGCTCTTTTCCTGCTGCTATCAGGAAAGAGATATAAGTGCTGCAAGACTCAATTCACCAAGTTCAGGAACAGTGGCTACCCCTCCACCATCAAACTCCCAAACAACAGACTCATTTCTTTTCTTTGGCTTGGCTTGGCGGACGAAGATTTAGGGAGAGGTAATGTCCACGTCAGCTGCAGGCTCGTTTGTGGCTGACAAGACTGATGCGGGACAGGCAGACACGGTTGCAAGGGAAAATTGGTTGGTTGGGGTTGGGTGTTGGGTTTTTCCTCCTTTGTCTTTTGTCAGTGAGGTGGGCTCTGCGGTCTTCTTCAAAGGAGGTTGCTGCCCGCCGAACTGTGAGGTGCCAAGATGCACGGTTTGATGCGATATCAGCCCACTGGCGATGGTCAATGTGGCAGGCACCAAGAGCTTTCTTTAGGCAGTCCTTGTACCTCTTCTTTGGTGCACCTCTGTCTCGGTGGCCAGTGGAGAGCTCGCCATATAACACGATCTTGGGAAGGCAATGGTCCTACGTTCTGGAGACGTGACCTACCCAGCGCAGTTGGATCTTCAGCGTGGATTTAGAAACTTTGCTCATTATTTATTACTGAATATTTGCACAGTGAGTTTATTTACATTTCTTTCTTTTGTTTGCATTTCTTTCTTCTTCAGTACAGTTTCAGTAATTAGAATTCAGCCTCGCCCACAAAAAATCTCAGAACTTTATGTCATGCAAGTATTCAGACAATAAATTCTAACTTTGAACTTTAAAGGCCATTGATAAAAAGTTGTTCCCAAAGGAATAAAGAGGAAAAAAAATTAGTTTCTTTTTACTGAGGAAGGGAAATACATGATTTATGAAAGTAGAAGTGCAATTAACCCTCAAGAGTCACACAATAGAGGGGATATCATGTGAAGATGTAGAGCCAGGATGGAAGAACTTGGATCTCCCGAGTAAAAAAAAGTTTTTTAAAAAGTGGAAAAAAAAGTGAAGAAACTGAAATTAATTTTTTTGTAAACTGTTCTTAAGAGCATTTAACAAATGTCACCCAAAAAGGATAAAATATGTTGGTGCCCTGTCGGGAGTACAACAAAGAAAACAGCAAGGACAAGAAGAAAGGCCTTCCTTGCAGGTGCTGTGGTGAAGAGGAAAAGGATATTTGCACATGTTAAGAAAATGAAAGTAGATACAGCTTATTTTTAAACAAGAAACTCATTTAATCAAAAAGAACATCAGAGGTTAAAAAGGGACTGGGTAGGGTACGTTGCAGCTTCTTCATTTAATTCAAAGGCAAGGGAGTAGCTACTTTAATACAAAATGTCATCACACACCCTGCAAGCAGATATATTACGATACTATGGTGTGCTATCAGTCAGAAGCAAACACATAAAACCAAAAGACTGTACAACAGGCTTTATTTGATATAAAACTCCACAGAGCCAGCTGTGAGTGGGCTGCTGTGAGCTCTGAGAGGGACTTCGAAGGCTTATATCCCGGAGGGTGATTGACACCCGACCGGGTGGGGCTTGGTCCATTCAGGTCGGCTGATTGACAGCCGGCCAGGTGTTGTCTTGTCCCATGCTCTTCTACAGGTACAGAGGTTTCCCCCTGCAGTAGGCCAGCAGTGTACCACCACAGGTACAATGTCAATTTTTTTTGCAGAGTATTGGATGCTTATGAATAAATATGCACCGAATGTAGATAATGATAAATTCATACAAGAAACTATTTTGAATTTGGCAAGTGCTAATGAAAATATGTTACTAGGAGGGGACTTTAATTTTTGTTTAGATCCAATTTTAGGCAGGGTCAACAAGAGCTATAGAAAGGACAAAAGCAGCTAAAGCTACATTGTCACTAATGCTTGGAGAAGACTTCATTCAAGAGAAAGAGACTACTCTTTTTTATTCTAGTACACATGATTCTTATTCTAGAATTGATATCTTTTTAATATCTACCCAACTTCAAGGTAGAATAAAGCAAGTAGAGTATAAGGCAAGAATTTTATCTGACCATTCTCCCTTGTTACTAGCAATAACAATGATAGACAGAGAAGAATCAGTTTATAGATGGAGGTTTAACTCTATGTTATTAAAAAGGAAAGATTTTTGTGAATTTATCAGAAGACCAAGAAGTATCTTTTTTGAAACTCTAATTCAGTTTCAAATAAATTTGTTATGGGATGTGATAAAAGTGTATATAGTGATCAAATAATAAGTTATACCTCTAAAATTAAAAAAGGTTATATGAAATAATGAGAACAATTGGGAGCATTTTTAGAACGGGTCATTAAAGTTAAATTTCCTCAAGATCCAATGCTTTTCTTATTAGGTAGTACATCTGGGACAAGGCCAAAACTGAAACTTAATATGTTTCAAAAGGAATTCGTGCAAATTGCATTGTCATAAGAAAATGTATAGCAGTGACATGGAAATCAAATTCGTATTTTCTCTTGAGAAAATTACATATAATTTAAGAAATAAACACGGTATTTTATTAAAATTTTGGACCCTATATTTACATATTGTAGGTACTATATGATATCCCCTAAACCTCAAGAACCTTGTCAACTTCTTGGAATTAGTACATGTTTAATATTATAAAGGCAAAATTTGACGATGTATTGAAACTTTAGTAATCAGATGTGTTTCTTCCTTTGTCTTTTTGTTTTTTTACATTCTTTGGGGCTATTATTATTTGGGGGAAGGGGTGGTGGGTATATAATACTAAGTAATTCTAATTTGAGATGTATGAGGGATATTTTGTGTATCTAGACATTAATGCATGTGGAAACTTAAATAAGATATTCAAAAAAAGTCGCACAATTATCAAAAGTACTAGATGCCAGATTAAATGATAGAATAATAGAAACAACTATCATTTAAAGAAACTACTAAATACTTTAGCAGAGTACTTACAAGTAATAGACATGTATTTAGATTTATCTGCGCACACAGAAAGGAGTTCTTGAATAGGTGCAAGCATAAAGCTCTATTGAAATAATATGTAAGAATACTCCATTTAATCAACATTTGGAAAGCCTTTGAAATGTTAATATCAAAACTATTCTTTGCTAAAATGAACATACTTGTTTCCTAAGTAAACAGTACAATCCCACCCCAAGCCTATTCTGGCCTCGTACCAGAAAAAGACATTCTATTTCATGCTGCCATGAAACAAGGTTTCTGACTGTACAACAGAATTGATTCACAGATGTTGTCAAAGCCTCCTTGAAAATATGCAATATCCGTGAAGAATCCTGGAACCTTTTGCCTGATTACCTATTCTGGAGAAAGAACATTCTGGATAGCACTGAAAACTTGAACCATGAGCACATCCAATTTCAGTACAAATGATGGAAAATAATGTCATCCCCTCTCATTTTACACTCCCAGAAATCGACCCCAAAAATTGTTCCTCTGCCCCAATTAAAGCCTCAGATTGGCTCATCGGTCACCCAAGGAGTGACAGAACCAACTGGAGCCAAATCTTTTTCACTCACCCCTCCAAAGGAAACAAGAATCTACAAAACTCCAGCAAAAGTTCAAAACTTTGAACTTTAAGAAAAAGAAATTAAAAAGTTCTGCAACTAACCTTTCAAAATCACTTCAGCATTCACAATATTTGGCTCTGGCAAAGTCTTGTGCATCACATGGCATTCATAACTACTGCCAATGTCTTTTACACGAGGTTCCAAGCTAACTTCAACGATTGCATTACATGTTCTGTCTGGATTTTTGATTGGTGGGGAGATGCATAGATTAGTTACCAACTTTGTTTCAATTTGTGATGGGGTTAATTGAATCCATTCCACATTGCTTTCACAAGGATAATAGCCAGTTAACTGACAACGCAAGGTCATCTCTCCACCAGTGCCAACTTCCACAATCTTTTCTGAAACAACAGTCACCGTGGGTTGTGCTGCAAAAGAAAAAAGGTGTATTAAAGTCACAATGGCTGTATTCAAAAATTAATATTTTGGATCGGCTCAATGATTTAAAGCTGATAGGGAAGCTGGTGAAAGAAGTACCGTGGAGGAAAAAACTGTATTAAAAGGGACTGTGGAACATATGACTCCTATACTTGAAAAAGAATTGAAAAGGACCTGAAAAACATAAATCAGTGAATTTGACATTGGTGGTAGGAATGAAATTTTTACTCAAAATTTGAATAATTTGAATAATTTTAAGTAAAATTGTGTCCTTCTGCAAAGGCCTTGTGGGAAAATCTGCAGAAACTGAAAATTGAAGCAGATGTTTAATTAACACGCAATCACAAGAGGACACATCTTCAGAAGGCCTATCTGACAGGTACATTGGTGATCACGGGTGCTGGTGAGCTCAAGATAGGAAAGGAGAGTACCTCTAATTCGCCAACCTCCTGCTTGAAGTGAGTGTAGAATACACTGAGGTTGTCCAGGAGGGATTCAATGTTACTAATCTGCCTGGATTTGCTTTATAGTGTGTGATGATGTGCATGCACTGGCATAAGTGGATGGTTCATCAGGGGTAAATTTCAAAAGGATGGGAGGTTTGTGAGAACATAAACACCAACATAGATCAGTGCAGTCAAATGGTCTGTTATCTGCTGTCAGCACCATTTGAAATGATTGAAAAGGACTATATGAAAGCAAATCATCTGGTCACACAGCATAGAAACTGGTCTATTCCCACTAAATGTAGAATTTTGCTTCCATGCTTAGGCTTTATGCTGGCAATATGGTGTTTCAGAAACTATTTTCACTGAAATATAATGCATAAACAAGATAACCATGATATGAAATAATCCAAAGTAGTGTGAAAAAAATTACCTTACCTAAAACTTCGAGGTTTACTGTAAGAGAGTCCCTTTCATTTGGTGGAATAACAACTTCACACTGATACTTGCCAGAATGTTTGAACGTAACATTTTTTAGCATAAGTGACATGTCTCCATTTAGAATGGAGTTCTCTGACAACTCTGCTTCTTTCCACACACTTGTTATTTCTCCATTAGAATAAGTGAAGATATTATTTTTTCCAGTTCCCTGGATGAAAACCCATGAAATGCCTAAATTATTTGAGCTCAATGTAAGCCCGTAAAGCTTATCAATTTCACAATGGAGAAGTCCATTTTCGTTAAGCAATACTTCCACTGGACCTTTGCTCGTTCTCAACTTCAACGTTCCCTCTACAAATGGAAAAATATATATACATTAGAGTGCATAATAAAAAAATTCTTATATTTATCTTGTTTAACATAAAAAAACTATAACTCAAAAATAGTCTATTCATTGAAGTCCTTCACACAAATATTCCCCCATGTTCTATCATGAAACCTTTTCTTTGCTATCTCTTTTTCATTTGTTTCTCCATTGGGCTTTAATTAAAAATACTATTGATTCACTAGACAATCTCCACTCTTCAATCCTTCATAAATCAGTTCACCCAAAACTATAACACCTATATGTTAACCCACTCTGATTCATTCTCATTCAACTTCCCTAGTGTGCTTAACTAACCTCCATTGCTCACAAACTCAAATTTTAAAACTTATTTTAACATCATAGAATATAGGTGCAGGAAAAGGCTATTCACCCCTTTGAGCCTGCACCATTATTTAATATTAACATGGGTCATCGTGCAACCTCAGGACCCTCTTCCTGCTTTCTCACCATACCCCTTGATCCATTTAACCATAAAGACCACATCCCACTGCCTTTTGAAGGCATCTCATTAACTGGCCTCAACAACATTCTGTGGCAGGGAATTCCACAACTTCACAAATCTCTGAGTGAAGAAGTTTTTCCTCATCTTTGTGTGAAATAGCTTATCCCGTATCCTGAGACTGTGGCCCTTTGTTCCAGACTTCCCCAACATCTAACCTGTTTAGTCCAGTCAGAATTTTATATGTCTCAATAAGATCACCTCTCATTCGTTTAAATTCCAATGAGTATGACTCTGGCCTATCCAATCTTGCTTGATATGTCAGCGATGTCATCTCAGGAATCAGTCAGGTAAACCTTTGCTGTATTCCTTCAGTAGCAAGAATGTTCTTCCTCAGATTACAAGTCCAAAACTGTACATGGTGCTCAAGGTGTGGCCTCACCCAGGCTACACACAACTGCAATAAGACCTCACTGTTTCTATATTCAAAACCTTTCACAACGAAGGCCAAAATGCCACTTTCTTTCTTCACCTCATTCTGTACCTGCATTCCAACCCACATTGACCAATGCACCATGACACTTGCATCTCACTGCACTTCCCTTTTTCCCAATTTGTCACCATTCAGATAATAATCTGCCTGTCTGTTATTGCCACCAAAGTGGATTAACGCACAGTTGTCTAAACTGTAGGGCATCTGCCATGCATTTGCCCAATCTCCTCATCTGTCCAATTCACCCTTGTAGCCTTTTGAAATCTTCCTCACAGCTTGCTCTTCCACCTAGCTTAGTGTCTTCTGAAAACTCAGAAATATATCACATTGAATTCCTTCATCTAGATAGCTAAGGTGCCAGCACTGAATCTTGTGGTAATAAACACTGCCAATCTGAAAATAACCTATTTTATTAGCACTCTCTGCTTCATGTCTGCCAAACAATTTTCTATCACATCAATGGATTACCTTCTATGCCAGGGGTTGGCAACCTACGGCCCGCGATCTAAATTTATCCAGCCTGGAACCCAAGCAAAGTTACTATGTGCACCTGGCCCACGATCCAAATTTATCTACCCCCTGCCCCTGTCCAGTACCACCGCCACGCCAGTGCCGCCACCACACTTCCAAGCCCACCATTCAATTACTGACACACCATCTAGCCTGCGAATGGTAAAAGGTTGTCTGCCCCTGTTCTATACCGTGTTCTCTAATTTTGCACACCAATCTCTTGGCAAAGGACTCTATCAAAAGCATTTTGAAAATCAAAAATACACATTAACTAATTCCACTGGTTACATCCTTAAAAAATTCCTGAGATTTATCAACCATGATTTTGTAAATCCATGCTAAATTGGACTAATTGTGTCATGCTTCTCCAAATGTGCAGTGACAAAATCTTTTCCTCACTATCGAAGTTAGGCAAACTGATCTATAATTGCTGGTTTCTATCTCCCTCCATTAGTACAATGTGGTGTGAAATTAGCAACCCTCCAATCTAAAGGAACAGATCCAGAATCTAGAGAATATCTGTCTAGGGCGTCTCCGTGAGTATTCTGGGATGCATACTATCAGACCTAGGGATTTATCAACTTTTAAAGCCACCAATTCACCTAACACAATTTCACAACTGACGACAATTTCCATCAATTCATTCTCAATGCTAGTCCCTGACAAAAGTTCCCAAAATGTTATTTTTATCTTCCCAAGTGAAGTCAGAATCAACGAATTTATTCATTTTGTCTGCTATTTCCTTCTTCTCCATTATGAATTTCCCCGATTCCGACTGCGAGGTACCTACATTTGCTTTGACTTATTTATAGCCGCTTTCAGGTGCTCGGACGCAGATGATGCGCTAGCGGACACGGCTGGGGGAGTGCACTGAGACGTTCAGGTGGCTGCAGAGAAGACGCCTTTCTGCCACCTGAACGTGCCAGATGAAGGAGAGCCGGGTCCGAGTGAACGCCGGCTCCTGTGGACTGCGGCCGTCGTCCCACTGCTGCTTTCAGGTGCCACGGGGGATTCTCGGAGCCGGAGATTACACCTACAGGAGGAGGGTCAGGTAGCTGCTCCTCCTGGCCGGGTTCTCCACTTTCAGGTGGCCTCCTGACAGCCGCGTTGGGGTGGAATGAGCGGCTTTACATCAGGGTATTTTGGCCACCTGAAAGCAGCTAGATGTCTCTTTATAACCCCATAGAAGCCTTTATTGTCAGTTTTTATGTTCCCTGCAAGTTTCCACTCGAATTCTATATGTTTCCCCCACCCCCCCCCCCCTTCTTAATCAGTGTTCCACCCTTTCCTGAAACCTGCAATAGATTTCTGCACTCCAATCATTCTACCCTTTTTTTATTTGAATCCCTCCACTGCAGACCACTGTAGGTCTGGGTTTCAGTGAGGAGAGTTTGGGAATTCCAAGAACAAATTCTATATGACACCTTTTAAAATGACTTTTTGGCCATTTGCACACGAGGACAGAAGCTCCTCTCAGAGTTGTCAGTTGGCCTTCCTGACACCATCTCGACCCAGACCCTCTTGACAGGACACTTGAAGGTAGGGTGCAATATAACAGTCGTGCTTAACAAGGAAACGTCGCTGCCTTGTAAGGTGGACTGCATGTCCTGTATATATTATGAAACATTTGTCATTTAAAACAGAAGCTGCAATGCACGGCCCGTCACCGATCACCACTGCAAGAAGCCAACAAGCAACACCCCCTCCACCTCCCTACGTGCCCCCAGCACTTCCGCCCGGCCCCGGGGACGTTCGGCCCTTCCCTCCGCTTCCTACCTGAGAGCCCCGCCAGGACCAACAGCAGCAGAAGCCGCGGCCGGTCCCCGGCCCGGCAGCGGCCCATGGTCTCCGATCGCGGGGCCGAGGGCTTTTTCCGTCTTGGGCCAACGCCCGGCCTCCCCTTTCCGCCTTGCTTTCAATTTCGCCGTCAAATGGGCGGGGGAAAGCTGCGGCCCGCGGAGACGCGAGGGGACGGAGTCCACCCAGCGCCTGGAGAGAGAGAGAAGGGGGTGGGGGGAGGGCGAAGGTGTCAGCTCCCAGGAAAAAGGACACTCAGGGAAAATGATCCCTCGGGTGGCAGAAAACACCCTTCCTCAATAGAGGAGAATTCCGCCTCATTTGTCAGCCCCTGAGCTCAGACAGAGGGGGAGAGGGAGCTCTGCCCCTCCACATTGAACATGAATACTGTCAAACAGAGTCTGCAGCTGTTGTGGTTGTAATAAACACACAAAAATGCTGGACAAACTCATAAAAGGCGAAGATAACCCCTGTATTTCTTTAGTCTCCTGTTTGATGGGTCATTGCTGAATTCAAGATTGAATCTGGAAGACTACAACCCTCCCTGCCCTCTTGGCTCTTGTCCTGTGCCCCTCCAGCACCTGTTTGTTCATATCTTGTTGAAGGGCTCAGGCTTGAAACGTTGGTTGCCCCTCTGCTTCCTCTAAGTTGCTGTGTGACCAACTGAGTTCCGACAAGCACTTTTACATTTTAAATTCAGGAAGGCAGGTCCCTCTGGCCCATGCTGCCCACTTACACCCATCTGACAAGCCCATGTGTTTCGAAGGGGGGGAGGGAAACCAGTGCGCCCAGAGGAAACCCACACAGGGAGAAGGTACAACACCTTTCGGGCAGCGCTGGATTCGAACTCGTGTGCATTGTGTTCCAAGGTGGAAGATAAGATGCTGTTTCTCAATCTTTTGTTGGGTCTCCTTGTGACAGAATTCTCCTCCACTTACTCTTGACAAAGGGCCCAGGCCCGAAACATTGGCTACCCTTTACTTCCCATGAATACTGCATGACCTGCTGAGTTTATTCAGCACATTTTAGTATAGAATATGCCTCAGTGTTTTTTTTGTCATGGGTAAAACACAAAAGTCTGCAGAGTTCACAGTCGAAGTAAAAACACAATGCTAGAGAAACTCCGCAGGTCAGACTGTCTTCCCTTGCTTATATAGCAAAAATAAAGATGCATAATTGATGTTTCAGGCTTGTGAACTCAGACCTGGGTCAGGTTCCTCATACACAATGTGGGAAATCACGGATGCTGCCACTGGCCTTGAAGATGATGTGTGCTGTCGGTATATATCGTTAAAATCAGAATTTATTGTCATGAACAAGTCGTGAAATTCTGTGTTTTGCAACAGTATCATAGTGTAAACATTCATATAACTATCTTACAACATTACTGTATAAAAAATTATGCACGAAAAGTAAGGCAGTGTCTAATGTTGGATCCCATTTTTTTAACTTTTGGGGCGTGTAACCAATTATACTGTATCATGCGTAACCTTGTGTTTATTCTATTCTTCATAGTTCCAGAGCATAACTTTTCCATTTTTTATGTATGGAATATTTACAATTTAGTATCAGTTTCAAATCTTTGCCTCAAGACTGAACCCTGGTGTCTGGATATTATTTGTGCTAATCAACTTACATTATTTACGAAAAAGTATGGATAATTCTACATAATTCCTTAGTTTGGTCGTAAAAGGTTTGAATCATCTGGTTAAGAGAAGCAAAAGTGTTTTCACATATTAAACAACTTAAAGCCACTATTGTATTTTTCCATCGACGTGATCTACCGGGACCATTGCCTGAAGAGGGCGCACAAATTCAGTGAACCGGTGTGGACTCGAAAGGCCAACAAGGCCTGTTTCCGCTCCGTATATGGTTATATGGTGTATCCAGCTGCAGCTCCTGCCAGACCACATGTTGGAACTGGAGCTGTGCATGGATTCATTTTGGAGCATCTGTGATGCTGAGAATTTAGTGACCTAACCTCATTGCAGTTTAGAGGCCAGAGGAAAGATAGAGAATGGGTTTTTTTTAAATCACATTCACCGCAGAAGAGCAAAATAGATATCACCCAATGCTTTAGTTTGTCAATTATATCAGGAAACCTTAATACTGGAGTGAGCACAACAGCAGAGAGCAGAAGAGTGACACACACTCAATGTGACTGCAGTCAAGACTGTCTTCCCTTGCTTATATAGGCCCAGCCTCTTGCTACTGGGCTTGACTGTTGGTGGAAGAGACGTTTCTGGCGTGCCAGCCGCTGATTGGTCGGTTTCCCCACCAATGTTCGCAGTTTTCCATTAATGCATGCTGTCGGCCGGGAAGAAAGGCCATTAGCCCTCGCAGGCTTTGTGAGATCCATCATTTTGTGTTTTGGGTTGCCTCCTGGTTAGCAGGCTACTACAATATTTTCAGAAGACTAGAATAAAAGAAGTTTTACCATCTAGATGTGATGAAAATATATCACATAAAGTGGGATCTGGAAGATTATTTTAAATTCAGGTTCATTTCCAGTTTCTGTCGATAATGATTGAGATGTAATTTTATTAATTCAAATCTGCTTAGACATTATTCAAGGCAATGGGTAAAAATCACAAAGAAATGAATTACCAGAAATAGATGTTACAAAAAATCTTTAGTCAGAGAAGATATTTCATTTTTTTGTCAAAGATATTTGGATATATAATCAAAGGAATTAAACTATAATGTTAGGGTTACAAACAGATCTTTTACATAGAATGCAGTTGGTCCCGGACACTGATAACAGATAAATTTATATTATTTTATGGTTGCTTGAATTCCAGATACCAGAAGATTTACTGTATAATTTTTTTTCCTAACTGTTATATTTTGCTGTTATCATTACCTTCAGGATTAAAAGCTGGAAAATCCGCATATAGATGGGAATGTAAATGTAACATTGGGATCCATGGGCAATCGTGACAAGAAAGAGCGACATGCAAATGTTAGGACTCTTCCCTTGCCCACAGAGTACAATCAATGTTGCCATCTTCTCAATCTCCAGAAAAAGCATAATTAAGGTCCAACCCAGTCTCTGGCTTTGGCCAAGTTGCTGTCTGCCTTCATTCAATGATGTTGAATGGAGGATAACATGTCCTGAGCCCCTTTGACTGCCCTATTTGCTAAAGGACTGATACCATCAGTGCTGCATTGGTGACATTGGTGGGAGTTTCCCTGTCCTGGCCTATGATTTGACTCCCAATATTCTAGTCCTACATTTTTCCCTTCAAATCTTATATTGTTGGTGTAAGAGATCGATAGTACTCAGAGCCTTGTGTGGAGCACAAACACGCTTTTATTAACTTACAACTAATGGCCAGTATTTACAGAGGTCTTCAGGTAAATCTGAGGTAAGGCGGGAAAACAGGGGCCAACAGGCAGAGCCAAGAGGAGGGGTTGGCTGTCTACACACAGTGAATTCCAGTTCACTGCATTCATCCGCTTCCTTCAAAAAGAACCTGTGGGCGAAAACAGAGACCACATTCAGCAAAAAAAAATTCTTACAATTATTTACAAGTTGAGTCTGTCAGGGGGCCTGATTATTCTGGTCAAGCGCCTTAGCACTGGTGAACTTTGCTCTTCCAGAACTATCTGTGCCTCCTGTGGTTCTTGGGTAGTGGGACTCGAAGGAGGACTCTGGGGACCTGAATCCCATGGTAGCTCCATTGGAACCACATCATCCGGAACCCTGCACGGGGAGTTTGGATGTTCTAGGCCTATTGTGGCTATCGGGACCTCAGTTCCTGAAGGTGCCAGGTCTCTGATTGAGACCATGTCCTCCCTGCCATCCGGTATGCCACATAGGCATACATCGGATTTGCATGCAGTAGGCACGCTTTCTCAACCAGTTGGTCCGTTTTGCTTCTCCTCACATGCTTTTTCAGCAGAACTAGTTGTGGTGTCATTAGCCATGCTGAAAGAATGATCCCTGACGTGGATTTCCTCGGAAATGCAAACATTAGTTTGTGAGGATTTGCATTGGTTGCAGTGCAGAGAAGCGGTGGGCAGATCCTCTTGCCAGCGTGAGCCTGGAAGGCCTTTAAACTGGAGGGCCAGTTTTATAGCCTTCCAGACCGTTGCATTCTCCTTTTCAACTTCTCGTTTCCCCCCTGGGTTGTAGCTAGTCATTTTGCTTGCGGCAATGCCTCTTGCGAGCAGGTACTGGTGTAGCTCTTCGCTCATAAATGATGAGCCCCGGTTGCTATGAATATAGCTGGAATACCCAAACATGGTGAAAATGGAGTGCAGCGCTCTGATGAATGCGGTGGTGGAGGTATCTGGGCAGGGGATAGCGAACAGAAAACACGAGCACTCATTGACAACGCTAAGAATGCGTTTCCAACACTGTGTCTTTTGAAGGGGCGTGAAGCTTTTATCAGGTGCGCTTTGTCAGGGCAGTAGAAGTGAGATTTGCACTCAGCGCAGATCTGACATGTCTTCAATAGAGAAGAGCAGGTTGCGTGCCTTGACGAAGTGGGACATGCGGGTGATGCCTGGGTGGCAGAGCTCATTGTGAGGTGACTGCAGCTGGCTGGTGTGTGCAGCAGCACAGCTTCCTCGGGATAGGGCATTGAGCGTACCTGGCCTATATATGTAATGGAGAGGCAGAGTCCACCACCTGGTGGTGCTGCTGCGCTCCTGTTCGGAGGACACACTACCTGTCAATCAAGGTCAAAGACTCACCCCAAGCCATCAAGGTGACCCTTACGATTGGCCCACCTAAATCACCAGGTGTTGAAGTCCAGGCAGCCCGCCCAGACTCAGCCCTGACCTTCACCCAATTGGCCCAGGTGAATCACCCCTGCTGAGCCCCTGCACTTGGCTTCAAGCCATTGGCCATAGCAGCCAACAGGGCCCAGACTGCCCCGAGTGATTGGTCTCCCTAGTACTGCCTGCAGAACTATAAAGGGCCATACACCCCTTTGTTCTGCCTCTGGACTCCTCACACTGTGTTGGGGTGAGTCAAGGCCAGGTAGCAAGAGCCGTGTCTGTACCAGTCAAGGGGTGGGGGCACATAGTATCACCTTGATCTTGATTGTTGAATGTGTATGTAATTTCCCCCAGTCTCTGTCGGTTTCTCCCTCGTTATCTGAAGTGTATATTTACCCCCTCTGTACTGCGTGTGTGTGTGTGTGGAGGTTTGCCTGAGATATCTACCCTGTTGTCCCGTTTGCATCCCTGAAATAAACGTGTGCTTTGTGCCTCAACTTTGGTCTGCTTCTTAACCAGTGGGACCCACATAAACCCAAACAACAATACACTATCTCATAGTTATAGGTGGAGAGTTCAGTCCTCCACCTCACGATCTTGTCATTCTTTATTTTGATCCTGTTTGTATTATTGAACATGAATGCTACAGATCGCTGATCAGTGAGCAGAGTGAATTTCCTGCCAGCCAGATAGTATCTCCAATGCCTGACGGCCTCCACAATGGCTTGAGCCTCCTTCTCCACAGATGGGTTTCGGATCTCATGGCCTTGCAAGGTGCGGGTGATAAAAGCTACTGGCCTGCCCACCTGGTTAAGGACGGAAGCATCGCTCTCCACCTGGAATGGTGCGTTTTCATCCAGCGCAAGCATGGTGGCTTTCACAATGTAGCTCCTGACATAGTTAAAAGCCGCCTGGGCTTCAGCTGACAATGGAAAGGAGACAGATTTTAAGAGGGGGTGGATCCTGTCAGCGTAATGAGGTACCCACTGGACGTAGTGTCTTCATGGTCTGCAGGATAGGGAGGTCTAAAAGGGGATACATACGCTCGGGGTCTGGGCCAATGACACCATTCTCCACCACATACCCCAACATACTATGTTGCTGAACATGTACTTACTGGCATTGTACGTGAGGTTCAGGGATTTAGCTATGTGGAGAAACTTCTGGAGATTTGCATCATGGTCCTCCAGGTTATGTCTGCAAATGTGACGTTGTCGAGATAGGGGAAGGTAGCCCTTAGCCCGTACTTATCTACTATATCATCCATCAAACTCTGGAAGACTGAGACCCCGTTCGTAATGGCAAAAGGGACTCTCAGGAACTGATAAAGCCATCTGTCTGCCTTGAATGTGGTGTAGGGACAGTCCTCGGAATGGATTGGTAACTGGTGATATGCAGCTTTCAGGTTGATGGTCGAACAGACCCGGTACTGCGCAATTTCATTCACCATGTCCGATATTCAGGGGAGGGGGTATGCATCCAGGAGTGTGAAGTGATTAAGAGTTTGGCAAAAGTCAATCACTAGCCTGGGCTTTTCTCCTCCTTTAACGACTACTACCTGGGCTCTCCACAGGCTGTTGCTGGGTTCAATTATTTTTTTTCCTTAAGCAGCCACTGTGTTTTGGCTCTAATAAATTCTCTGTCCCCAGCACTGTATCGCCTGCTCTTTGTGTCTATCGGCTTACTGTCAGGGGTTAGGTTCTGAAACAAGGAGTGGGGGGGAGGTCAATATTCAGTATGGAGAGACTGCATGTCGTCTCTGGATTTTGGGACCTTCCTTTCCATACCGTGATTGGGGGAAGTGGGCCTGAGTCCTCCATGGTCACGCTTTTAAGGTGACACAGGAACTCGAGGCCCAACAACACAGAAGCACACAAATCTTTCAATACATAGTTGGAACTTGCAAAATTCCCCCCTTTTACAGTTAAGTGAGCAGTACAATACCCCTAAATAGTTGCCGAATATGATTACGACGCTAGATAGATGTGGTAGCCCGAGGGGTAAACCTTTAATTTGTACTGGTGAGCATTTGTAAAGTTTATAAAGCTCTCCGTTGAGCCAGGGTCTATTAAACAGTCCATCAGATGTCCGTACACCTCCACCTCCATCGTCAAGTTGCTCAGCTGATGGGGTTTTGCTTGGTTGAGGACGACTGATGCCTTTGCTCCGGAGGCTGCATCGCTCCACCTGCCGCTATAGTCTTGATTCGAAGGCTGGAGAAGTGGTGTCAACCACAAGGAGCGGCATGATGGCCACCGTTACTGCCATTGCTTCTCTTCTGGTAGCAGTTCCTGCCACAAGGCAAAGCAAGATGGTGGTGGGAAGCAGCCTGGAGAGGTATGGGCCTGTACTTCTGTGCTTGGGCACCGGGTGTACAACTGTTCAGGGGGTTGTGCACATGGTAACCTTCCTGGGGTTCCTCTTTCCCCAACAGACTTTTGCCCAGTGTCCCCTCTTACAACATCTTGAGCACTGAAGTCTCTCGTGGGGCATCTGGTGCTAGGATGTTGGCCTGTCTGCCGAAGTTGCACTCCTGGTCACGTGTGGACATAGTAGTCAGTACCTGGGGCAGCTGTGCTCTGCAGGCCTGGCTTTCTGAGAAAGTACTGCTTTCGTTAGCGAGATGATCCACTCCCAGTTAGGCCTTTTCTAGGGATTTTGCTGGATCACGGATACTAGCAAGGTCCTTCTTCCCCAACTCCAATAGTTGCTGCCTCACGTACCTCCAGCCATGAGAGTATCCCAGACTTGTTCTTCTTCCTTCACCCGAGCTGAGACCGCCTCATAGTAGCACTTTTTTTTGAAGACTATTTAAAATTTTATAACATGAATACAATAGAGAATAACATTTAAAGAAAATTTTTAAGAAATTAAAATGGTATGATTACAATATTACATCAGAAATAGTAGCACTTTCTCATTAGTGTCCATAGTTCCAGGACATAGTCATCCAGCGATTCACCCGGTCATTGCTGACATTGTGAGAGTCAGTGACTCCCCAGCACGTCATTCAGGAGCCTCATGTAGTGGGTCTTCGGGCCTTTGATGGCCATCTCATACGTCGTGCAGTCCCTGACGACCATGTATCCCTTGGGGCCAACTCAAGAGAGAAGGGCCGATCTCCAGAGTCCATCAGAGTGGAAGACTTCTTGGGTGGCCGCCACATCAGACTGGAAGCAGCCCAACCATTAGGCGAAGCCTCGTTACATGCTTCCATAATTTCCTGTTTGATGCGATCTCCTGCATTCTTCTTCTTTGGCTTGGCTTCGCGGACGAAGATTTATGGAGGGGGTAAAAGTCCACGTCAGCTGCAGGCTCGTTTGTGGCTGACAAGTCCGATGCGGGACAGGCAGACACGGTTGCAGCGGCTGCAGGGGAAAAATGGTTGGTTGGGGTTGGGTGTTGGGTTTTTCCTCCTTTGCCTTTTGTCAGTGAGGTGGGCTCTGCGGTCTTCTTCAAAGAAGGTTGCTGCCCACCGAACTGTGAGGCGCCAAGATGCACGGTTTGAGGCGATATCAGCCCACTGGTGGTGGTCAATGTGGCAGGCACCAAGAGATTTCTTTAGGCAGTCCTTGTATCTTTTCTTTGGTGCACCTCTGTCACGGTGGCCAGTGGAGAGCTTGCCATATAACACGATCTTGGGAAGGCGATGGTCCTCCATTCTGGAGACGTGACCCACCCAGCGCAGCTGGATCTTCAGCAGCGTGGACTCGATGCTGTCGACCTCTGCCATCTCGAGTACTTCGACGTTAGGGATGAAAGCGCTCCAATGGATGTTGAGGATGGAGCGGAGACAACGCTGGTGGAAGCGTTCTAGGAGCCGTAGGTGATGCCGGTAGAGGACCCATGATTCGGAGCCGAACAGGAGTGTGGGAATGACAACGGCTCTGTATACGCTTATCTTTGTGAGGTTTTTCAGTTGGTTGTTTTTCCAGACTCTTTTGTGTAGTCTTCCAAAGGCACTATTTGCCTTGGCGAGTCTGTTGTCTATCTCATTGTCGATCCTTGCATCTGATGATATGGTGCAGCCGAGATAGGTAAACTGGTTGACCGTTTTGAGTTTTGTGAGCCCGATGGAGATGTGGGGGGGCTGGTAGTCATGGTGGGGAGCTGGCTGATGGAGGACCTCAGTTTTCTTCAGGCTGACTTCCAGGCTAAACACTTTGGCAGTTTCCGCAAAGCAGGACGTCAAGCGCTGAAGAGCTGGCTCTGAATGGGCAACTAAAGCGGCATCGTCTGCAAAGAGTAGTTCACGGACAAGTTTCTCTTGTGTCTTGGTGTGAGCTTGCAGGCGCCTCAGATTGAAGAGACTACCATCCGTGCGGTACCGGATGTAAACAGTGTCTTCATTGTTGGGGTCTTTCATGGCTTGGTTCAGCATCATGCTGAAGAAGATTGAAAAGAGGGTTGGTGCGAGAACACAGCCTTGGTTCACGCCATTGTTAATGGAGAAGGGTTCAGAGAGCTCATTGCTGTATCTGACCCGACCTTGTTGGTTTTCGTGCAGTTGGATAATCATTGAGGAACTTTGGGGGACATCCGATGCGCTCTAGTATTTGCCAAAGCCCTTTCCTGCTCACGGTGTCGAAGGCTTTGGTGAGGTCAACAAAGGTGATGTAGAGTCCTTTGTTTCGTTCTCTGCACTTTTCTTGGAGCTGTCTGTAGTTCCTCTGTTTGCGCGAAAGCCGCACTGTGATTCTGGGAGAATATTCTCGGCGACACTAGGTATTATTCTATTTAGTAGAATCCTAGCGAAGATTTTGCCTGCAATGGAGATCAGCGTGATTCCCCTGTAGTTTGAGCAATCTGATTTCTCACCTTTGTTTTTGTACAGGGTGATGATGGTGGCATTACGAAGGTCCTGAGGTAGTTTTCCTTGGTCCCAACAAAGCTTGAAAAACTAATGCAGTTTGGCATGCAGAGTTTTGCCGCCAGCCTTCCAGACCTCTGGGGGGGGGATTCCATCCATACCTGCTGCTTTGCCACTTTTCAGTTGTTCGATTGCCTTATATGTCTCATCCTGGGTGAGGACCTCATCCAGCTCTAGCCTTAGGGGCTGTTGAGGGAGCTGGAGCAGGGCGGAATCTTGGACTGAGCGGTTGGCACTGAAAAGAGATTGGAAGTGTTCTGACCATCGGTTGAGGATGGAGATCTTGTCGCTGAGGAGGACTTTGCCGTCTGAGCTGCGCAGCGGGCTTTGGACTTGGGGTGAGGGGCCGTACACAGCCTTTAGAGCCACGTAGAAACCCCTGAAGTCGCCAATGTTCGCGCTGAGCTGGGTTCGTTTGGCGAGGCTAGTCCACCACTCATTTTGGATCTCCCGGAGTTTGCGCTGAAGATGGCTGCATGCGCGATGGAAGGCTTGTTTCTTCTCTGGACAGGACGGCTTTGTAAGGTGAGCCTGGTGGGCAGCTCGCTTCTTTGCCAGCTTCTCCTGGATTTTCTGGCTGTTTTCGTCAAACCAGTCCTTGTTTTTCCTGGAGGAGAAGCCCAGTAGCTCTTCAGTGGATTGCAGTATGGTAGTCTTCAACTGATCCCAGAGGGTTTCAGGGGACGGGTCCGTGAGGCGGGTTGCATCGTCGAGCTTTGCTTTGAGGTTTGCCTGGAAGTTTCCTCTCGCTTCGTCTGACGGCAGGTTTCCAACATTGAACCTCTTTCTGGGGGCTTTACTGTTCCTGGGCTTTGGCTTGAAGTGAAGGTTGAGCTTGCAGCGAACCAGCCAGTGGTCAGTGTGGCATTCCGCGCTGGGCATGACCCTGGTGTGGAGCACATCTCGTTTGTCACTTTCTCGCACCAGGATGTAGTCCAGGAGGTGCCAGTGTTTGGATCGGGGATGCATCCAGGTGGTCTTAAGGCTATCCCTCTGCTGAAAAAGGGTGTTTGTAATGACAAGCCGCTGTTCTGCGCAGAGCTCCAACAGGAGGCGCCCATTGTCGTTGCACTTCCCTACGCCATGCTTGCCCAGGATTCCTGGCCAGGTTTCTGAGTCTTTGCCGACGCGAGCGTTGAAGTCGTCAAGGATGACAACCTTTTCGGCTATAGGGGTGCGTGGGATGAGGTTGCGCAGGTCGGTGTAGAACTTGTCCTTTTCTGCTGGTTCCGCCTGGAGGGTTGGAGCATAGACACTGATGAGGGTGATGCAACGCTTGTTTTGAAGGGGGAGTCGCATGGACATGATTCGGTCCGAGTGGCCTGTCGGAAGGTTTTCAAGTTTGGAGCCAATGAAGCTCTTGACCATGAAGCCTACACCAGATAGGCGTCGTTCATCCGAAGGCTTGCCAGACCAGTAGAGTGTGTAGCCCGCGCCGCGTTCTTGGAGGCTGCCTACATCTGCCAGGCGGACTTCACTGAGAGCGGCTATGTCGATGTCAAGTCTGAGGAGTTCATGTGCGATGAGGGCAGACCGACGTTCAGGTCGGTGGCTATCAGCCTTGTCTAGCATGGTTCTGATGTTCCAGCATGCTAGCTTGAGTTTGTGAGCCTCTTTTGAGGGGGAGGACTTGGAGGGGGAGGACGTGGAGGGGGAGGACGTGGATCTGTCCTCGGGCCTGCGCAAAGGAGCTTTTAGGTGGAGTGCAGTGCGCGCAGTACTGGCCCCACCCTTTACACCCATGGTTCGTGCCGTGGCCGAGCAAGCTGGGACGTGGCAGCGAGGTCCTTGGGTCGTAGGTTTTATATCGAAGTGGCCTTCTCCTATGCAGGTTTATTACCCGGGCTGGAGGGGTCTGCCTCCCCTCCTAGGTCGGTCCATACTGCCCGGACCGGGGCCGAGGCCGCCGCAGCTCTCCCTGTGCCCGGACTGGGGCCGCCGCCTCCAACTCTCTGCCCGTATCGGGGCCAATGGATAACTTCAATCCCAATGGATAACTCCCATCAAAGTTCTCTCCTCCTCATTGCTTGAACGGCACCATATTGAACCTACTGTGGTGATACGACCATCAACCTACTGCAGGGGATGATATCTGTACCCTGCAGGAAGACCACCTAAGGGGCTGACTCCACCTGCCCACTGTCAATCAGCTGATCTGAATAGACCACCTAAGGGGCTGACTCCACCTGGAGCTATTAATCACACAGCACACAGCCCAGCGACTGCCCCCAGTCCTCCTGTAGGAGCTATTAATCAGCTGATCTGAATATAAACCTGAGCTTGCCCCTCCTGAGCCAGTCACACAGACCTTTACTGGAATAAAGCCTGTTGTACAGTCTTCTGAGTTTTGTGTTTGTTGGCTGCTATCTCAGCGCACCTCAATTTATTCCAGTAAAATTTTTAAAGAGAGACCATGGAGAAGTTTCTGACGATCAGGAACCTGGAGATCGACCTCCAACATCCGGATGCCCAGGCACGCTTCCAGATCTGGAAGCACATGATTGAGGCGATCAACACCAACCAGAAAATTCTTACGGTGCTCCGCACCAACCTGGGCTCATGAGATTTCCAAGCCATCAAGGACTGCACGGACTATGAACCTGTGATGGCCGTCCTGGAGAGCATGTACAAGCCCCCGACAAATGTGCTCTATGCCCGGTACCTGCTCAGCATCAGGGTGCAGAAGCCAGGTGAGACAACAGATGCCTATCTGGGGGCCCTGTGTGAGCTAGTCCACCCATGCCTGGCTGAGACTGGGGTGACCAAAGGGGATGTGGTGCGACTGATCTGGAATGCCTGCATGCAAGGGCTGCGCTCGAGGAGTGCAGACAGAAGTTATCCGGACAATGGAGGTAGTCCGCTCTCTGAAGGCTGCAGCTCATCATGCAGAGGTCTTTGATGCCCGACTCCCACAACCCTTGGCCTGACAGATGCAAATGACCGCCGTCGCTGAGGGGCCCTATGTGGAGGAGATGATCGCAGCTGCTAGGGCAGCTCGCCCCTATAAGTACTGTGGGTCCTGGTGTGGGTCAGACAGGCAATCCTGCAAAGGCTGCACAGTGAAGAACTCGCATTGCTCCCAATGCGGGAAGAAAAACCACTTCGCCAGGTATACCTTTCCAGGCCTGTCAGGAGCGCTGCAGCCCTCCGCGACTAGCTGGAAGCCCTCCCGAATGCCACCACATGCAAGGACCGGGCAGTGCTATTACTCACCCCACCACTTCCACCCTCACCGCTGACATCACTTCCGGCCCAGCCACCAACCCGCATTGTGCTCACCCCGGGCACCGCCATCTTCCTCCGGATGACTTCTGCCCGCACCAAAAGCATCACTTCCACCAATTCAGATAACGTCACTTCCCGCTTTGCTGCCGTTCGGGTCACCCAACTGCACCATGTGCGCCCACTGGGCATTGCCAGGCCCCGACTGTACATCGATGGGACGACATGGTCAACATGGGTGTGTACTCAATTGCCCACCCGCCACACACCACACCCTGGAAGGAAGCCGCTGGCCGCTACTCACCTCATCCATCGGGGAGCAGTGACTCGGACCCTAAGATGGTCCGAGCGTCCACCACTTTAAAAAGGGACACTCCCCATGGACTTGGGTGCTCAGTGATGGACATCGCTGTCAATGGGAAGGTAACAAAATGGCTGTTTAATAGCGGTAGTACTGAGAGCTTTGTGCACCCGAATATGGCCCGGACACTAATACTCAAAATCTATCCTATGAACTTTTTCAACTCTTTTGCTGCCTAGGACCACTCCATCATGGCCCTCGGGCGCTGTACAATGGAATTAACAGTGGTAAGTGGGGGGAATACAAAGGATTCAGACTCCTGGTCATGCTCCAGTCCTCTTAGGGCTGGACTTTCAGTGCCACCTCCAAAGCCTTACCCTTGCCTTCGGCAGGGCTCTCCTCCCACTCAAACTCTACAGCACACAGCCCAGCGACTGCCCCCAGTCCTCCTGTAGCCTCTCCATGCTATGGATAACTTCTTCCAACTTCTTCAACTACCTTATATCAGATTGAAAGCCCATACCTGCCAAGAGCAGGCACTATTGCATGGCTGAAGTGAGGCGGCTTCTGGCGGAAGATGTTATAGAGCCCAGCACCAGTCCTTGGAGAGCCCAAGTCCTCGTGGTGAAAGTGGGTAGCAAACTGAGAATGGTAATCGATTATAGCCAGACCATTAACTGGTACTCCCAACTGGCTGCCTACCCCCTACCCCGAATAGCCGACATGGTCAATAAGATAGCCCACTATAAGGTCTTCTTGACAAATGACGTAAAGTCAGCCTACCACCAGCTCCCAATCCACAACCGGGATAAACCATATACCGCCTTCGAGGCAGGCAGGTGCCTCTCCCAGTTCTGCCAGGTCCCATTTGGTGTCACTAAAGGGATCTCTGTTTTCCAGTGGGAGATGGACCACATGGTAGACTGGCACAACCTAAGAGGGACCTTTCCGTAATTGAACAATGTCACCATCTGCAGCCATCACCAGCAGGACCATCATGACAACCTGAAGAGATTTGTCTGGACGGCCAAGGAGCTGAACCTCACTTACAACAGAGAAGTGCATATTGAGGAGTCACGTGATGGAGTAGTGGCCGGTCAGGGAACTCCAGCTCTCTCCGGAAATGTTTTAAAAAAATACACAAAACACAAAGGCACAAACATAAAAATTAAAACAAAGTGAAAGTAAAGGTGGGAAGAAAATGGCAGCGAAGAAAGAAAAGTCGAAAGCAACGGGAAGAAGAAAAGAAGAAAGAACGTCGGACGAAGAAGGTGAAGGCTTTACCTGTCCGAGGAGGCCCACCGCGGAGAGAGAAGCCCGCTCCCTCAGGTCAGTGGAAGTCCCGAGCTCGGGACTACAAAAATGGCTCGCGGAGCCAAGTAAAAGTGCACAACCGCGCATGAAAAAAAAAACAGACGGGAGGGGGGACCAGCTGAGGAGTCGATCTTCACAGCTGAGGATGACAGCTGCAACACAACAACAGAAAGAGAACAAGAAAGAAGAGAATAAAAAGAAAACAAGGAAACAACAGATGACCAACCCAGAGGAAGATGAAGAAGAACATAGAGAAATGGAAGAAGGGAAAGGCAAGACAATGGATATATATTTTTTTAAAGAATATATGGAATCAGTAAAAGAATGGCAATTACAAGAATTTAGTGAAATAAAAAGAATTAAAAGTGCAGAAGAAAAAATGAATAGAATAGAGATGGTCATGTCAGATATAGGAAAAAGAGTGAACAATGTGGAAGAATGAGAAACAATCGTAGAAATGGAAATAGAGGACTTAAAAGAGAAATTAGAAGAATCTAATAAAAAAGTTAAAGAGACACAAGAGCTGTTAGCTCAGAAGATAGATATAATGGAAAATTATAATAGAAAAAATAATATAAAGATAGTGGGCCTTAAGGAAGATGAAGAAGGCAAGAATATGAGAGAATTTATAAAAGATTGGATCCCCAGGGTCCTAGGAAGACCAGAATTACAGGAAGAAATGGAAATAGAAAAGGCACATAGAACACTAGCCCCTGAACCACAGCCACAACAAAAACCAAGATCCATTTTAGTAAAATTCCTAAGATATACGAGAGAAAATATATTGGAGAAAGCAATGAAGAAAATAAGAGAAGACAAAAAGCCACTGGAATACAAAGGTCAAAAATTTTTTTTCTATCCAGACATATGTTTTGAACTCCTGAAGAAGAGAAAGGAGTTTTATACAGCAAAAACGATCCTATGGAAAAAAGGATATAAATTTATGTTGAAGTACCCAGCGGTACTTAAAATAGTTATTCCAGGGCAGCAAAACAGACTATTCTCGGATCCGGAGGAAGCACGAAAATTTGCAGAACAACTACAAGACAGACAGAGAGATGAAGACATGTAACGAGAGCAAAAATGACCACGAACTATATGTATGTGTGTATATGGATATATATATGTGTGTGTGTGTGTGTATATATGTGTGTACATGAGTGTATCCGTATTTAAAGGAAAATATATAGAGTATAGATAAGAATTAATAAGGGAAAGAAAGGGAAGAGAGGAAGTAAGGAGGGAATTAAGAGTGACCTTTGTTATATATGAAAATTGAAATCTTTTCTGGGGGGGCTGGGTGGGGAGGAGTTACGGTCACTGCGAAATCAGTTGACACTTGCGAGTGAATTCGCAAATCCAAATGGAGAGGGGAGATGTGGTTGCCCGACAAGGGATAAAGGGCAACTCAGGAAGGGGAGGGGATAGTGGGGTTAAAGAAATCTTAGATAGGAGAATAAGGGAAATGTTTGATGTTTTAGAAATGTTGTCTTATAAAGTGTTCAAAACAAGAAAGCAGAAATGGATAAGAAGGAAAGGTGATGATGAGGAAACGGAAAGGAAAGATAAACAAAGTATGAAATGGCTACGTTGAGCTATATAACTTTAAATATTAATGGAATACATAACCAAATCAAAAGGAAGAAACTGCTAAATTTACTGAAAAAAAGAAAAAAATTGATATAGCATTCGTGCAAGAAACACATTTAACTGAAATGGAGCACAAGAAATTAAAGAGAGATTGGGTAGGACATGTAACAGCAGCGTCATATAATTCAAAAGCTAGAGGAGTAGCTATACTAATCAGTAAAAATGTACCAATTAAAATAGAAGAGGAAATAATAGATCCAGCAGGGAGATATGTAATGATAAAATGTCAGATATATTCGGAGTTTTGGAATTTACTTAATGTATATTCACCTAACGAAGAAGATCAAAAATTTATGCAAGATATTTTTTTGAAGATAGCAGACACGCGAGGGAACATACTAATAGGAGGGGATTTCAACCTTGATTTGGATTCAAACATGGATAAAAACTGGGTAAAAAATTAACAGAAAGAACAAAGTAACCAAATTTATAATTAAATCGATGCAAGAAATGCAACTTTTGGATATATGGAGGAAACAACACCCAAAGGAAAAGGAATATTCATATTATTGGGTTGACATAAAACATACTCAAGAATAGATCTATTCCTGTTATCAGCTCGCATGCAAGACAGAGTTAGAAAAACAGAATATAAAGCTAGAATATTATCGGACCACTCACCCCTGATATTGACAATAGAGTTAGAGGACATCCCTCCAAGAATGTATAGATGGAGATTAAACTCCATGCTACTTAAAAGGCAGGATTTTAGAGAATTCATTGAAAGACAAATTAAAATGTACTTTGAAATAAATACGGATTAGTGAAAGATAAGTTTATACTATGGGACGCAATGAAAGCGTTCATCAGAGGGCAAATAATAAGCTATGTAAGCAAGATGAAGAAAGACTACAATCAGGAAACAGCAGTTGGAAAGGGAAATAGTAAAAATAGAAAAAGAATTAGCAATGAAGGAAGACACAACTAAAAGAAGAGAATTGGCAGATAAAAAAATAAAATATGAAATACTACAAACATATAAGGTGGAGAAGAACATAATGAAGACAAAACAGAAATATTATGAACTAGGAGAAAAAACGCACAAAATTCTAGCATGGCAGCTTAAGACAGAACAAACTAAGAGAATGGTATTGGCATCAAGGAAAAAAGACAAACAAATCACATATAATCCAACGGAGATTAATGAAAACTTCAGAGAATTCTACGAACAATTACACCAAACTGAAAACGAAGGGAAAGAAGACAAAATAGATGAATTTTTAACTAAAATTGAACTACCAAAATTACAAACAGAGGAACAAAATAAATTAACAGAACTATTTGAAATAGTAGAAATACAAGAGATAATAAAAAAACTACAAAATAATAAAACACCAGGAGAGGATGGATTCCCAATAGAATTCTATAAAACATTTAAAGATTTATTAATTCCTCCCCTCCTGGAAGTAATCAACCAGATTGATAAAACACAAAGCTTACCAGATTCATGCAATCAGCAATAATTACAGTAATACCAAAGACAGGGAAAGATCCACTCGCACCAGCGTCATATAGCGTCATATATCTTTACTTAACACAGATTATAAGATAATAGCTAAACTATTAGCAAACAGATTAGCCGACTATGTACCAAAAATAGTAAATCTAGACCAAACTGGATTTATTAAAAAAAGACGAACAACAGACAATATTTGTAAATTTATTAACTTAATTCATGCAGTAGAAGGGAATAAAGCTCCAACAGTAGCAGTTGCTTTAGATGCAGAGAAGGCCTTTGACAGAGTAGAATGGAATTATTTATTCAAAGTATTACAAAAATTCAGTTTACCAGAGAAGTATATTAATTGGATTAAAGCATTATATAAGGGGCCATTGGCAAAAGTGACAGTAAATGGATATATATCAAAGCAATTTAACTTAAGCAGATCAACAAGGCAGGGATGCCCACTATCACGCTTATTGTTCGCGTTAGCTATAGAACCACTAGCAGAATTGATAAGAACAGAAAATAAAATAAAAGGGATAAAAATAAAAGCAAGGAATATAAAATCAGTTTATTTGCAGATGATGTTATAGTATACTTAACAGAACCAGAAATATCAATAAAAGAATTACATAAGAAATTGAAGGAATATGGAGAAGTGTCGGGTTTCAAGATTAACGCAAATAAAAGTGAAGCAATGCCAATGAATAATGCGGATTTCTCAAAATTTAAGAAAGAATTACCATTCAGATGGCAAATGCAAACAATACGATACCTAGGTATACAAATAAATAAAAATCTCGGCCATCTATATAAACTCAATTATTATCCACTAATGAAAAAATTACAGGACGACTTAGAGCACTGGAAAGACTTACCACTAACACTAATAGGAAGGATAAACTGTATTAAAATGAACATTTTCCCAAGGATACAATACCTATTTCAGGCATTGCCAATACACTTGACGGAGAAATTCTTCAAGGAGTTAAAGAAAATAATAAGGAAATTTTTATGGAAAGGGGGAAACCAAGGATAGCACTAGATAAATTAATAGAATGGTATAAACAAGGAGGCTTACAACTGCAAAACTTTAAAAATTATTATAGAGCCGCACAATTAAGATACCTATCAGATTTTTATCAAACAAGGGAAAAGCCAGATTGGACTAGATTAGAACTAGATAAAATAGGGGAGAAGATACCTGAACATATATTATATAAATGGGATGAAAAATTGGTACAACGTAGGAATTCTCCATTATTACATCATCTGCTCAATATTTGGAAGAAGATTCATGTAGAAAGGAATAAAACAAATTACCAATTACCAAAACTAATACTGACACAAAATCAGTTAATCCCTTTTACAATAGATAACCTTTCCTTTAGAGAATGGGAGAAAAAAGGGATCAAAAGAATAGAAAATTGCTTTTCAGGAAATAAATTACTATCCTTTGAACAAATGAAGGATAAACATAATATAACTCAAAATACAGTGTTGGCATACTACCAACTGAAATCCTACTTGAAGGACAAATTGGGAAGCAGTCTGAGGTTACCAGAGGGAAGTAATTTTGAATATGTGATTACAGACACAATGATAATCAAAAAATTTACAACAAATATGTATATTAAACTGCAAAAAAAGGAAAATGAGGAAACAAATGGTAAAACTAAACAAAAATGGGAACAAGATTTAAACATAAAGATAAAGAAGGAAACATGGGAGAAGTTATGCTCTGGAACTATGAGAAATACAATAAACACGAAGTTACGTATGATACAATATAACTGGATACACAGGCTATACATTACACCTCAAAAGTTAAATAAATGGGACCCAACAGTATCTGACAGATGTTTTTGCTGTAAAAAGGAAATGGGAACAACAATTCATGCAATCTGGACATGTGAGAAAGTGAAAAAAATTTGGGAAGATCTAAACCAGATATTAAATAAAATCACAGAAAGCAATATACCAAAAAACCCAGAGATCTTCCTCCTAAGTAACATAAAAAACAAAGAATTTGGACTTGATTTGGATGGTGCACAAAAAAGATTTGTTAGGATAGCCCTAGCTGTAGCAAAAAAATGTATTATGTCAGCCTGGAAATTAGAAGATAACTTGAGAATACAACAATGGTATATAGAAATGAATAAATGTATTCCATTAGAAAAAATTACATATAATTTAAGAAATAATATTACAATATTTGAACAGATATGGGAGCCATACATGAAACACAATAGAGAAAACCTACCGGGGACATCTACCACCTAAAATGACAGAAGGAGAATGAAATGAAAAGAATTGACTCAGTGGAATTTCTTGTTTATTTTTATTGAGTGACAACATTGTTTGAAGGGTTTAATGTATCTTAGATTCTGTACTTTAAATGAATGGGAGGGGAGGTAGGGAGGGTGGGATGGGAAGAGGGAGGGGGAGAAAACAACACTGTATATATTTGAAAAGAAAAATGTATGTATCTTGATCAATGTGGTTTATAGTGTGAAAAATAAAAAATTTTAAAAAAAAGAGAAGTGCATATTCAGCACCATCCGCCTCACCATCCTTGGGTACATCATGGAACATGGTGTCATTGGTCCTGAACCAGAATGCATGCACCACTAATGGAACTGCCCCTCCACAACACATTCAAGGCCCTCTGCAGGTGCCTTGGGCTTTTCTATTTCTCCCAGTGGTTGCCCCATTTTTCAGACAAGGTCTGCCCACTGGCCCAAGCCACCACCTTTTTTCACCCCGCCCCAAGGCGCAAGCAACTTTCGCTCACATCAGACAGGACATCGCTGATGCCAAGATACACGCCATAGATGAGGACATCCCATTCCAGGTGGAGTGCAATGCCTCTGATGTTGCCCTTGTGGCCACTCTCAACCAAGGGGGGAGTGATCCATGGCCTTCATCTCCAGGACTCTTCATGGTTCAGAGCTCGGGCACTCCGCCATTGAAAAGGAGGCCCAGGTGATCACGAAAGCGGTCTGCCACTGGCGCCACCACCTGGCAGGCAAGAAGTTCACCCTACCCACCAACCTATGCGCAGTGGCTTTCATGTTCAGCACAACCCACAAAGGCAAAATCAAGAGAGCTGGCCACGTTCAACTACAACATCCAGTACAGACCAGGGAAGTTCAACGATTTCCTTGACACCCTGTCCCGGACCTGCACCATTGTGCAGTCCATCCAACTGTAGGCGATGCATGACACCCTTTGTCGCCCAGGCAGCACGCACCTGTACCATTTCATCAAGTCCCGGAACCTTCCCTTCACTGTCCAAGTCAGGACCATGATCGAGTCATGCAGGATCTGTGCAGAGTGCAAACGCGCTCCTTTTGCCCAACATAAGCCCTTGTCATCAAGGCCACTCGCCCTTTGAACAGCTTAACATAGACTTCAAGTGCCCCCTGCCTTCTATGAACAAGAATATCTACTTCCTTGCGGTCGTAGAGGAATACTCCCATTTTCCCTTTACAATTCCTTGCCTTGACACCTCCACAGCCACCGTTACCAGGGCACTGAGAGAGATCTTCACCATGTTCGGATACCTGGCATTCATCCAGTGATTGGGGTCCAGTTTCATGAGTGAGGACCTGTGCCAGTACCTTGTAGCGCGAGGCATTGCACCTAGTCGCACAACTAGCTACAACCTGAGGTCCAATGGGCAGGTGAAGCATGAAAATGGGTGATCTGGAAGGCAGTCCTCCTGGCCCTGAGATCCAAAGGCTGGTCCGTTGACTACCAGAAAGAGGCCCTCCCTGAGGCATTCCATGCCATTAGGTCGCTCTTGTGCAATGGCTACTAATCAGACCCCTCACGAGCGCCTTTTCTCATTCCCCAGGAAATCGGCGACTGGGGTCTCCCTCCCAGCTTGGCTCATCTCCAGGACTGGGATCCTCCACAAACACATGTGGGCCCACATCTGACCCGCTGGTAAAGCAGGTGCTCCTCCTCCACACCAACCAGAACTACACCTACATCAGGTTCCCCGTGGCCACGAGGACACTGTCTCGAGCAGAAATCTGGCACCAACAGGGGCCCCACGCCTCCAGCATCATGACTACCCAGCCCAACGAGAGCCCCACCTCTAGCGGACCACACCCACCTGGCCACCTCGCCCCGGACAGATGTACGGATAGACACCACACTGCCCACATTGACACCCACCACAGCTATGCTGGACCCAGCCAACCCTCAGGCAGCAACCACGCCCTCGCTGACCTTTGACCAGGAGCCAACCCTGCAATGGACCCAAAGACTCCAATGGCCGCCAGACTGCCTGAATCTGTAAACACCTTTCCTTCCTTTGGCTTGGCTTCGCGGACGAAGATTTATGGAGGGGTTAAAAGTCCACGTCAGCTGCAGGCTCGTTTGTGGCTGACAAGTCCGATGCGGGACAGGCAGACACGGTTGCAGCGGCTGCAGGGGAAAATTGGTTGGTTGGGGTTGGGTGTTGGGTTTTTCCTCCTTTGCCTTTTGTCAGTGAGGTGGGCTCTGCGGTCTTCTTCAAAGGAGGTTGCTGCCCGCCAAACTGTGAGGCGCCAAGATGCATGGTTTGAGGCGATATCAGCCCACTGGCGGTGGTCAATGTGGCAGGCACCAAGAGATTTCTTTAGGCAGTCCTTGTACCTTTTCTTTGGTGCACCTCTGTCACGGTGGCCAGTGGAGAGCTCACCGTTTAACACGATCTTGGGAAGGCGATGGTCCTCCATTCTGGAGACGTGACCCACCCAGCGCAGCTGGATCTTCAGCAGCGTGGACTCGATGCTGTCGACCTCTGCCATCTCGAGTACTTCGACGTTAGGGATGAAAGCGCTCCAATGGATGTTGAGGATGGAGCGGAGACAACGCTGGTGGAAGCGTTCTAGGAGCCGTAGGTGATGCCGGTAGAGGAGCCATGATTCGGAGCCGAACAGGAGTGTGGGTATGACAACGGCTCTGTATACGCTTATCTTTGTGAGGTTTTTCAGTTGGTTGTTTTTCCAGACTCTTTTGTGTAGTCTTCCAAAGGCGCTATTTGCCTTGGCGAGTCTGTTGTCTATCTCATTGTCGATCCTTGCATCTGATGAAATGGTGCAGCCGAGATCGGTAAACTGGTTGACCGTTTTGAGTTTTGTGTGCCCGATGGAGATGTGGGGGGGCTGGTAGTCATGGTGGGGAGCTGGCTGATGGAGGACCTCAGTTTTCTTCAGGCTAACTTCCAGGCCAAACACTTTGGCAGTTTCCGCAAAGCAGGACGTCAAGCGCTGAAGAGCTGGCTCTGAATGGGCAAACACCACCCAGCATTGTTTACACCCCCTCCCCAGGACAATTTTAAGGGGGTGAATATGGTGATACAACCACCAGCCTACCACAGAGGGGGACTTGTGTAACTGCAGGAAGATCACCTAAGGGGCTGACTCCACCTGGTCGGCTATCAATCAGCCGACCTGAATATAAACCTGAGCCAGCCCCTCCTGAACCAGTCACACGGGGAGCCACCAAGGCATAAACTGGTGTTCAGACTTTTACTGGAATAAAGCCTGTCTTTTGAGTTTTGTGCTTGTTTGCTGCTACCTCAGGGCACCACACCTACAGCTTAATTTCTGTGCTGCAAAAGTAATTTGATTGTTTATCTAGAACTCCCACACTTCTTGTTCCAAACAGATTCCAGAATGAGCTGTGTTTATAATAAAATCCTCTCACACCCCATGGCCTTTTCCCTTCATGTTGTTTATTTCTAAAGCACTATAAAATGTTCAGTACTTTCTTTTTTTTAAAATATATTTTGAATGCTTCAAGTCATACGTGTATTCACATTCAAAATTAATATACTGCATATTAATATATAATCATACATGATGGCTTTTAAAACCCAAATCTAATTTACCCTCCCCCCAAAAAAAAAGTTTTTAAATTCCCAAAATGAAATCGATAAAGAACACAGAAAGAAAAATAGAAAGCAATGTCTTAGAACCAACATCCAAACTAGAATAATCTATTTTTCTTGACTTTACCAAGTTCAGGAAGTCAGTATGAATTTCATAAATACAAAAAAAGGGAAGTTAAAATTACATTATTATGTTGTTAGATTCCATTATATCTCTTATCATCATTATATTGAACATTCAAAAACATCATTTCACAAATATAGGTTCCATATTTTCAAAAATATATTAGGATATCTATTTCTTACCACAGATATAATCATCTCAATAATATACAGCTTCACCTTCTTCCATTTCTGAATAATAATTATCAAGTTGCTTTTGCAAGATATTGCTAAAATAGCTCCTGCAAATTCTTTTCAAAACATATTAACTATGACCATTTCATCAAAATCCAATTATTCAAAATCTTACATCTCTTCTTCCCCACTTCTTTAACCCAGTAAATTCAACTCTCCCTTAAACATCTCTGATCCAAAAGAAAAGTAAAAAAGTAATAAAATTAATACATAACTGAAACATATAACCATTTACAACAACCTCCCCCCCCCACAGAAATACTGTACAATATCAGATAGTATTATCCACCCCCCCCCCCCCCCCCCTATTGTTGTCACAGCAAAAAGACCAAGACAGCAGGCTGTGAGCTTATTTAGTCCAACTGGTTTACTTTGAAGCTCGTGCTGCAGCCTTTAAGGCTGTCCTCAACCCATCCCTCACGTTCCAGAATTCACATCACACTGATGTAAGCACGCATGTGCTCTTCCTATCTGCACAGGAAGAGAAGGACCCGCGACGCCATATTTACCACGGCTACCCCACTGACCGCGTGTGACAAGCAGGGCTGATTTGCTGCTACAATTGTACGTTGCCACAATACAAACATTTCAAGAAAATATTCATTACTCCTATATTTCAATCCAAATGAACAGTCAACAAACAATTTCAGTTCACATTAATTTCCAAATCTTCTTAATCAGCCTCCTTCATTTGGGTGATACAAACTTATGAAGAAAGAAATATTCATTAAGTCTAGATTTTAATCTGAATGAACAGTCAATGAACAATTCAGTTCACATTAATTTCAAAATCTTCTTAATCAGCCTTCTTCATCTTTGACACTTGAACAACCTGTGTAGCACTTGACAGATCTTTTTTGAAAACTGTAGTCCACCACACCAACTGATCGATCCATATTAAACTTTGGAAGTGACTGCAAAATCCATAGCATCTTCAATGGGAGGACTGTTGTAGGGCGCCAGAAAATGGGAAGACCACCTTCCCCACTCCTTTTGAGAAGAAGCAGAGGAGATGACCCACAGGATGATGACACCGGTAGCAGACCAATGAGTGGCTCGGAGGCCCATGTAGGTTACATGCTGCAGGTGACTGTGGTCAAGGGCTCACACTAAGCTGGCTTGAGATGAGCTGAAGGGGTACCACGTATCAGAACCATGGACTGCGAGAGCACTGGAGGAGAAGCCATGGACATTCAGTGTCACTAAGGGTCTCTTTTGGTTCCCTTTCTTTCGCTGTAAGGAGTGATGATAGCAAATCTTTGCTTCACTGTAGACTAAAGGAAATTTCCTGTAACTTGTCTAAAAAGTTATTTGGAGGAAACAAATGCAACAAACTCACATTTACATCAAAATGTTAAATGGCACTTTTTTTCTATTGTTTTCTTTGACTCAAAGTGAATTATCTCACATCTTATTTCCAAGTTGTGATCAAATGGTCCTGGAGCAAATTCTATTCTTGTTGTTGAAGAGTAAAGACTATATGCATCAATTTGAGGTTGACTGTTATCCACACGTCCCATGAAGGGTTGTTCTCCTTTGAACCACCTCACTTCAATTTCTTGAGGAATATATTGAGCCAACGAAACTGTGAAAGTTGCCATTTTGTTTTCCTCTAGAGGTGTGGGGTGGCATTTGATTTCAGACACAGTTGGGAAATGACCTTAAAATGAAATAGAATATGAATCAGTTTAATTTTCTATGGCCGATAGCTTTTCTCAAAATTCTGGTAAATCAGTTATCTTAAATATCTTTCATTTAGAAAGGTCAAATACTAAACTTGGTCAGCAGGCAAGATCACGAGAAACAGTTGGAAGAAACTATGAAATAAGAGAAAAATCAGATAAACATTGAAATAACACGACCAAAAGAAGGCTAAAATAAATCTCCATGTGGCTAAATATATCCACAGCGAGCAACAAAATTGAATATTGAAAATTTATGGAGTCTAATAAAAAAAATATTAGAATAGAAATAAAAATAATATTGAATTACTGAGCAGTTGGAACTGGTTAACATCAGGAAATAGGTTGATTGTGTTTCTCATTAGTCCTTAAGATACCTAATAACACCACCAAAATTATTTTATATGATATCTCCATGTATATGTTACGATGCTCTTTATTGACTACAGTTCAGCTTCAACACCATCATCCCCTCAAAACTGATTAGAAATCTCCAAGACCTGGGCCTCAATGCCTAAACTGTGTAATTGGATCCTGGATTTCCTCACCCCAATCAATGAAAATTGGCAAGAACATCTCCTCCACATTATCATTCAGCACCAGAGCTCCCCTGCTCTACTCACTTTACACCTATGACTGCATGGCTCACTATGACAACACCATTTAGAAAATTTGCTGACAATACCACAGCCGTGGCTGTATAAAAATGGGCGATGAGGCAGCAAACAGGAGGGGCAATACTGAACTAATAACAACCTCTCACTCAATATCACCCAAACCAAGGAGCTGAATGTAAACCTCAGGAAGGAAAAACTAGAGGTGCACGATCCAGTGATCATTGTGCAAATCAACAGAAGAGAGGGCAAGCAAATTGAAATTCCTGGGAGTCAGTATCTCCTGGAACCAACACACAAATGTCATCATGAAGGAAATACATCAGCACATCTACTTCCTCAGGAGTCTGCGGAGGTTTGGTACGACATTGGAAATTTTGGCAAACTTCTTCAGCTGTGTGCTGGAAAGTGTGCTGACTGGGTGCATCACAGGGACACCGATGCTTCTGAGTGAAATGCCTTGCAAAAGGTAGTGAACATAGCCCAGTATAAAACAGGCAAATCTCTCCCCACCATATATATGGAACACTTGTCGTCGGACAGCAGCAGCAATCATCAAGGATCCACACCATCCAGCACACACTGTTCTCACTGCTGCCATCAGGAAAGTGGTATAGGTGCTATAAGACTTGTCCCACCAGGTTCAGGAACAGATGCTACCCATCCATCATCAGATTCCTAAATCACAGACTCATTTAAGGACACTTACTTTGCACATTACTGAATTTTTTTCTGTAATTACAGTTTGTTTACCATTCTTTGTTTACATTTCTCTCTTTTGTGTACGCCTTCCTTTCTTGAGTACAGTTTACATTATCGATAACTGCCTGGCCCATAGGAAAAGGAATCTCAGGGTTGCATGTGATGTCATGCATGTACTCCAACAATAAGTATGAACTTGAAATGCACCAAGTGTCTTTTTGGCTCTAAACATCACATCTTTAAAACAAGACTCAACTGTTATCATAAACCTACTGAGGGAGCAGTTAAGGTGCAGTGATTGAACAAATTTCAATCCACAAACAGAATACCACCTCATTAAGCCTAAACTTCATCGAGCTGAGAATTTTTTTCCCCCCCAGAGAGCAGCAATCTGGAGTCACAAACAAGATAGATCTGACAAGATAGCATATTTCCAATCCCAGTCCATTGGTGAATAAAGTAGGTGTTAAAAACAACAAAAGTCCTAAAGTTGATAAAGTTAGCATTCTGTTCCAAACTGGCAATACTGCACAATCTTGTTTGGTACAATATCACACATTATTTCACGGGTTCACAATTTTAGGCATTAAAAAAATAATCCTTTTGTATAAACTTGAAAAATGGATGTTCTTCGACTCAAGACTTCTTAAATGAATGAAAGTATTAAGATTTGAGGAAAATTATGCTTGTTCATTTATTTGGGGCCATACTGGAAAACAACATTCTTGTACAAAATACTTAATTCGAGGAAAACTGCACTTGGTTTATGACTATGATAAATTCAGTTCTCATTAAAAAAATCTTGGTTATCAGGGTTTTGCACGAGTTTAACATACCTGGAAGCGGTAAACGCAACTCTTTTCTAATAGGGTCAGATGAAATTCGAGGTTTCACTTCAAAAGCAAACATCTTATCGTAATGGAAAGCTGTGACTGTCATCACCAGGCTGGAGCATAACTGAGAATATCCTTTATTCTTCTCAGTGACTTGATTTGTGACTCCATCCGTGATGGGTTTTTCATCAATTAGCCAGTTAGTGGAAATTTCATCTTGATAAAAATTGGTGACATTGCACTTAAGAATAAGAGAATGGCCATAAAATGGATTTTCCGGTTCCATGATGATTTCAGAAACTTTTGGAATTCCTATTTGCGAGGGGGAGAAAAAGACAACAGTTTACATATTGTTCTTTATTATTGTTTATAGTGTGCTCTTCTGAGCAATTGTGCATTTTCCAAGAACAAGTACTCTTCTAATCTGATTAAATTTTTTTGAAAAATTCAATCCTGATAATAGTTATTAAAGCAAGCCACTATTCACTGCACTACATTTCAAGTGCACATTTGATGTGTTGGTTTGAAATTCAAAACAAAACCTAGTGTTCTTGATTAAATTCAAAGCCGGGCTGTAGAAGTGAAATGACAAAAACTTTTCCTGTATTTGAGTCAAAAACACAATCAAAATCATTAATGTAAAAGCCAAATGATTGACAAATAATCACTTTGTTCTCTAAACCACATTAAAGTCAATGTAATCTCAAATGCTAAAGCAGGTTGGGCCTGATGCAGGATTCAAGTGGCAAAAGGCCAAGGAATCCCAAGCATCAACATGGCAGTCTTTGGGCTCCAGTGGGGGAACTAATGATGGAGTGAACCTATTCTCCAGTATAATGTTAAAGAACCAGCAGTGGGTTCCACCAATGGAATTCATGGGGAATCCAACCAAACCCACAGTATGATGAGCAACACTGTGGTCCACTAATGAATTTCAAGGTGCGCCCAGCAACTGAGAGTGAAGCAGTTGTCTTCACACCTTCCAGTGAATCCTCACCTTCTATTTTTGACAATGCATGCTGAATACACAATTCTGGGCAATGGATTTTGGACGGCTGATCACAAAAATCACCTTAAATTTTTCCTATCGTGTTCCTTTTTTTAAGATGTAACCTGCTCTACTTTAAGTCCACTTCAAGTATACACAACCATGAAGCGCAACATTTCATTGAAAACTCATTTTCTGGGCATACCATTTTAATTGTGTTATTTGTATTCTCCTTATGCTGTGTACATCATGAAATGTCAATGAAAAGATTGAAAAATTCATCTTCTCACTTGGACTTCCTCCCTGCTGATCTTGGTGCAGTCAGTGACAAACATGGTGAAAGGTTTCACCAGGACGTTGTGACCATGGAGAAGTGGTATCAGGGAAACCATCACTGGTGGCCTGTTAGTGATGGGCACTGACACGAAAGGCATCAGGTGCTGAGTACAAACGAAAATCAGAGGGAAGACATTTATAGGTCAGTTGAACTAATGCAATGTATCTGCATCATTATGTGATTAAACATGCTAAATTCAATTAAAGTTGATTTAATGTTTCTCCAACTTCATGTGTGATACAGAAAATGTGACTATCTTTGTGTTCACCGTTAAGTTTTCTATCATAATTCCCAATTACTTTTCAGGAAGCAAATCTTTTTGAAAAAAAAAAATGCTGTTAGTGATATAGCATGTTTTTAAATGCAACTGCTCGATGACAGTCAGAAAGACCTGGGCATTTCTCATTTTGTTGTAATAATTACATACATTTTCTGGCAAACTTTGAAGCAAATTGCATTTCTGATTAAAATCAAGTATTGCAACTTCAAAATAGCCTTAAACAAATTTCTTCTTCAAAATTTGACTGATAAGTACAGAATATTACCATAAAGTTTGCATTCCATGTATATATCAGCTCCCTTTAAAAAAAAAACACAAATTTTCCTCTAACATCTTTGTGGCATTAAATCTTTGAAAATGTTCATATATCTTTGGAAATATAAAGATTGCTAGAATAGTATAAATGCAATTCAGTACATAAATAATTCATACCACCAAGGTGCAAGATTTGAAAGCTCTTTGTAAGTTTGTGCAAAGTCTGAATATGAAGAGCCTCCACTTTGATTTCAATTTGATGATCTTCTTGTAAAATTACATATTTCCACAAACTTTCGCTGTTGAAGAGACCAGTAGTTTTATCTATCTCCGGGATGGTGGTAGTGATTTCCCTATCATCAATCCTCTTATCATTTTTAAACCACATGAACTGGATTTCCTTTGGAAAAAATCCATGTGCACGGCATAGGAATGTTGTTTCCTCTCCTGGATTTGGGAATTGTGGTTCAAATTTTAGGTTGTCAATTAATGGTGAAGACACTGTAAAAAAAAACATATACACACTTTGGATGATAAAATGTAACAATTTAACAGTCACAATTATCTCAGATTTGAGCTATCAAGATTACTGCATGGATTAGAATCAAACTTCAATCATTGAAAAAAATATTTGGGCTGAAAGGAGTTATGCAGTCAAACAAACAGGCGAGGAGACATCAGCCTTTATCACACCCAACAGAAGTTGTAGGATCCTGACTTTTAACACATGGAACTACTGCTACTTCTTGCCAACAATGTCTCCCACTCACCATGCATCCTTGTGCCCCATAAATTCAGTGCTGGACAGCCACATAATTCGTCCTAGCCCAACCAGCATCGGCTTTTGGAAGCAGCCTCTCCACATTGCCTTGATGGCTCACTCGACCCTGAGCCATGTGACACTGTGAGCCACTGTAACCAATTCATTGCTGCAGCAGCATTAGCAGAAGGCTAATTCTATTAGTAGTCTCAGTTTTGCCCATGCACCTTGAGCCCTAAGCAAAGTACCAGTGTAGTTTGTCAATCTACCTCATTTCTCTTCTCATAGTTTGTCCTGATCAATGTCCTACTTTCAATATTTAGCTTCCCCCCTCCCCCACCCCATCCCGCTCTGATCCATAAAAAAGTTCACTAACCTTTGACAATCTCCTTGTCCCTTTCTCATCCTTCCTGCTTACTTTGACTCAGCTGTACAAACTTGGGCTTCTCCTGTTTCTGAATATATGCTTTCACAGCTCATCATCCAGTGATTGTAAAAACCAGGAAATTTCATTCACCTGTACACTGCCAAGTCTTACCAGAACAATCCCAAACAATAATGCCATGAATGCAAACAAGCTAATGGCCCTGACACACAAAATATTTTGAACCATTCATTTAATTTGCTATTTCTTGTATCGGTGTCAATTTAACTCATCTTAAGTAACAATCCAGAATTTAAGGCTGATGTATTTTAACTTAAATCTAACTTTTTGTACTCTCTTGGCAGACCCACATTCCCAGTTATGTTTGACTCAAATGGTCCAAACATATTTTTTTGTCTGATAAAACCAAAGAAATTTTTTTTTTCTTCATCCATTTTGGCACCAGTAAATCCAGAGCTTCGAATGTATCAGAGCACTAAAAAAAACAAGCTGTACTATAAATAATTTCACGTGAAAAGACAATGTTTTATTCATGTTAACTGGAGCCAAACATAAACTATCCAAACTCAAATAATGTCTTATAAAAATCAACAAGCTGATTTTTCCTTTCTCTATTTTGTTCGCAGATTATCCACATCTCCAACACCAATTAAATTATCAAAATTCCTTGCGAGAGTCCATAATGTTCTAGAAAGGGTATTGGGATCTTGCAAAATAAAACAATTGTTGACCAATAAAACATTTACTTACTCAAATGATCCAATTTACATTCAGCGTTTTGAATTTCTGTGATACTTTCATGCTGGAATTCACATCTTAATATCTTGCCAAAATAAATTCTTTCAGGGACAAATCTCAAAAGACTTGTTAAGCTATAACAACCATCCTTTCCCAAGACAGCTTCACCATCACCATCCAATATTCTGCCATCCATTTTCCAAGTAACTTTAATTTCTTTTGGAAAGAAGGAATATATTCTGCATGATGAATAAGCAAATTCTTCCACTATTGGGTTTTCTGGCTGCAGTTTTATTTCATCATATTTTGGGATTGCTAAGCAGAAAGGAAAGGAAAAACAAGCTATAAAAGATTTCAATAAACTGCATGGATCTTAATAATTAATTTTTAATAGAATTATTAAAATGCATTTAGGATACAGATATTCAACTGGATAAGACCTTAGTAGTATTTTCATCAAATCACTCTACCATTATCTAGATGTCTGGACTCATCTGGAAACTCGATATAAAATCCAATATGATGATAGGGAAAATTAAATTCTATTCATTAAATAGATCTGTAGTAAAACTTTGATATTTCAAAGGAACCAAAGGTGAAGATTTGGTTCCATGAAAAATTATGTAAAGCTTTCTTTCAGTCATATATCATCTGTCCCCCTAAATCATCCCCACTTCTACCTAAATTTTCATCAATGTGCAATTGTTGAATGACAACATTGTCTGACTGGCTTAATGCAACCTAGATTGTATACCTAAAATGGATGAGAGGGGGGAGTGGGGGGGTGGCTTGGGAGGAGGGAGGGGGGGGGGAGAAAAAGTCACTGTATATGTGTGAAAAAGAAAAAGTGTATATCATGGCTAACGTGATTTATGGTGTGAAAAATAAAAAATTTTTTTTTTAAAATGTGCAATTATTGTAACCTCAACTATTGCAGTGATTTGTGGCCAACCTCTAATTCTTGCATCCCAAGAATGAATAAAATGAAAAAGATGTTGCTGCAATCTGTGCACAGAATTCTGTGAAAGTTGGAGGCAAGAGAGGAAGTGTGGAGATTTTGAACAGGTAGATCATCGCATTATTTTGGATATTCTTGGGGATCATCAGTGGGGTCACATGTGTGGAATTTAGAAGGAGGGTGATCTCTTTGATGAAATGATACTATCGGCTCTCCAATAATCAATAGTAAGCAAATATACCAGGAGATCGAAACAAAATCTTTTTCATAAAAATAGTGCTGTAATTGCAAGTCATTTTAACTTCTCTGATATTGACTGGATCTGCCATAGTGCTGAGATTGAAAAGGTCAAATTTGTTATGTCTATACAGGAACATTTTGCAAAGCAATAAGGAGATGGCTCCATTAGAGGTGACAACACTGAACCTCTTAAGAAATCAATGAAGACAAATGACTGAAGTGTCCATGGAGGAGCATTTGGACCATAATTCCAATAGTTATGGAAAAAGATTGGACTGGTCCTCAAGTTAAAATCTTTATTAAATAGAAGGTTACATTCAATGGCATCCATCACGCAAAAAGTTGAATGAGAGAGGCAGATTTGCAGTCACCAAAGACTCTCGGAAACTCTTCAGCTGTACCATCGAGAGCATTCTGGCAGGTTGCATCATTGCTTGGTATGGAAGTGCCAACGCTCAGGACAAGAAAAATATCCAGAGAATTGTTAACTCAGCCTGCAACATCACAGACACCAGTCTACACTCCACCGAGGACATGCTCAAGAGGCGGTATCTTAAGAAAGCAGCCTCTATCCTCAAAGACCCCCACCACCCAAGCCATGCCCTCTTCACTCAACTACCATCAGGAAAAAGGTACAGGAGCCTGAAGTTGAGCACTTAGTGGCACAAGGACAGCTTCTTCCCCTCTGCCATCAGATTCCTAAATGAAACGTGCTCGCTTCAGCAGCACATATACTAAAATTGGAACGATACAGAGAAGATTAGCATGGCCCCTGCATATGGATGACATGCAAATTCGTGAAGCGTTAAAATTTAAAAAAAAAGATTCCTAAATGAAACATAGACACTACCTTACTTTGCTTTTTCTTGCACTACTTTTATTTATTTGGTAAGGTTGGTTTAGATAAATGTTTGCACTATAACGCTGCCGCTAAATAATGAATTTTGTGACATATTCATGACAATAAAAGCTGATTCTAAAAGGACGTCTGGCAAGTGCGAGGTTTTTAAAAGTGAGAAAGGAAGAGTTTAGGCACAACATGTTGCTGTTAGGGTGAAGGACAAAGTGGGCAGGATTAGTGAACCCTGGTTGAGGAGAAATATTGAGACGTTGGTCAGTAAATGGAATAATTTGTCAGGTATTTTCAGCTGGGATGAAACAAATCCCTTGAGGAGTGCAAGGGAATGCAGTGCACAAAAGCAAAATTAGGAGGACAAGAGGATGAAATAAGTTTGACAAGGTAAAAGTGAACCGTAAGAGATTCCATAATTATATTAATAAATGGGTAACTAGGGCAGTAATAAGGATCAATGTGTGGAGCCAAAGAAAACGGATGAGATCTTACTTGAATATTTTTCCATTTGCATTTACCATTGAGAAGTTCATGGAAGTTCAGGAATTCAGGATTTAAAGCACATTATAGTAGATAAATCATCAGGGTCTGTTCAAATGAGACTTTGGAGATTCTGGAAACCCTCACGAGAGAGATCTGTATCATCATGAAAGTAGCTAGTGTTCTTCCTTTATTCGAAAACAAGCCAGGGAACTTCTCACTGGCAGGTCTAATATCAGTGGTGGGAGAGTTACTGCCAGTGTCTCTGAGAAACAGTATCTACATGGAAAGGCAAGGACAGTGGGAACAGTCAGCATAGCCTTGCATGTGCGGAGTCATGTCTCACAAATCTGATTCCATTTTCTGAAGAGGTTTTTCTACATGGACTTTAGGAAGTCTTTGGGTGGGACTGTTAGCATAGCAGTTAGCAGGATGCTATTACAGAGCCAGCGATTTGGGTTTGTATCTGATGCTGTAAGGAGTTTGTACATTCTATCTATGACCTGCATGGGCTTCCCCCTGGATGTTCAGATTTCCTCCCACCCTCCAAGTCGCACGAGGTTGTAGGTCGGAGTAAACCACGAAAGTCTGCAAACGAAGTTTGTAGTTTAATTGAGCGGTACAGGCTTCAATGGCCAGAATCAGCTTTTACCACGTTGATTTATGTATACTAAAAAAAAACCCCACATTTTAGGTAGGTTGAGGAAATTTAGATCACAGGACATCCAAGTAAGCTAGCCAAATTGCCACAGGATTAGCTTGGTGGCAAAGAGTCAAAGGGTTTTATTCCTAGATTGGTGGACCAAAAAGAAGAACGTGCCACAGGGATTACATCTGGGTCCACTATTGTTTATCATCCAGATGACCAATTTGGAGAAATGTGTAGTGACATGGTTAGTAACATTGCAGGTGTTACCAAAATTGGTGGTATTAGGGGCAGTAAAGCAAATTATCTACCATTACAATACGATCCAGATTAATTGGGAATGTGGACCAAAGAATGGGAAAAGAATTTAATTCTGACAAGTGTTATGGACCATAGAATGTGGTATGTTGTTATAAGGGATGGATTTCTGCTAAGAATTCTGTGCAATTTGCGGTACATCCAAGTGCTGACTCGCCAGTTGCTTGGAACTTTCAAGAACAAAGGGAGAATCCACCTCTGAAGCAGAGAGTGGCAGTTGGAGTGGCAGAGGGCAGCTGGAGAGCTGTTGAAAATGCACATGCCTCATAAGTGAGAATTCGTAGGCTTACTGCACTCAACATTAGTCATTTCTCTCTCCAATGTTCAATACGTCATCGTTTGTTGTTCAGTTAAAGAACTGAACTTGGACATTGAATTTCTATGGACTGTATTTTTTTAGACTGACTTAATTGACTGACTGACCTGGATTTTTGGGGGGAATTTTCCTTTTTGAATATTGGGCATAGACTGTAATGTTCTGGGTTACAAGGGCACAGTTCCCTGAAAATGGCAGCAGGAATATGTGGTGGAGAAGGCACACCTGCCTTCATCAGTCAGGACTTAAGTATAGGAATTGGAACATCAAATAAGTGTACAAAATATTGGTGAGATCACACTTGAGGCTGTGGAGTGACTTTATTGAGCTATATAAAATCATGAGGGTCAGAGATCAGTTGAATGGTTACCTATTTTTTTTTTCTCCAGGACACAGCCACCAAGATATGTCACAGATCATGGAAGCTTGGGAGTTCCAGGATGGGAATAGTGCTATCTTAAAAAGAGGAGGTGCTGGCCGTCTTCAAATGAATAAACGTGAACAAATCTCTGGGGATGGGCTTCTAGCAATGATGCCAATCTGTTGTTTAAATCCTAATGTGCATCTGTCATTTCTAGCCTCAATTTTCAATTCCCTAACCAGTAAAAATCAATTTTCATGATGCATTTTTGGTTATTAGCTTCCAGTATCTTTAACACATTCAGATTTTAAATTTCTCATGAGCTTTCCCCTTTCTATACCCTCCTGTAAAACCACAATTCAAATTCCCTACTCACTAAACTCTGATTGGTATATCTCTTCATTCCCCCTCAGTCATGCCATTGGTAATCAGGGCTTCAACCACCTGACCTGTATGTTTAGGAACTTCTTTCAGAAACTTCTCAGCCTCTTTAGCACTTTGTGATTTTTTTTTCCAATTCACCTCAATACACATCAACCCTTTGGCTTAGCCCAGTTATGAATTCATAAACAATCTATTGAAACTTTTCTATGCTACACATGCCATCCAACTGCTCCTATACCATAGCAACAAACAAGAAACGAAGGAAACAGAAATGTCAAAGAATAAAGGAGTAGATGAATGGGACAAGAAAATTATTCAGAGATATCAAAATTGTTCAGTGGAGATAGAGATCAGATGCTGGCATATAGAGCAGCCATTTTCTAATAGAGGCCATGCAGCACACCTCCACACACACCCCTCCCCCAACAGGACCACAGCACATTTAAAGGGAGCATGGACTGAAATCATTTAAAAAATTCAACATAGTAGGTGAGATGTCTAGAAGAAACCAACTAAACTTGACTGCTTCGCAGGGAAGGGGGCCCGTATACTTTGAGCAGAGTCCTAAGGTCTAAAAACAGTCCAGAATGGCTGACCTGGATAACTGACATGTGGATCAAATCCGTGCTTCAGGACTAAGAAAGGAGATAGAAGACACGCAGAAAGAAAAAAAAAAATCCTTCTTAATTTCATAATAAAACAGAACCCAAACATTGGGCAAAAATGTTCAATAAGTTAACATTTGATGCAAAAATTCTGATATTTAAATTCTTACAGTGAATTTTTTTTATCCCCACAATTACAGCTGACTAGATAATATCCAACTGCAAGATGATAATTCATGAAAAGAACTTCATAAATATAGCGAACATCTTTCTGAGCCCAATTTACCATTCCAGGTTGTTCCACATAATCCCTGACATTTTAAAAGTCACGCTATTAGTTAAAGAACAATTAAATGCAAAACAGTTTTCAGCCGTTACTCTTCCTGTCATGCTTAATAAATTTAAATCTTTTTAAATTCTTTCTGGGTTAATTTTGAGTAAAACCTAAATATTCCAGTTAACACAACAGTAAAACATGATACAATATGAAAAAGGTAAATTCTGACTGTACCTTTTAGATTTAGCAGCACTTCTTTTTGTGCTTTTGAAGCCGTGGCTGGATGTTCAACTTCACAAATGTATATTGTGTCATGGTCTTCAAGAATGGTTGGTGTAAAAATTAGAACACTAGTGACACTGTAAGTATGATCTATGTTTTCCAGCTCATTTAGCTCGTGGACATATTTGGTCCGATTTGTTCCATCTTGATCAATCGAATATTGAGTGTCTAGCTCATGTTTTACAACTTTTCTCAATATGTTGTTCTCTCTTTGGTACCAAGTGATAGCCAGTGGTCTTGGTTTAAATCCATCAATTGGGCAGGTCAAAGCAATCTCTTCTTCATGAATAATCCAACGTGGTGCTAGAACCTTTGTCATCTTTGGTGCAACTGGATTTTTTTTAAATAAAAAGAAAAGGATGATGCTTTCAGAATTCGCTGAGCACAACTGACAAATCCCTCATTTCACTTTATCTATTAAAGATAGAGTATAATGTGCAGTTTAGACATTTTAACAGAAGCTGCCCCTCTGTTAAAATTTACTGCGGGGTATTCCAGGCTCATTTGTCAGATACAACTACCAGAAAGACTAAATGTAAAAGGACATACTGACACAAAGAAACAGGTCAAAAGGGAAAAAAAAGTATTCCCATTTTCAGCTTTTACGGTTGTAAGGTGAAGGGACAAATGCAAACAAAAATAAATCATCAAAGAGATTAACAAGAGTGAAGATCTTAACAATTCCAAAGATATCCCGCACTAAAACATTGTACATGGCCAGAAGTCCATGAAGTTAGCACTTACCAACTTGTAGAAAACCCTTGTTCAATATTATACCTGTTTCATTATATCTCATGAAAACTTGTACAAACTGGAGCACACAATAAGAATGCTTATATATTCAGCAAGTTACTCAATCAAACAAAACACCATCATGATCTCTCTGGCTCTTGGTTGAAGTATACACAATCAGCTTCCTCTTTCAACATTGCAAATAAAAGGGTGAAAAAATTGAAAAACTCATACTAAGGATGTTGCCTGGCTTACAGCATCCAGATTACGGAGAAAGATTAAGGAGACAAGGACTTTATTCATTGGAATGTAGATGACTGAGAGGGTATTTGATAGAGGTATTTAAAATTATGAAGGGAATAGATAGAGTAGATGTAAATAGACTCTTTCCCCTGAGGGCAGGGGAGGTTGGAACAAGAGGGCATAAGTTAAGGGTAAAGGGGCAAAACTTTACGTGAAATATTAAAGGATCCTTTTTCACTCAGAGAGTGGTGGCAGAATGGAATGATCTTCCAAAAGAGATAGTTGCAGCAGGGTCCCTTCTGTCATTTAAGAGAAGGTTGGTTGTGTACATGGATGTGAGGGGTTGGAGGGTTATGGGCGGAGAGCAGGAGGGGGAAGCTAGTGGAGTTGTTCAAGTGAACCGGCGTGGACTTAAAGGGCCGACATGGCCTGTTTCCACGCCGTAAACAGTTATATGGTTATATTCTGCATGAAAGAAAATGAAACTGCAAATTATTTCTTTTTACAAACATAAAAAAAAGCTCATGTTACTTCTTGGAATAACTGGAATAAACAGCAGCTGAGTATAATCGAATACTCACCTACAGTTAGCAATGCTACACGCTTGTCTACAAATGTAGTCTGATCACAATGTACTCTAATGTAATTCCATTTGTTGCCTTCTTCAGTTCCCTCTAGTTATTCTTTCTCTTGAACATATTGAGCCTGCATAGTCCACTGTGATAGAGAGCTCCCAAAATACACCCTCAGGAACAAGATAGTTATTCTTATTTTTGTGTATACTGGCCCACCTCCCAAGATGGTGATCCCTGGGCCTGTCTACTGGATGTACAGTATCTTGGTATCTTTTTCACCATCCAGCTTTGATTCATGAGCTATCATTCAAATCATTGATAGAAATTGTGAACAGCTGATGCCTAACACTGGTCCTTGCGGCACCCTCTTTAGCAGGGCTGCCACTGGTGTGGATCCAGGGGAGTGGAGAGCGGATATACAGCACAGGTCTGATAGCTCCCTGCAGGCTTTAAACAGCCTGTTAAAGGGTCCAGTAATGTTTTATTTTTAAATCCTGCGACCAGAAGTCAATGCCAAGATGGCAGCAGCACCCATGTTGGGAAGCATACCACAATAGGTAGCAGACTCGAGGAGAACAATGAATCGGCGCAGGGCGCCAAGCAGGATGTACAGGCATGGGAGATTACGTAAAAGACAGTGGCCACGACAGCAGACAAGCAAATGGCTTAGCTGCTTAAGAACCCAGTCTGGCTGCGGGCTGCTGGCGACTTGCAGTCCAAGGGCTCACACCAAGCTGTGGGTTGCTGGAGACTGGCTCGTGGGGACAGGGTATTTGAACTGGGATCTGAGAGGGTACTGAGAGCAAGACAGGCTTGCGTAGAGACCTCAGACGCTGAAGTCTTCCTGATTGTCCCAGAGGTTTGGATCTGGAGATCAGATTGCTGATGACCGCAGAGGCTGCAGGAGCGCTGGACGTAAATCCTTGGTCAGTGACTCGAAAGGGACGCTCTTTTGCTTCTCTTTCTCCTACTGTTAAGGCTGCCAGGTATTGTTCTAGAAGACTACTTAGAGCAGACAAATGTTGAAGCATATCATGCATATTACCTTTTTAATGTAGTATTATGTGACAGCAAAAGGAACCATTTAACCTACTTTGTCAGTGCCTCTCAGTCCAAAAATGACATGCAGTATTATTTTTCCATCTGTTAACTTAATCCTCAATTTATCTTCAAATATTTCCCCCAACCCCATGTGTTCAAATTTTGGTTTTATAACCTCACGTGTAGCACTTAGTGTAGTGGTTTTCAAACTGCCCCCCCTAAACTTGCATTCCATCTTAAGCAATCTTTTTGCCACAAGTGCTCTGTGATTACTAACAGGTTGTTTAAGTTGATATTTCAGTAAAAGGGTGAAAACCACTGTTTTAATCGTACCTAATTGATTCGTTATGTGCAGGGTTTCATAACTCCAAAAGAAATGGGCCAATGACAATTTTTCTCAAGCAAAATATTTCAGTAACTATTGGGTCTGGAGCAGTGGTTCTCCACCTCCCCCCCCCCACCCCCACTCACATACCACCTGAAGTAACCCTTACTAATCAGAGCACTGATGGCATAGGGATTGTTTCAGGTGGAATGTGTTTGGTTGGGTGGGGGGTTGTTATTTGAAAACCAATGATTTATTGAAAGCTCTCAAGGCCCAAACATATCACATTCACTGGATTTCCCTTATCTATTCTGCAACCGGTTCTCTAAATTGGGGGGATGCTCACTTCCCTTTAACACAAATCTTAATACAAGATTGAAGTTAAACACTGGTAGTACAGTGATTACAAACAATTAAGAAAACAAATATGTGGAGATATTTGTGACATCATTTGTCCATAGTAATTTTCCAATTTGTGTAATGGGGGATCATTTCATTTTTCAACTTTCTGAAACCATTCTTCAAAAAAAACTGACAATTATTCAGTTATGTTCTTTCAGAACCACGTGAAGGTCTTAGATAGACATGTTTTGATCGAGGTCTCCATGAAGAGTATCAGTAAGACGGTTAAAATCTTAAAATTAAGAATTTTTTCACAAAAATAAATGGACAAAACAATATGAAAAAGGTAAATTGTATTAAAATGAAGGTGATGCCAAGATTACAGTATCTTTTTCAATTGTTGCCTATTGCAGTACCAACAAATTTATTTAAACTATTACATAATTATGACATATCAATCAAAACATGTCTATCTAAGACCTTCACATGGCCATGCCTCCCCCAAAATGACTTTCATTTCTGAAAGAACTGAATAATTGTCAGAGATCTTTTTTTTTTAAGAATGGTTTCAGAAAGTTGAAAAATGAAATGATCCCCATTACACAAATTAGAAAATTACTATGGACAAATGATGTCACAGATATCTCCACGTATTTGTTTTCTTAATTGTTTGTAATCACTGTACTACCAATGTTTAACAAACTGTTGGCAATTTCATTGGAAAAGCTAACATAGGACTATAAACTGGGAAGAATTAGGCTTCTGGATTTTAAGAAATACTATATATCAGCACAAGCCAAGGTTTTTTATCATTCTTCTTTGAAGAAGACAGTCCCCCTTCTTGGATCTGAATGTGACTGAATTCAATAAAAGAGGAGACAGTGAAGGACTTCATTTACAAGTGGAATGTTAAATTAATAAGAAAAAAGATGGATAGCCCTATATTAAAACTTATGATTAGAATAGGACAAGAAATAAATGAGTGTATTGGGGAAAAAAACGCAGGTATATCATTAAGAACCCCATTATGTAAAAATGTGTAGCTTCCTATGAATCTAGGGAACAAAATATTGAATTCACAGTATGATTAAAGGAATAAGATATATTGATGATTGTTATGTGGAGGAATCTCTTATGTCTTTTGAACAATTAAGAACTAAATATGGAGTAGCCAATAGGACTATTTTGTTTTCTCCAGCTAAGATTGTTCCTAAGAGCAAGATGGGGGCCAATTTGGCCCCATCTGAAATTAATGAAATAGACAAAACAATTTGGCTAGGAAATACATCTAAATTTATACCTAATATGCACTATTGCTCCATGGAATATGCTTTATTACTATGGAATAACAAAGTGCTGAAAATTGAAAGTATGAAACCAAGTTTACAGAGATCAAGAGAGAGATGGGAGTCAGATCTAGGTGTTGCAATAATGGAAGATGTTGGTCTGATTGGTGTTTGGACAGCATGACATCAATTATAAATGCAAGAAATGGACTAGTACAATAAAATTTCCTACACCAATTATATCTCACACCACTGAAGTTGCATAAATCAAAACCGGAAATATCGGAGATGAGTTTTAGGTTTAGGACAGAAATAGGAACATTCTTACATGCTACATGTGAAGGTGAGACCTTTCTGGCAGGATACTGCTGAAATATTAACAAGAATAACAGGGGTGGCCTTCATGGGCAACCTGGAGCTTTATCTTTTGGGTAACTTCATAGAAATAAGCAAAAAACTAACAAAATTTCAAATTTCATTTGTTAAAATAGCCTTAGCAGTGGCTAAGAAATGTATTGTGATTACTTGGAAAAATCTGACTCCCCTCTACAGGTAGCATGATGGGCTGCCGAGATGAATAGTTAAATACCTATAGGAAAAAATATATATAACAAAGAATAAATAGGACATATTTATCAAGATATGGCAGCCATGTTTGGATCATACAGGGGCCCAATTATATTTATAGCTACTATAATAAAAAGGACAATAATGGATGCTGCTACAGTATAAATGCAAGTGATTTCCCCATATAGAATTTTTATGGTCAACATAAATGTGAGCCCTGATTGTGCATGTGCATCTATAATGTGAGGGTTGCTTTATTTTAAATATATATGAGAATTTGTTATGTATTTTTATGGGGAAAAAAAAAAATAAATAAAATATATTTTTTTAAAAGTCACTTTTAAAGAATTATTTATAGTTTATACTTACTTCCTTCAACTCTAAGTTTGATGGACTTACTAATCTTGCCTTTCACAGTGCTATGGTAAACAGAAAGCGAGAGAATGGCTTCATTATCTTTATCGATATCAGGGCAAAATTTAACTTTGCAGTTCACACTGGCACTCCCATCACTAATCTGTTTGACAACTGACATGCTAAATACAAAAGATTCATTGAAAGAGAGGTCTTCTGAAATAAGTGCATGTTGTTCATTTTCCACAGATGTGCACAAGTTCGCATTTGAAGTCCATCGGTAAATCATTTCTTTACTTCTCCCCTTTCTTTGTAGAAACCAATGTAAGTAAATGCTTTGAGGTTTATATCCTGATATCTGACAACTCAGTGTACAATTTTCCAAATGTATAATATGTGGAGGACTGCTGATATCAGAAACTTTTGGAGGCACTAGAAAAAAATAAAAAATAAAAGTTATTCCTTCCATAGAAGAAAGATTTGTTATTTCAAAAATATCAGAATTAACATCAAAGGGAACAAATAAGAAAATGACAGTACAGAGCTCAGTGTTTCATGAAATAAAAAGCCATTTCTCATGAAGGAAATGAGCCTACTCTAAATGATTGGCATTTCCAAGCTTAAAAATGAGAGACAGAGACCCACAAATACAGTAGATCAGAAACAAAAATTGAGCCAATGCAAAGTAAGAAACATCAGGTTGCAAGGAGAGTAGGACAGGAACTGCAGAAGTCACAAGAGGTATGAAAAATTATGTTAGACAAAACAAGAAATCATGGAAAAATGGAGAAATACCAGTGTACTATTAGATGAAAAGAGCAGGCAAAGTGCCAAGCCACTTTATCCCAAAGGGGAGAGGTAGCAACACAGAGATAAACCCATTGTATGAAAACAGGTAATGTTCAATGGATCAAGCCCAATCAGCATAAAGACATCAGTGAGATCAAGAGATGGGAAAATATTCACTCAAGCAACATCATGTGAAACCAACATACATGAAAAAAATTTGCACATCCTTCAGCACTTGACTCAACGCACTTTTAACACATGAGTATTTACATATTTACAAAGGGCTCAGTCTCTGAAAGCAAGCCATTGGGGGAAATTTGGGAAACAGGTTCCTACAAATCATTCACAATAATTTCTGAAATATTTTGGTATTCTAAAGCAAAAGTAAGCATTGTAACAAATTGTGTATTTGAAAAAAAAATCATGCTTCACACAAAAAAGATTAAATCAGTGGTTCTCAGCCTTTTATTTCCATTCGCATGCAACCTTAAGTAATCCCTCACTCACCACAGAGTGCATGACATACTTAAGGTGGTATGTGAGTGGAAAATAAAAGGTTGAGTACCACAGGATTAAACCTAATGCCTTAAGCAGTTGCTTAGACTCATCTTGGAGATTTTATCAAATTAAATTTCAGACTTGTGCACTGAATTTCCCATAGGTATATTAGCCCCAATCAAATGTAGCATTGGCTATTCTTATTCTCTGGGTAGTAGCATTTCTTGGAAAATAATCATTGTGCATAGACATAGCTACCTTTTTTTTTAAATTTTTTATTTTTCACACCATAAATCACATTAGCCATGATATACACTATTTCTTTTTCACACATATACAGTGACTTTTTCTCCCCCCCCCCTTTCCTCCCAAACCACCCCCCCACCCCCCCCTCTCATCCATTTTAGGTATACAATCTAGGTTGCATTAAGCCAGTCAGACAATGTTGTCATTCAACAAAATTACACCAGAAATTCTACTGAGTCCATTCTTTTCTTTCCTTCTCCTTCCATCAACTTAGGTAATGTTTGTCCCCAGTAGGTTTTCGCTATTGTATTTAATGTAAGGCTCCTATACTTGTTCAAATATTTCAATATTATTTTTTAACCTATATGTTATTTTTTCTAATGGAATACATTTATTCATTTAAATTTAGTAGTTTCTTCCTTTTAATTTGGTTATGTATTCCATTAATATTTAAAGACATATAGTTCAGCGTAGCCCTTTTATATTTTGTTTATCTTCTCTTTCCGTTTTTCCCTCATTACCTTTCCTCCTTTTCCATTTCTGTTTTCTTATTTTCAACTCTTTATAAGACAACATTCCTACAACATCCAACATTTTCCTTATTCTCCTATTTCTATCTTATTTATCCCCAATCTCCCCTTCACCTCCTGAGTTGTCCTTTATCCCTTGTCGGACAACCACATCTCCCCTCTCCATTTGGATTTGCGAATCCACTCGCAAGCGTCAACTGATTTTGCAGTGACCGCTATTTCCCCCCTCCCCGCCTCCCCCAGAAAAGATTTCACTTTTCATATGTCACAAAGGTCACTCTTTTAATTCCCTCCTTATTCTCTCTATTCCATTACCTTCCCTTATTAATTCTTGTCTATACTATCTATATTTTCCTCTAAGTACAGATACATTCATGTATGCTCATTGTCTCTATTCACTCTTATACCTCTTTACCCGCATACATATCAATCGTGATCATTTTTACTCTCGTTACCCGTCTTCATCCCTCAGTCTATTTTTGTCTTTACCCACATACATATCAATCGTGATCATTTTAACTCTCATTACCCGTCTTCCTCCCTCAGTCTATTTTTGTAATTGTTCTGCAAATTTTCGTGCTTCTTCTGGATCCGAGAATAGTCTGTTTTGTTGTCCTGGAATAAATATTTTCAAATCCGCTGGATGCTTTAGTATAAATTTATACCCTTTCTTCCATAAAATCACCTTTGCTGTATTGAACTCTTTTCTCTTCTTTAGGAGTTCAAAACTTATATCTGGATAAATGAAGATTTTTTGCCCTTTATACTCCAGTGGTTTGTTGCCCTCTCTTACTTTTTCCATTGTCTTCTCCAGTACCTTTTCTCTTGTAGTATATCTTAGGAATTTTACTACAATAGATCTTGGTTTTTGTTGTGGTTGTGGTTTAGAGGCCAATACTCTATGTGCCCTTTCTATTTCCATTTCTTGCTGTAGTTCTGGACATCCTAGGGTCTTAGGGATCCACTCTTTTATAAACTCCCTCATATTCTTGCCTTCATCTTCCTTAAGGCCCACTATCTTTATGTTATTTCTTCTGTTATGGTTTTCCATTGTATCTATTTTTTGAGCTAGTAGTTCTTGTGTCTCTTTAGTTTTTTTATTAGATTTCTCCAATTTCTTTTTTAAGTCTTCTACCTCCATTTCTGCTGCTACTGCCCGCTCTTCCATCTTGTCCATTTTCTTTCCCATTTCTGTTAAGGTCATCTCCATTTTATTTATTTTCTCTTCTGTGTTGTTTATTCTTTTTCTTAAATCCTTAAATTCCTGTGTTTGCCATTCTTTAAATGACTCCATGTATCCTTTAATAAGAGCAAGTATATCCTTTACCTTGCCTTTCTTTTCTTCTTCTATTTCCCTGTACTCTTCCTCTTCCTCTTCTTCTTCCTCTGGGTTGACCATCTGTTGTTTCTTTGGTGCCCTTTCCTCCTCTTCTTTCTTGTTTCTATTGTCTTCTGTGGTCTCTTCTTGCTGCAGGTGTTCTGCAGCTGTCGTTGCCGGCTGTGGAGATCGACTCCCCAGCTGGTCCCCCCTCCCGTCGGTGTGTTTTTTTTCATTCGCATCGCGCATGCGCGAAGTATCGCGCATGCGCGGTTGCGCACTTTTACTCGGCTCTGCGAGCCATTTTTGTAGTCCATTATTTACCGACCTGAGGGAGCGGGTTTCTCTCTCCGCAGCGGGCCTCTTCAGACAGGTAAGGCCTTCACCTTTTTCCTCCTTTGTCTTCTCTTCCTCTCTTCTTACCGTTGCTTTCGATTTTTCTTTTTTTGTCGCCATCTTCTTTCCACCTTTATACTCACTTTTCTGTAACTTTTATTTCTGTGCCTTTGTGTTTTCTTTTGTTTTTCCCGACTTTTCTGGAGAGGGCTGGAGTTCACCGTCCGGCCACTACTCCATCACATGACTCCTTCCGTGCATAGACATAGCTACCTGACGCATTTATAATATTTTCACAGTGTGGAAGTGAACAAATGAATCAAAATGCAAGAGATCACACGAGGAGTCACGGGTTGGTGGGCACAATATGATGAATATTTTATTTACATTGCATCTTTAATGCACCAAAATGGCCCAATAATATTATGTTATCATAATAAAATATTTGATTGAGAGCTTACTTTTTGCTTTGGAATACCAAAATATAACAGAAATTATGATGGGTTTCTGGAGATGATGGCCAAGTGCCTGGGCAAAATGATTGGAGGAAAAATAAGCACAGAATTCCAAAATTTTGCTCAGAGATGCAGTTAAGTTCGGGAATGATCAAAAACTCAGAACTGTGAATTTTAAAACTATGCAAATAGATGCCAAAGGAGGTTGCAAACTCCAGTGACAGCTAAACCTGACTGTACAATATGGAACACAGAATACTTTGGTTGACTTTGTTTCCAAAAGTTAGAACAAGAAACATTTTCCAGGAATGTGTCCTTCCATTTCTCATTCACTTTTTAAAAAATGGACATAGAAGCTTTAAATTGAGAAGTTCTAATGTAAATACAAAAGAGTCAAATGCAGAATAAGAGATCTAACATGGGATTTAATCACAAGAGAAAGTCTATCTTTCCTTTCTGATAAATATTATTTTGATTAAAATCATGCCTTTGAACTTTTAACTGCTCAATCAAATTGACCCATCATGTCTCTTTGCCTACAAACTGTGTCTGTATACAAAGAGATGCTTAAGGTCAACAGATCTGAAGAAATTTATACCTATTCATCACAAAGCAAAGCATTTAAAACAAATTAAAACACACAAAGCTGGAGAAACTCAGCACATCAGTGTACTTTGTATAGCAAAGAAAAAATACATAACTGACGTTTCGGGCTTGAGCCCTTCATCAAGGTATGGAAAAGTGTCAGCAGGCATCCAAGCAAGAGTAAGGGGGAGGTGTGGTCTCAAAGGTAGGAAGTGATAGGTGAAGAAGGGATAGCAGTGATCAAGGGGAGGAGGGATAGCTAGGTGAAAGGTGTAATGATAGTGATCGAATACAAGATGAAACAAAAGGAGGGAGGAGAAATGGAAAGGAGAAGGGAAGGAGGGAGGGAAAAGAGGAGAGCAGGTTAGCAGAAATCAGAAAAGTCGACATTAATGCCATCTGGCTGGAGAGTGCCCAGGTGGAAAATTAGGTGTTGTCTCTCCGATTTGTAGGTGGTCTTGGTGGGACCATGGACAAACATTGAGTATGGGAGTGTGACACAGAATGAAATGGTTGGCTCTGGTGCAGACATAGGGAAGGTGCTCAGTGAAGCAATCTCCCAATCTGCGACCAGTCTCTCCGATGTAGAGAAGGCCACAAAGAGAGCACCGGATGCAGTGAATTAGTCCTGCGGATACACAATTGAAGTGTTGCTTCACTTGAATAGCCTGTTTGGGCCCTGGACTGTGGTGAGGGGGGGGGAGGTATGGCACCTCCTGCAGCCATGGGAAGGTGCTGGAAGAGGGGAGGGGGGTGTGATGGAGATTGGTGGGTAGTGACGAGTGCACGAGGGAGTCATGGAGGGAGCGGTCCCTAGAGAAGGAAGAGAGGGGAGGGTGTGGCTTGTAGTGGGATCCTGTTGTAAGTGCCGGAAATTCCAGAGGATTATGTGTTGGATGCAGAAGTTGGTGGGGTGGTAGGTGAGGACAAGGGGGATCTATGTTTGTTGTGTCTGGGGGCAGAGGGGGCCAGGGCAGATGAACGGGTGAGGGCAGATTTGATGGTGGTGGAGGGGAAGCCACATTTGTGGAAGAAGTCAGACATTTCAAAAGATCTGGACGAGAAGACCTCATCTTGGGAACAAATGCAGCAGAGATGGAAAAATTGAGAGGTGGGAACAGAAACCTTGTAGGGGACAGGGTGTGAGGAAGTGTATTCAAGGTAGTTGTGAGAGTTGGTGCCCTTGTAATATGTCAGTGGAAAGCTTATCTCCTGAGATGGAGACAGAGAGACCCAGGAAGGGAAGAGTGCTTTCGGAGATGGACCAGGTGAGTTTGAGATTGGGGTGGAAGTTGACAAGCTCATCATGAGTACATGAGGCAGCCTCAATGTAGTCATCGATGTACCAGAGGATCAGTTGAGGGATCTTGCCCGTGTAGACTTGCAGCATGGATTGCTCCACAAACAGGTAGGCATAGCTGAGACCCATGGCTACTCCTTTGATTTGGAGGATGTGAGATGAGTTAAAGGAGTTGTTGTTTAAAGTGAGGACAAGTTCTGCTAGGCAGAGGAGGATGGTGGTAGAGGGTGGCTGGTTGGGTCTTTAGTCCAAAAAGAAGCAGAGTGCTTTGAGTCTTTCTATATGGGGGATGGAGATATAAAGGGATTGGACATCCATCGTGAAGATGAGAGTGTCCAGTTCGGGGAATCTGTATTACTTCCATTTAAAACAAATGTTTGTCCACAGATCAGTTGAAAGAATTACCTAATAGTTCAGATTAATTTGTGGCAATAAAGTGAATGAATATGTGAGGTACAGAAAGAGTTTAGTCAGACGTGTTTTAAATATTCATACTTCTAATGTAGAGAAGGGTTATCTCACCTTTTCTGAAATACTTTAAATATAGAAAAAATCCAATGACCATGATCAATGAGCATATCAGCCAACTAGCAAATACACTGCCAGCTATTATATTCCCTGGTATAACAACTTCTGGCTCTGTAAGAAAAAAAAACAAGCACAATGATTTTACATTTGCAAATCATAATTTTACAAAATTAATAAATCTTAAAAGTTGGACAGAAGTTGGGAAAGAAACATTATTTGAAAGATCTTCAGAATTATCAACATTAATACATCTTCCTTTGGCATTGATCATTTCAGCATTTCTTGGCAAAAGCCTACTCCATTATTCGTACTGTAGCGGCGGCTACGCTGCTGACTGAAGGATCGCACAACCAGACGGGTTGAGTTCAGTGAGCAAAACTGATTTATTGCAGGCTGCCTGGCTGGTCTTATACTCCCAGCCCGGACCTGGCTGGTCTTATACTCCCAGCCCGGACCTGGCTGAGAACCGTGCTGGGGGGCCCCGATGTCACCGTGGCGTCACATGGGTTGCCAAGCGCGGGCTTCTGAGCCCGATGCCGAGGTCGGGAGGAAACCCCAGCCGGCGCCATTTTGGCTGGCTCCCCTGCCGCATGCGTGACAAGTGGGGCCGGTTCACTTGCCTAATGGCGTATCGCCACAGTACCTTGTTTTGTCAAAAGTTTTGAGATTAAAGAGCTTTGTATCATTTTGTGCCAGAATATTACAATATATATTCACTGTACAAAATAATGGTCATAACCTTCAAAACTACCAGTTTTGTACAAAATCAATCTGGAAAATAAAAATGCCTCTCAGGTCATCTTTACTTGGTGCAGTCCAAATGAGTTTCCAGATCTTCCATTGTGGTTGATTCTTGTAGGCCCTCTAAAATAGCTGAACTCACTGCTCAGTGGAACAATTACAGGTATGTAATCTTTTATCTGAAACCCTTGGGACCAGACATTTCTTGGAATTCGAAATTTTTTGGATATTAGAATAATAGTAATGGCGGTTACTTTAAGTAATTGCACTGATTTCAGATTCACGCAAAACAACGACACACTCCAACTTGAAGGGTCTCTGGGCAGGGGATGGGGGAAGGGGCTGCAGCAGCACTGGATGGGGGTGGGGTTGGAGCGGCATTGGACCCAGGGTGGTGAGAAGGTGGTGGTAAATGAAGTAAGCTATGGACCATAAAATTACAGCGTACTTTTTATTTTTAATTAAAACAGTAAAATTTCAAACAAAAATTTCAACAACTTATTTTTCTGCTTCTTTAAGTCATAATATAGTGATAATTCCCACACCATAATCTTCAGTAAGACCCTGCACAGATACACCATGATCAAACTTCTCCAATAGCTCTACTTCCTGTACTATCGATAATGACAGACACTTCCTTTTCTGCTTCTCTCAGTTACCCATAAGGTACTCTGCACCTCTTTTTGACATTTTCACAATCTTCAAAGACCGTGAGCAGCAGAGGCCTGACTGGTAGGAGCACTGAGACACGGCGCTGGTCGGGGGTGGGTCGGGCCGGGTCGTGTTTGGCACCAAACGCAAGCTTGGGAGTGCAGACGACATCCATGGAAAAATGTTTGGTTTTTGGAGGTTTTGCTTTTCAGAATTTCAGATAAAAGATTATGTACCTGTACCACTATACTGACACACAGAAAGTGCAAAACCAGTGGATCTCCCAACATCAAAATCAGATACTCTCAAACTTCTCAACTTTACAAAGTTCTACACACAATCATCTGCTCACTAGGAGAGCCACTCTACAGTCTTCTTCTTCTTTCTTTCTTTGGCTTGGCTTCACGAAGTCGATAAACAGCTGATATCATTCTTCTGCAATTAAAGGATGTCAGATTATTCCATCACAATCCATGGGAACATCCTGCTCCACTCTTTCTTACAGACTCCTTTATTATGAGTCTACTAATTTCAATGTCTCATTACACCGACAAGTTACTTCAGATAGGATTTGAGCTAGACAACTCTCAGTTGCATTCAATGAATTTGGTCTGTAGCCACCCTTCATAATTGAGTTTGTCAGCTCTATACTCAAAATTAATGTACTCCACAATTAGTACTTCACAAGTTTTGTTATAAACTTCCAGATCAAAAAGTTTTATATTGTTTTGTGCTCCAGACTTTGACCGATGAATTTCCAGTTAAAGCCATAGGATTATGAAAGCAGGTAACAGAAAATCTGCAAGCTTTACAAATAGTGTTCGGGCGAGGAATCCGACATCCTTGTCCTTCCAAGGTTCTGGGTCCACAAACGTGGTTCAGTTCAGAGACAACAAATGTGAACACTGCCACCAAGTCCACATTCTACGAAGAAAACAAAATCAATACCTAAACAATTTTACAAAAGTCAACAAATTTTGTGTATCATGCACATGGACAATAAAGGAATCTTTGAAGAAGGGACCAAGAGTAGTGGATTTGCTGGTGATATTAAATTGCATGGGAAAGTAATTGTGCAGAGGATGTAGAATCTTCAGATACAGATAGGTTCATGAGAGGAAAAGGGTCTGTCAAATGGAGAGCAATATTGCTCATGAGTGGAAAAGGGTCTGTCAAATGGAGAGCAATATTGCTCATGAGTGGAAAAGGGTCTGTCAAATGGAGAGCAATATTGCTCATGAGTGGAAAAGGGTCTGTCAAATGGAGAGCAATATTGCTGAATGTGAGATCACCCAATTTGGAAGAAAATAAGATCAGAATATTATTTAAAAGGTGAAAGATTGCACCATCCTGTCGTTCAGAGGGACCTGGGAGTGCTTGTGCATTAATCGCAAAAGGTTGTTTTGAAAGTGCCACAGGAGATCCAGCAGGGAAATTTAATGTTTGTCTACATTGCTCGAAGGAATGAATTGAAGAGCAGTGAAGTTCTGCTGCAACTATATAGGGCGCAATTCTGGTCAACTGACTTGGTTTTGGAGGTGGTGCAGAGGAGGTTCACCCCGTTGATTCCAAGATGAGGGCATCAGCCTATGAGAAGAGATTGAGTCACCTGGGGACTATACTAGCTAGAATTCAGAAGAGTGAGAGGGGATCTGATAAAACATAATTACAAAAGGGATAGATAAGATAATGGCAATAAAGTGGTTTCCTTTTGACAAGTGAATCTAGAACTCGGGGACATAGTTTCAAAATTCAGGGGAGTCGATTTAGGACGGAGATGAGGAGGAACTGCTTTTCCCAGAGAGTAGCATATGTGTGGAATTCTCTGTTCAAGAAAACCGTAGAGGCATTGTTACATATATTTAAGACAGCTTTATTTAAATAGGAGAACTAAGGGTAATGGGAAATAGACAGGAAGGTGGAGTCCATGGCAGGTCAGCCATGATCTTATTGAAAGACACACCAAGCTCGATGGGTCAGATGGCCTACTCCTCTTCCATTACTTATAGTCTTATAATCTCACAGCAAAATTTTAGCTTTCACTTTGTGTCGATACTTTCTATCACATAAACTTCATGAGCTTGTGGATTAAACACAAATCTTACCTTTGACGGTCAAATGGGTAGCCAATTTTATATCACTACTAAGTGATCTATGTCTCACAAAACATACATAAGTATTATCGTTGTCAAGGAGTGATGGGCGCAACCTTATATGACTAGTAACATTGTAGGTTCCATCATTATTTTTAACTGGGGATCCTGTGCAGACATGATTTAAAATTTCTTCTTCTTTGTCCTTTGTTTTCTTTAACCATCTCATCTCAATGAGCATGGGATAAAAGTGTGCACTGTAACAATTCACTGATTTTTCCATTCCATTCTCAATTGTGACTGCAGTCAAAGATAAGGCAACTTGTGGTTTGGCTGAAAAGAAATTTAAAATATTTGTCAGTTCACATTCATGAACATTAAAAAACATTTCCATCCACTGGATCAAGTATTGAATGTCCACAACTGAAAGTAGTCTTTACCTCACAATCAAGGCGAAAAGATGTGACATGTCAGATAATCATGATTCTCTTCCCACACGAAATGAACCCGTGAGATTGTCATCCATAATTCAATATACCAAATAATAAAAATTTAAAAGGCAAGATGGAGTTGAGCATAAATATTAGGCCTGTCACCACCTTATTGAAAACCATGACACATGCAAGAGGCCAAAGGATCCATTTCTGCTCCTCTGTTTTATATTCTTAAGCACCAAATATCACTATCTATTTATACCACATCCATGCACATTCATACAACAGTGTTGTAGGAAGGATTTATTTTATCTCCTGTAAAGAAAGCATTTTATTTTTCAAGGCCACACATTCCATCCCCATCTTGCAACTACATTTCCAAGCTAATCTGTAACTGAACTGAGTAGTTTGCCATTAAAAGAAATACCAGAAAATTGGTTTCAAATTGTTGACAGAATTGCAATTGTCAGCACAAAAAAAATCAGAAGATTCTCTGTCATCAGCCTGTCCAGGTACAATATTCTGCTACAAACTTTAAAGTTCATCAATATTCAATTATAGTGTTCCAAAATTGGAAATTATGGCAACAATTTGATGTTAATGTTAAATTGACAGGTGTATCACTAAACTACTTCCCAATATATGCAGAAAGAATCAGTGAGAACCTCTTAGTGAGCTATTTCAAATGTACTGCACTAGTAATTCATCAGGGAAATAATTCAATATTAACTTCACCTGAAACAGTCATTGAAGATTTTCCGCTTCCATGGTCTGATTTGATAAAAACAACACATGTATAATCTCCTTCTTCATTAAATTGCACATGTGGAAGAAAAAGGGAAGCAATTCCCCTTTTCAACTCATCATCAAATACTGCAGCTCTGTTTCTGTATGGTGTATGCTCTCCTTGGTGGAACACGTACACTTTTTCTTTAGTAAAACCTGAAGGGCCATTTTTTTCAAAGAACCACTGAACTCCCATGGTAGTAACGTCAATTTCACTGGTTGTGTAACCAGACACTCGGCAGTCGAGAAGAACATCTTTATTTACAATGGCTTCCACAGTTCTTGAATTCATTGAGACAATTAGTTCACCTTCTGAAATAACCAAGATCAAAATTATCATTAATTGCCTGACAAATGATCAGAAATCAATTTTAGAAAAAGGCAGATTTTATTCAAGTAAAATGAATTTATGACACATTTTCACTAAGAAGGTGTATGACCATGATGGAATTCATAATAGGTACTTTCACAAAACGAGGACAAATGGAATTGGCCTCTGCAGTGGGTAGGTACTGTTAACCAATTATGGTTAAATAATATTGAATACTTAACTATGTAAGACGAGCAGAATAGAGGAATAAAGCAAGACATTTTAAATGATATTGCACATATGGCAATATACAGAATAGGTGGATGAGTACTTCTCACTGCAGTTATCTTTGGCTTGGCTTCGCGGACGAAGATTTATGGAGGGGTAAATGTCCACGTCAGCTGCAGGCTCGTTTGTGGCTGACAAGTCTGAAGCGGGACAGGCAGACACGGTTGCATATATATAGTTATAGTTTGAAAATAATTGAGTGCATGTATAATCTTATCTCAACTTTCAGCAACAGACCATTTATAGTTAACAAAGGCCTAGTGCAAGGACATCCAGACATGCAAATGATTCCCATGATATCATTAATTTCAAAATTCCAACATACATTCTTTCTACAAACAGAGGAACTAGTTTCTTGTTTCCAGTTGTAGTCCTTGCTTATTAATGCTTTTGATTCCATTCATTACAATATCATGGAGGCATAGTTATGGAGTGATTTTTGTGCATTTTAGGACTTGCAAACAAAATTACTTTTGAGGGTCTGTAAAAACAGGTATGTTAACAGATGGTCTCTTTTGAACAATGATTCTGGATGTGAATGTCAGCAGAAACAATGATAAAATACAAAGAGCTATTACAAAAAAATATCAAAGAATAACTGAATCATAGAAACGACCAGCAAAGAAATGTGCTCCTTACAGCCCAACTCATCTATGCCAGCTGCAATCCTGTATATACTAATCCCATTTGCCCTTATTAGGCCAACATCTCACCTTTCTTATCCAAGTATGTCCTTTTAAATGTGGAAAATAGCATCTCACTCCTAGTATCCACTGCTCTCTGTGTGAAAAGCTTATCCCCACAGATTGCCTTTAAATTTTTCCCCCTTAAACTTAAACATGTGCCCTCAAGTCCTGGGCCCTCCCATCCAAGGAAATTGATTCTGATTATTACTGCTATCAGAATTCTGAAAACCTTTCCAAGGCACCCCTTAGCTTGCTATGGTCCAGTGAGAATAAACCTAGCCTATCTAATTCCTTCTTAGAATGACCACCTTCCATTACAGTCAACATCTTAGTGAATCTCTTCTGCATCCTCTTTATGCCACATCCTTATTGAAGTGTGCCATTCAGGACGCCACATAGTTTAACCAATGTTTTATGCAAATGCAACATGATGTCCCAACTCTAAATTTCATTGCCTTACCCTATAAAAGCAGATACCAAATGCCTTTTTCTGAATATTTTATTTATAGTTTTTCCACACAAACTCTAACAATCGTCAGTATCATTATCAATCAATTTTCTTCAATTTAACAATTTTATACATTTTTATTTTGAATAAGTTCAGTGTTTTTAAATTGCAGATGACACCTCAGACTAATCTAATTTATGGGAATTCTTCCTGGATAGGACTGTATGTTAATAATTTGGGAAATAATGGCTAAGGCAGTTAAGATATTAATTTTTAATATTAATGGGATTAACAGACACATAAAAAGAAAGAAGGTATTAGGGTATATTACAAAATTAGGGGTAGATATTGCCTTTTCACAATAGATTCATTTAACTGAAGCAACCATTTAAAATTGAAGAGATTGGGTAGTCAAGTAGCTTTTTCTACATTTAATTCTAAAGCTTGGGGAGCGGCAATTTTATTCAAGAAAAACATTACCATTTAAAATCCTAGATGTAATTACAGATCCAGTGAGAAGGTATAGTAAATTGTCAAATATTTTCAGAAGAATGCACTTTATTAAATATTTATGTACCGAATTTGGAAGATCAGAAATTTATACATGATTTTTTTTTAATTTAGTGGATGTACATGAAAATGTTTTAGAGGGAGGAGATTTTAATTTCTATTTATAACCTATATTAGATAAGTCTTCAAGACATTTAGTGAAATCAAAAGCAGCTAAAACATTGTTATCTTTAATGAAAGATTTTAATTTAATTGATATATGGAGACAAATGCCTCAGGAAAGGGATTGTTCTTTTTATTCTAGCAGATTTGATATGTACTCTAGAATTGATTTTTTCTTACTCTCTGCTCAAAATCAATCAAAAAAGTGATTGCTGTGGATTATAAACCTTGATTATTATATGGCCATTCTCCTCTTTTAAGTTGGATTTTTTAGAAAAACAACATGTAGTTTACAGATGGAGATTGAATTCTTTATTATTGAAAAGACCAAATTTTTGTTTATCTATAAGACAACATATTCAATTGTTCTGTGAAACTAATTTAAATTCAGTCGATAATATGTTTGTTATTTCGGATATACTGAAATCTTATTTAAGAAGTCAAATTAAAAGTTATTCTTAAAAACTTAAAAAAGAATATACAAAAGATAGACAAATTGGAAAAGGAGGTAACTTTATTGGAAAAAAACATTCAAAAATCATTTTCTAAGGATAAATATAGAATTTTATTAAATAAAAAAATTACAGTATAGCACAATGTTAACATATAGAATAGAGAAAATTATATTACGATCTAAGCAAAAATATTATGAGTTAGGGGAAAGATCACAAAGTTTTGGCTTGGCAATTAAAAGCAGAACAATCTTCTAGAACAATTAATGTTATACAACAAGATAACAATGATATATAAGCCACAAAGAATTATTGAGGTATTTAAGGGATTTTATGAGAATTTATATACATCTGATTCATTACAAGATGAAGAAACAAGAGACAATTAACATTACCACCTTCGACTCAGGAAAGTTTAGATCAGTTAGAGATTCCCTTTACTGAGCAAGAGATTTATGCTGCACTTAATAGTTTAAATAATAATAAATCTCTGGGTGAAGATGGGTTTCCATTGAATTTTTATAGCGTTGAAAGATTTATTGATTCCATTATTTATTAAAGTAATAGATCAGGCTTCTAAACAACATAGCTTTCCAGAAACTTTCTATGGTGATAATTACTGTTATTCCTAAAAAAGATAGGAATCCATTAAAACCTACTTCATATAGACCTATATCTTTATTAAATGTAGATTATAAAATTGTAGCAAAAGCATTGGCAAATAGGATTAATGAATATCTTCCTGATTTAATAAATAGGATCAGACTTTTATTTAAAAAAAAAGTAGGCAAACTTCGGAGAATATAGTAAGGTTGTTAAGTACAGCTCAGAAAAAAGAATTTGAGTCTTATTGTAGCTTTAGATGCTAAAAAAGCTTTTGTTAGGTTAGAGTGGGATTTTTTAATTTAAGATGTTAAGTACAAATTTTATAAATTGGATTAAGGCCTTATATACAAGTCCTAAAGCTAAAGTGATTACTAATGGTCAGATATCTCATTAATTAATCTAGTAGGCAGGGGTGTCCTTTGTTTGCTTTAGCTTTAGAACCACTTGCACAAAAAATTAGAGATGATCAACAATTGAAGGGATTTGAGATATATCAGGTACAACATTAAATTAGTTTATTTGCTAATGATGTATTAGTTTATTTAACTTAATCACAAATGTCATTACCAAGACTTTATAGACATTTGTTAGACTATGGGAACATTTTGGGATACAAAGATAAATTAGGATAAAAGTGAAATAATGGAGCTTGTAGAAGGAGATTATTCACAATGTAGACCAGAGGTTTGCTTTAAATGGACAGATAAGATTAAATATTTAGGTATACATATTGATACTAATTTTAAAAATTTATATAAATTAAATTATATTCCATTATTTAAAAGGATAAAGCAAGATTTAAAGAAACAAGTTGGTTTACCAATTACATTAATTGAGAGAGTTTTATTTATTTCAAACTTTACTTATACCTCAATTTTTTTCAGGATTCAAATAAACAAGTTAGGAAATTTATTTGGAAAGGGAAGATAGTGAGAAAGTCATTAGAAAAATTAACATAGAAATATGAACAGGGAGGATTACAACTTCCCAATTTTAAAAATTATTATAGAGCAGCAAAATTATATTTTTTTGTCTTATGTTTGGTAAGATTAAACCATGATGGGTGGATATTGAAATATATACGATAGGAGAGGTTAAATCAGATGAATTTATTTATAAATGAGATTTTAAATCTAATGCAATAAATAAGGGAGGTCCAATATTAAAACATTTGTTGACTATTTGGAATAAAGTTAAATTAGAAGTTGATGGATATATTCTTTCATTAAAAACACCAATAATTATTCCTTTGTTTTTTTTTCCCCAAAAGATAATCCTTTTTTAAATATATGGTACAATAAGGGAATTTCTAATTTAGGGGACTGTTATCATAATAATAATTGATGTCTTCTGATCAGTTAATGGTTAAATATGGTATACCTCTTAATACATTATTTTGTTATTTTCAATGGAGGGCTTTTTTGAGGGACAAATTGGGACCGGAAATTATTTTAAAAGATCTTTCAAATTTGGAACAAATTATGGTTGGTGAAATTGTTAAAAATGTATTTCAATTGCATATATATTATTACAAGAACAGACACCTAAAATAGGTTTGTTTAATTCAAAGGAAAGATGGGAATGAGATTTGGACATGGTAGAAGTTATGACAAATACTATTAATGTATGATATAGATTACTTCATTATAATTTTTTTACATTAATTGTACATTACTCCTCAGAAATTGAGTAGATGGAGATCGGATTTATCAGATCAGTGTTTTAGATGTGGAACAGGAATTGGAACTTTCCTTCATTCTGCCTGGTCTTGTTTAAAGGGTAATACATTTTGGAAATTAATATGGGTAGCCTTTCTTTTCTGATAGCAATTTAGCATCCCATTTATAAATAAAGTCCTCTGCTACCTGCTTGCCTCTCACGTGCAGATCGATTTGTGTCCAGGATAGTACACATCCCCCCTCGAAGAGGGAGGCGATGCATCTTGATTGGGCTGCCCAATAGTATTTGGGCATTCACAATCTGCCCAGATTATAATCCCAGGTCAATTTTTTTTCTCATAAAGATCCTGGCTACCTTTCATTTCCATAGGAATCTCCTCACTCCAAGTAAATTCTTGAAGAATCACTGGACAAACAGTCCAGGCAGTTTCTGAAGTTTTGGCAACAAGTTCAACTTAAATTTTTTTTTCAAAATTATACATAGTGATATTTTGAATATACAATCACAAACACAACAAACAAAAAACAGTCCCGTTCCCCCCCCCCACCCCCAAATACAGATCCATTCACCATCAGAGTTTACATATATTTTAAGATATAGAGTACAGTAGAGGGAAACTATATTTTATATATAATTACTTTTATACCCTTTTTTCTTCCTATGTGGTCCAGGTATGGCTGACAGACCTTTACAAAAGTGTCATATTTATTCTTTAAGCTATATGTGATTTTATTTTCCATAGGTATACAGCTGTTCATTTCTGCAATCCATCGTGCTATAATTAGAGGTGAGTCAGACTTCCAAATGATCGAGATACATTTTTTTTGCTATCACCAATGTTATTTTCATAAATAAGATTTGATATTTGGTCAATTTGTCACTTATTTTCATGAAATTACCCAATCGATACAACTCTGGGTCGCCCATGTTGGCCACTCCTGTTATCATGATTAATTTTTATGCAATTTCTTGCCAAAATGGCCTCACTTTCACACAAGACCACATCAAAAAGTTCCTGTCTCAGTCCAACATCTGAAACACATCTCTGAAATTTTGGCTTTTGATCTGTGTAACTTTTGTGGGGTAAGATATAATTGGTGTAAAAAAATTATACTGAACCAGTCCATATCTTGAATTTATAACTGATGTATTGCTGTCCTTGCACCAATCTGACCAGCTTCTTTCTGAAATCACCCAGGTCCGACTCTCATCTTTCCCCTGATCTCTGCAACCCTGGTTTTGCACTTTCACTGGAGAGCATAATACATTTTTGTTATAAATTTGGATATATTTCCCATCCAAACCGTTCATTTGCTTGCTCTAATTTCAGGTGGGGTCAATGTTGGTCCTCATCATTCTCTTAAGAATGATCTAAGCTGGAGAAAACAGAAAGTGGCCACTCCTTATTTGTGTTTTAATTGTTCAAAGGACATAAGAGTTCCTTCCATGTAAACAGTCCTTAATCACTCTTATACCTTTGTCATACCACAAATTTAATATTCTATTCCCCATGTTCATAGGCAATAGCACATTTTTACACAATTTTATTGATATCCCTACTTTTTTTCCTTATACATTCATTCATTTCTTGCCACGTTCTAATCAGATGTATTAGAATGGAGTTATCCATATTTTACTTTAGTGATTTGACACTCCATTCATAGATAAAGTCCTTTGCTTCAAATATAGTACATCTATTTTAACAACATTTATCTCACAATTCTCCCAAGAACTCATTCACTGAATCCAACACCAACCCTCACTCTCAACCTCACCCCATCACTCAGATATCAATTAAAGTACCACATATCTCGCAAACTTACCTACTCATATTATGCCAAATCACATACACGAGTGACTTCATGGTCACTGAGTCCATGCTGATGATCAAGTACTCATTTACACTAATTGTTTTTTAATCTCTCCCAAATTCGGATCACCCTCCCCAGATTCCAGCATTTAGTCCACCAATCTGCTGGTCGTTGGGATGTGGGCGGAAACCAGAGCACTCAGGGAATATTCACATGGACACAGGCAGAAGCATGGGAGCATCATATAGCATTGATGATCAGAATTGAACCAGGGTGTCCACTGGCAGAAATCTGTGTCAGCCAATGTGCCACCATGTTTCCATTGTCATTGCCCTTCTCCTAGCCACAAGCATTATGTGACACATCTCCAACAGACTCAACCAATCAACCTCACTTATAGTCAATAATATTGTCCGGTGGCAGTCTCCACCTGAAATGTCCGCTATCACTTTGCCTCCACAGAGGCTGTTTGAGCAGTTGAGATCTTTGCTCAGTAATGTTTTATCAGCATTGTGAAATCGGCCAACAATGGTCAGGAATCCTAAGGATAGCAGTTCTGAAGGACAATCATAAAAATCTTTCCTCCTGGTTTCCCAATTTGAAAGAGGCTCATTAAGCCCACCTTCAGGCTTCCATTTTGACATGATTTCAGAAAATGGTGGAAACAGTAAAGTATGCAATGGGACAGATCCCCCGACATAATGGGAAGCTGCCATGGGAACATGCAAAAATAAGAACTGGAATAAGATACTCAGCCATTTGTTTGCCCTACTATATGATCATGGATTATTGACCCAAGGTCTTAACTGCTTTTCTGTTCAATTTCCCCAACAACCTCAATTTCCTGATTATTTAAAAATGCATCCACTTCCTCATTCAATACCCACAATATCCACACACCATGGGATAGGGAATTTAGAACACATTTTGAGCAATTATTCTCATTCATATGGTCACAATATTTATCTGATTGTTCCCTTCTATCTGGATTGCTACAATAATGTCATGCAATTTAACTTAAATGGCTGATGGCTTTATCCACCTGGAATGCAAAGATCAAATTCAAATTTCACTGATATGCTTCCTCCTTTACATATGAATTTTTAAAAAATAACAATTTAAAGTGACCTAAAGATTATTGGTGATAGCAGAGTTCCCAATCCTCACTTTCAACCCTCACACCCCTTACATTCAATTCTTTACCATTTCCAATATTTGCAATGAGATACTACCACTAGTCACAACTTTCTCTCCTTTTCTTTCACCATTCTGAAGATATAGTTTTCTTTGGAAATCCTTGGTCTGCTCTTCCTTTCCCCCCTCCAAAAAAAAAACTCTCCTTCTCATGGCACTTCCCAAGCAACCACTGGATATGCAACATCTGTCTTTTCTGCCATTTAGAATACAAACTTTCTAAGTGAAATGATTCATTTGTACTTTTTCCAATCCAGTGTAATACAGTCAATGCGTGGAATGTTGTCTCCTGTACTTTGGAGAATCCAAGCGATATCTGATGTCTGCTTTCTGAATCACCGTTGTTCAGTGTATGGAGAAGATTTTGAACTTTCCGCTTCCTGCCAATTCAGTTTTCCATTCCACTCTCATATTGATCTGTCCTGTGGTCTTCTGAACAGCTGGAATCAGGCCTAACTCAAGGTTGACGAATAACACTTTGTCTTTTATCCAGGCAAATAGAATTGTGAATTCAACAGCTTGGGCCATTAACCTGTGTTATTGGCTCAGTTTTTCAGCTCTCCATTGGCAAGGTCTGACCTCCTTGGCATTCCCTTATTCCACACATGTCAAACTCAGGCCCGCGGGCCAAATTTGGCCCATGATATAATTATATTTGGCCCGCAAGATCATATCAAATATGTATTAGAGCTGGCCCGCTGGCCGCCGCGCCAGTATAGCGCATGCACAGCTAATACTACAAATCCCAGAATGCTTTGCAAATGCATTGGCGCCGGCCCATCAGCCGCTAAACGCCCCCACCTCCTCTCTTTACTTTCATTAGCATCTGCGACCTGTCGCCCAACTCACATGTAATAAACCCCTTATGAAAAATGGCCAAACGAAAGACAGAAAACAGGACCTTTCAACACAGGTGGGAGGCAAACTCTGACCCCAGAGTTTGATGAACTTGCATCTAAGAAGAGATGCCAAGTATTTGGTTTAGACCCAGGTGCATCAGAGTAAATCACAGTGTAGCAAGCTAAGCTTGGATTAATATTTTCTTTGGTTAACTTTCGACTGTTCATAGTTGAAAGATTGGATTTTCATTGAAGCAAGTTATTTTTTTGACTTGTTGGCTTGTGAAAAAAAATACATTTAAAAGGAGCTTAAATGCTATAGAGAAATATAATTTATTGAATATTTTATTTCTCATTTGTTAATGCTTCTTCTGGAAAGAGTTTAACCAAAACTATTATTAAACATTTATTTTAATAAGAAAAAGTTTAACATTACATATGTTGAAAGAAGATAAAACATGCAGATGTTGTTGAAAATTTTCAATAAATATTTAGTTTGGCCCACGACTTAGTCCAAGTTTTTAATTTTGGCCCTCTGTGAATTTGAGTTTGACACCCCTGCCTTATTCTTTACATTTCACAGCTTTTACACTTCTTTGTGTTTTTCTCAAATTCCCTTCATCTTTTTCTCAAGTTTTCTTGTTTGAATTATTGAACTCCAATTGTCCTAATGAATCCATCAAGCAGATTATTTCATCAACGTCTTATTCTTGTTGTAATTCTCGTCATCCTCCTTCCACAACTTCAAGCTAACTTGGTTTCTCCCTTTCCTGGCTCGAACATATTCTCTTTGACTGTAAACTAACTATATCCATATTTTCATATTTTCCATGATTTTTTTTTCATCATTTTCTCTTTTCATACATACTGACACATTTTCTTTTTCCAAACCTTTGTTATAGTTAGATGTGGAATGTTTGGCAGTGCAGCTATACCCCTGAGCACAAAGCTGGTTGATAGGAGACACTGACGACTTCGAGAAACTACATTCCTTTCTGAAACAGAGAGAAATTGCCAATGTCTGGTATGGACAAAATAAATATTTCAAAATTCTTGTTCAAAACCCATATGACATACTCATTCCATTTTAAATGATAAACCAGAATAATAATATATTTGGGATGTATAGAACAGAGTACCAAAATATTTTGCGACATGCTCACTTCACAGAAGTGAAGTTCAATGGATTCTTTTGAACACCACGGGTATTGCCCATGTCATGAGCAGATTCTGTTTTTATAACGTCCTTAAATCAATTATGCCCACAAGTCAGAAAATTTTCTCAATATGGTAACTATACCTGCACAGTATTATAATGAATGGCATCAAAAACTGATAAGAACAATTTATAAAAATGGAAAGAGAGGAAATTAGTTCTACAGTTGTTTTTTTTTTAATTTAATTATGTTATGGGAGTATGTTCATATGTATTGGTGTCTGCAAATTGCTCATTTGTAAACTGGAGGAAATGTGTGTGCAGTTTTTAGCATTGACACACATCAACTTAAGTTTATTTTTTAACAATTAGAAGGCTAACTTATACAAAGTTACAATTGATGGGTGATTTAATCAAATGGTTTAAAACAACAAAAAAAGGATTCAATAGTACGGATAAATCATGAAGAATGAAGCAAGAAATTAAAGTCTGGCCATTCAGGAAAAATTTCAGTGTCTCATGGGGGGGGGGGGGGGAGGGGGAGAAAGGGGCTTATCAACCAAAAAAAAATTGGAGTAGAGGAGTTCAGAACTGGAACTGACAGTTTAGAATATCCAAAAAGTAAATAAATCTAGAGTTGAAAAATATTCTGGATTTCAGTAAATAGTGACCAGAAACATCCTGTAAAAAAAAATCATTAAAAGTTACTTGGGGGAAGGAAATCCCCACCATGTGGTTAACTCTAAATCACCTTCTTAGTTTACAGGTAATTCAGGATGTCAATAGATACAGACATTGGCAGTGATGCGATATCCCGGGGGAGGGGAAATTAAAAAAAAAAATCAAGATACAAATACAGATCCACTGTGGTCTCGCTGAAACAACTCCAGGAAAGTTTCATTTCACTGGAAATAAAAATTCCCTTGGTCTCACAATTATCAAAAAGGGTCTCTTTTTAAACAAAAAAAGCCCGGGAAAAGAGATATTACATCATTAAATTAAATGAGAAACATGGCCCGATGCAAGGCAGGTAATTCCACCTGTAAGGGATACTGGAATGTGAGGAGTCAAGCAAGTGCTAATTAAGGATGAAGTATTATGGGTTAAATCAGGGTGAAGGGATGCTGGAATGGGAGGAGTCAGCAGAGAACAAAACAAAGGACTCTACATCACCTTTGTTGACCTCACCAAAGCCTTCAACACCGTGAGCAGGAAAGGGCTTTGGCAAATACTAGAGCGCCTCGGATGCCCCCCAAAGTTCCTCAACATGGTTATCCAACTGCACGAAAACCAACAAGGTCGGGTCAGATACAGCAATGAGCTCTCTGAACCCTTCTCCATTAACAATGGCGTGAAGCAAGGCTGTGTTCTCGCACCAACCCTCTTTACAATCTTCTTCAGCATGATGCTGAACCAAGCCATGAAAGACCTCAACAATGAAGACGCTGTTTACATCCGGTACCGCACGGATGGCAGTCTCTTCAATCTGAGGCGCCTGCAAGCTCACACCAAGACACAAGAGAAACTTGTCCGTGAACTACTCTTTGCAGACGATGCCGCTTTAGTTGCCCATTCAGAGCCAGCTCTTCAGCGCTTGACGTCCTGTTTTGCGGAAACTGCCAAAATGTTTGGCCTGGAAGTCAGCCTGAAGAAAACTGAGGTCCTCCATCAGCCAGCTCCCCACCATGACTACCAGCCCCCCCACATCTCCATCGGGCACACAAAACTCAAAACGGTCAACCAGTTTACCTATCTCGGCTGCACCATTTCATCAGATGCAAGGATCGACAATGAGATAGACAACAGACTCGCCAAGGCAAATAGCGCCTTTGGAAGACTACCAAAAGAGTCTGGAAAAACAACCAACTGAAAAACCTCACAAAGATAAGCGTATACAGAGCCGTTGTCATACCCACACTCCTGTTCGGCTCCGAATCATGGGTCCTCTACCGGCATCACCTACGGCTCCTAGAACGCTTCCACCAGCGTTGTCTCCGCTCCATCCTCAACATTCATTGGAGCGCCTTCATCCCTAACATCGAAGTACTCGAGATGGCATTGGCCGACAGCATCGAGTCCACGCTGCTGAAGATCCAGCTGCGCTGGGAGGGTCACGTCTCTAGAATGGAGGACCATCGCCTTCCCAAGATCGTATTATACGGCGAGCTCTCCACTGGCCACCATGACAGAGGTGCACCAAAGAAGAGGTACAAGGACTGCCTAAAGAAATCTCTTGGTGCCTGCCACATTGACCACCGCCAGTGGGCTGATATCGCCTCCAACCGTGCATCTTGGCGCCTCACAGTTCGGCGGGCAGCAACCTCCTTTGAAGAAGACCGCAGAGCCCACCTCACTGACAAAAGACAAAGGAGGAAAAACCCAACACCCAACCCCAACCCACCAATTTTCCCCTGCAACCGCTGCAACCGTGTCTGCCTGTCCCGCATCGGACTTGTCAGCCACAATCGAGCCTGCAGCTGACGTGGACTTTTACCCCCTCCATAAATCTTCGTCCGCGAAGCCAAGCCAAAGAAAAAGAATTATGGGTTAAATCAGGGTGAAGGGATGCTGGAATGGGAGGAAGGGTTATAAAAGTATAATAAAATAAGGATCTTCAAAACAGGATAGCAAGTAAATAGCTTTAGCAAGTCTTGAGGATTGATTAATGAGTCAAGAACAAAGACATGATATTTCCTGGCTAACAAGTTTGCAGGAAGGCACATAAACTGATAAGAAGTTAGAATCCACGTGGGCAGAATTACCTAATGCTAAACCAATCCAGGAGGCAGAAGAATGTTAGGGGGAAGGTATCTCTGGACTGAAATGAAATGTATAAAAGTTGGGTCAGCCTCAGTATCTGTGTGTATTCCCAGGGTAAGCACCCAACTTTGCATTGTTGTAATAGTAGAATAAAAGTTCTTTGTTCTCAATTTTTGTCTCAAGCAAATTCTGTGAAGGTACTTCTGTTTCTCACACACCTGTGGGAACCTGGAAACGTGGTTCCGACGTGGGAGTAGTGGTTGGACCCCCACCACCCCAAAACACCTCGTTGTATCAGTTTCTGCTACTGCTGGAGTAATTGCAATTGTTCGCAATGTATCGCGTACGTTCTGGGGAAGGTGGGGGGAGGGGGGTCCAATCACCACTCCCACGTCGGAACCAGTTTCCAGTCAAAGAGCCTCAGGGCGCAGTAACAACCCACACGACTTCGATACAATTATGAAACCGGTGATTAATCGTTAAAGCCATTAACTGGTGGATTCACTTGGCCTTCATTGTGCCTGGAAGTCGCGGCCAGGGCCGCTCCAGCGCCGTCCGTCTGCCGGCTCTCGCCACGCATCTTACCTGAAAGTCGGGGCAGAGCGAGGAGCGCGACCATCCCCAGGACGAGGCGCAGCATCGGCTTCCCGGTGCCCACCATTGCCCCCCCACCCCCAGCTCCCTTTCCCTCGGTTGAAGCCTTGGTCGCTCCGGCACAGCCTGTGTCCTTTCACTTTCGGGAACGACGCACTGCGCCGCGCAGCCACGCTCCCCAGTCGCGGCCGGGCCAACGCCCACCCTGAGCGACAGTGAGCTTCCAACCACTCCGGGGGGGGGGGGGGGGGGGTTGTTTCACTGCTCGGACGGCTCCCCCACCCCAAGTGCGCCCTGAAAGTTGCTGCATCGGTGGAGTTAATGGGATTGCAACAGACACTGGTGGCCCCACACACACCATTTCCTGTTAGTCGACGGCAGCCTGGGTTAGTGTAGCTAACTCTAAGTCAATGTTGCCATTAGTAGCGCCTTCGTCAGTAAACCCCAGTTTTACGCCCAGCAACAGCCATCAAACTTCATTCCTCTCCTTCTTCCCCGTTCTGATGAAGGGTCTTCTCAGTTTGAAATATTCTGCTTCTCTTCCCACAGGTGTGACCTACCCCTGTTCACCACTTCCAACTTTTTCTTTAAATTTTAGATTTCTAGCATTTGTACTTTAAAAAAAAATTCAGAGATGATACATTTGTAAATCGTGCTTATATTATTTTATAGATTGTTGATACATTGTTTTCATTTTCCAAAATGCTAAATTCAAGGATGTTCCAATAGGAGCTGGATGGAGAAAACCTACACCTTTAGTTCCCAAAGGGGTGGGGGGGGGAGTAGGCACTAGTGCCTACAGCTAATCCCATGACAAGGGATCTGCCTAGTGTCTCACGGTTCTATATTTATACAGAAAAATTTATTGGACATGTAGGAGTAGGATTCACGTGATGGAGTAGTGGCCGGTCAGGGAACTCCAGCCTTCGCCGGAAAAGTCTACAAAAAATACACAAAACACAGAGGTGCAAGAATAAAAATTAAAATAAAGTAAAAGTAAAGGTGGGAAGAAAATGGCAGCGAAGAGAGAAAAGTCGAAAGCAATGGGAAGAAGAGAAGAAGAAAGAACGTCAGAAGAAGAAGGTGAAGGCCTTCCCTGTCCGAGGAGGCCCGCTGCAGAGAGAGAAGCCCGCTCCCTAAGGTTGGTGGAAGTCCCGAGCTCGGGACTACAAAAATGGCTCGCAGAGCCGAGTAAAAGTGCGCAACCGCGCATGCGCATGAAAAAAAACACTGACGGGAGGGGGGAACAGCTGAGGAGTCGATCTCTACAGCTGAGGATGACAGCTGCAACACAGCAACAGGAAGAGAACACAGAAAACAACGAGGAGAACAAGAAAGAAGAGAGTTAAAAGAAAACAAGGAAACAACAGATGGCCAACCCAGAGGAAGGAGAAGAAGAACATAGAGAAATGGAAGAAGAAGGGAAAGGCAAGACAATGGATATTTTTTTTTAAAGAATATATGGAATCAGTAAAAGAATGGCAATTACAAGAATTTAATGAAATAAAAAGAAGAATTAAAAGTGCAGAAGAAAAAAATGAATAAAATAGAGATGGTCGTGTCAGATATAGGAAAAAGAGTGAACAATGTGGAAGAATGAGAAACAATCGTAGAAATGGAAATAGAGGACTTAAAAGAGAAATTAGAAGAATCTAATAAAAAAGTTAAAGAGGCACAAGAGCTGTTAGCTCAGAAGATCGATATAATGGAAAACTATAATAGAAGAAATAATATAAAGATAGTGGGCCTTAAGGAAGATGAAGAAGGCAAGAATATGAGAGAATTTATAAAAGATTGGATCCCCAGGGTCCTAGGAAAACCAGAATTACAGGAAGAAATGGAAATAGAAAGGGCACATAGAACATTAGCCCCGAAACCACAGCCGCACCAAAAACCAAGATCCATTTTAGTAAAATTCTTAAGATATACAACAAGAGAAAATATATTGGAGAAAGCAATGAAGAAAATAAGAGAAGACAAAAAGCCACTGGAATACAAAGGTCAAAATTTTTTTTTTATCCAGACATAAGTTTTGAACTCCTGAAGAAGAGAAAGGAGTTTTATACAGCAAAAACGATCCTATGGAAAAAAAGGATATAAATTTATGTTGAAGTACCCAGCGGTACATAAAATAGTTATTCCAGGGCAGCAAAACAGACTATTCTCGGATCCGGAGGAAGCACGAAAATTTGCAGAACAACTACAAAACAGGCAGAGATGAAGACATGTAACGAGAGTAAAAATGACCACGAACTATATGTATGTGTGTATATGGGTATATATATATATATATATATTTTGGCAGTTTCCGCAAAGCAGGACGTCAAGCGCTGAAGAGCTGGCTCTGAATGGGCAACTAAAGCGGCATCGTCTGCAAAGAGTAGTTCATGGACAAGTTTCTCTTGTGTCTTGGTGTGAGCTTGCAGGCGCCTCAGATTGAAGAGACTGCCATCCGTGCGGTACCGGATGTAAACAGCGTCTTCATTGTTGGGGTCTTTCATGGCTTGGTTCAGCATCATGCTGAAGAAGATTGAAAAGAGGGTTGGTGCGAGAACACAGCCTTGCTTCACGCCATTGTTAATGGAGAAGGGTTCAGAGAGCTCATTGCTGTATCTGACCCGACCTTGTTGGTTTTCGTGCAGTTGGATAATCATGTTGAGGAACTTTGGGGGACATCCGATGCACTCTAGTATTTGCCAAAGCCCTTTCCTGCTCACGGTGTCGAAGGCTTTGGTGAGGTCAACAAAGGTGATGTAGAGTCCTTTGTTTTGTTCTCTGCACTTTTCTTGGAGCTGTCTGAGGGCAAAGACCATGTCAGTAGTTCCTCTGTTTGCGCGAAAGCCGCACTGTGATTCTGGGAGAATATTCTCGGCGACACTAGGTATTATTCTATTTAGTAGAATCCTAGCAAAGATTTTGCCTGCAATGGAGAGCAACGTGATTCCCCTGTAGTTTGGCCTGGAAGTCAGCCTGAAGAAAACTGAAGTCCTCCATCAGCCAGCTCCCCACCATGACTACCAGCCCCCCCACATCTCCATCGGGCACACAAAACTCAAAACGGTCAACCAGTTTACCTATCTCGGCTGCACCATTTCATCAGATGCAAGGATCGACAATGAGATAGACAACAGACTCGCCAAGGCAAATAGCGCCTTTGGAAGACTACACAAAAGAGTCTGGAAAAACAACCAACTGAAAAACCTCACAAAGATAAGCGTATACAGAGCCGTTGTCATACCCACACTCCTGTTCGGCTCCAAATCATGGGTCCTCCACCGGCACCACCTACAGCTCCTAGAACGCTTCCACCAGCGTTGTCTCCGCTCCATCCTCAACATCCATTGGAGCGCTTACATCCCTAACGTCGAAGTACTTGAGATGGCAGAGGTCGACAGCATCGAGTCCACGCTGCTGAAGATCCAGCTGCGCTGGATGGGTCACGTCTCCAGAATGGAGGACCATCGCCTTCCCAAGATCGTGTTATATGGCGAGCTCTCCACTGGCCACCGTGACAGAGCTGCACCAAAGAAAATGTACAAGGACTGCCTAAAGAAATCTCTTGGTGCCTGCCACATTGACCACCGCCAGTGGGCTGATAACGCCTCAAACCGTGCATCTTGGCGCCTCACAGTTTGGCGGGCAGCAACCTCCTTTGAAGAAGACCGCAGAGCCCACCTCACTGACAAAAGGCAAAGGAGGAAAAACCCAACACCCAACCCCAACCAACCAATTTTCCCCTGCAACCGCTGCAATCGTGTCTGCCTGTCCCGCATCGGACTTGTCAGCCACAAACGAGCCTGCAGCTGACGTGGACTTTTTACCCCCTCCATAAATCTTCGTCCGCGAAGCCAAGCCAAAGAACATATTATATATATATATATATATAGATGTGTAGGTATATATGTGTGTACATGAGTGTAAACGTATTTAGATGAAAATATATAGAGTATATATAAGAATAAATAAGGGAATGAAAGGGAAGAGAGGAAGTAAGGAGGGAATTAAAAGAGTGACCTTTGTTATATATGAAAATTGAAATCTTTTCCGGGGGGTCTGGGTGGGGGGAAGTTACGGTCACTGCAAAATCAAATGACGCTTGCGAGTGAATTCGCAAATCCAAATGGAGAGGGGAGATGTGGTTGCCCGACAAAGGATAAAGGGCAACTTAGGAGGGGGAGGGGAGAATGGGGTTAAAGAAATTTTAGATAGGAGAATAAGGGAAATGTTTGATATTTTAGAAATGTTGTCTTATAAAGTGTTCATCAGAGGGCAAATAATAAGCTATGTAACCAAGATGAAGAAAAACTACAATCAGGAAACAGAGCAGTTGGAAAGGTAAATAGTAAATATAGAAAAAGAATTAGCAATGAAGGAAGACACAACTAAAAGAAGAGAATTGGCAGATAAAAAAATAAAATATGAAATACTACAAACATATAAGGTGGAGAAGAACATAATGAAGACAAAACAGAAATATTATGAACTAGTAGAAAAAACGCACAAAATTCTAGCATGGCAGCTTAAGACAGAACAAGCTAAGAGAATGGTATTGGCATGAAGGAAAAAAGACAAACAAATCACATATAATCCAACGGAGATTAATGAAAACTTCAGAGAATTCTATGAACAATTACACCAAACAGAAAACGAAGGGAAAGAAGACAAAATAGATGAATTTTTAACTAAAATTGAACTACCAAAATTACAAATAGAGGAACAAAATAAATTAACAGAACCATTTGAAATAGTAGAAATACAAGACATAATAAAAAAAACTACCAAATAATAAAACACCAAGTAATCAACCACATTGACAAAACACAAAGCTTACCAGATTCATGCAAAACAGCAATAATTACAGTAATACCAAAGACAAGGAAAGATCCACTCGCACCAGCGTCATATAGACCAATATCTTTACTTAACACAGATTATAAGATAATAGCTAAACTATTAGCAAACAGATTAGCCGACTATGTACCTAAAATAGTAAATCTAGACCAAACTGGATTTATTAAAAAAAGACAAACAACAGACAATATTTGTAAATTTATTAACTTAATTCATGCAGTAGAAGGGAGTAAAGCGCCAACAGTAGCAGTTGCCTCAGACGCAGAAAAGGCCTTTGACAGAGTAGAATGGAATTATTTATTCAAAGTATTACAAAAATTCAGTTTACCAGAGAAGTATATTAATTGGATTAAAGCATTATATAAGGGGCCATTGGCAAAAGTGACAGTAAATGGATATATATCAAAGCAATTTAACTTAAGCAGATCAACAAGGCAGGGATGCCCACTTTCATCCTTATTGTTCACGTTAGCTATAGAACCACTAGCAGAATCGATAAGAACAGAAAATAAAATAAAAGGGATAAAAATAAAAGACAGAGAATATAAAATCAGTTTATTTGCAGATGACGTTATAGTATACTTAACAGAACCAGAATTATCAATAAAAGAATTACATAAGAAATTGAAGGAATATGGAGAAGTGTCGGGTTACAAGATTAACGGAAATAAAAGTGAAGCAATGCCAATGAATAATGCGGATTTCTCAAAATTTAAGAAAGAATCACCATTCAGATGGCAAATGCAAGCAATAAGATACCTAGGTATACAAATAAATAAAAACCTTGGCCATCTATATAAATTCAATTATTATCCACTAATGAAAAAAATTACAGGACAACTTAGAGCATTGGAAAGATTTATGACTAACACTAATAGGAAGGATAAACTGTATTAAAATGAACATTTTCCCAAGGATACAATAGCTATTTCAGGCATTGCCAATACACTTGACAGAGAAATTCTTCAAGGAGTTAAAGAAAAGAATAAGGAAATTTTTATGGAAAGGGGGGAAACCGAGGATAGCACGAGATAAATTAACAGAATGGTATAAACAAGGAGGCTTACAACTGCCAAACTTTAAAAAAATATTATAGAGCCGCACAATTAAGACACCTATCAGATTTTTATCAAACAAGGGAAAAGCCAGATTGGACTAGATTAGAACTAGATAAAATAGGGGAGAAGATACCTGAACATATATTATATAAATGGGATGAAAAATTGGTACAACGTAGGAATTCTCCAGTATTACAGCATCTGCTCAATATTTGGAAGAAGATTCATGTAGAAAGGAATAAAACAAATTACCAATTACCAAACTAATACTGACGCAAAATCAGTTAATACCTTTTAGAATAGATAATCTTTCCTTTAGAGAATGGGAGAAAAAAGGGATCAAAAGAATAGAAAATTGTTTTTCAGGAAATAAATTACTATCCTTTGAACAAATGAAGGATAAATATAATATAACTCAAAATACAGTGTTGGCATACTACCAACTGAGATCCCACTTGAAGGACAAATTGGGAAGCAGTCTGAGGTTACCAGAGGGAAGTAATTTTGAATATGTGATTACAGATACAATGATAATCAAAAAATTTATAACAAATATGTATATTAAACTGCAAGAAAAAGGAGAATGAGGAAACAAATGGTAAAACTAAACAAAAATGGGAACAAGATTTAAACATAAAGATAAAGAATGAAACATGGGAGAAGTTATGCTCTGGAACTATGAGAAATACAATAAACACAAGGTTACGTATGATACAATATAACTGGATACACAGGCTATACATTACACCTCAAAAGTTAAAAAATGGGACCCAACAGTATCTGACAGATGTTTTCGTGGTAAAAAAGAAATGGGAACAACAATTCATGCAATCTGGACATGTGTGAAAGTGAAAAAATGTTGGGAAGATCTAAACCAGATATTAAATAAAATTACAGAAAACAATATACCAAAAAACCCAGAGATCTTCCTCTTAAGTAACATAAAAAACAAAGAATTTGGACTTGATTTGGATGGTGCACAAAAAAGATTTGTTACGATAGCTCTAGCCGTAGCAAAGAAGTGTATTATGTCAGCCTGGAAATTAGAGGATAGCTTGAGAGTGCAGCAATGGTATATGGAAATGAATAAATGTATTCCATTGGAAAAAATAACATAATTTAAGAAATAATATTGAAATATTTGAACAAATGTGGGAGTCATACATGAAACACAATAGAGAAAACCTACCGGGGACATCTACCACCTAAGATAATGGAAGGAGAAGGAAATGAAAAGAAGAATTTCTTGTTTATTTTTATTGAGTAACAACATTGTTTGACTGGTTTAATGTATCTTAGATTCTGTACTTTAAATGAATGGGAGGGGAGGTAGGGAGGGTGGGATGGGAAGAGGAGGGGGGAGAAAACGACACTGTATATATTTGAAAAGGAAAATGTATGTATCTTGGTCAATGTGGTTTATGGTGTGAAAAATTTTAAAAAAATTTAAAAAAGCTAAAAAAAAAGACATGTCAACATCAAAACCTTTGTAATGTACAATGGGGGAAGGAGGGGTGAATTATCTGAGACTACATAAAGCAAGAAAACCGCCTTAACACATTTCATTTCCACTGCCTCAGATGTATCCTTGGCTACTCATGGCGTGACAGTCACAAACGTCCAAGTCCTGAGAAGACTAAAGTTCAGAGGCAGTGTTCTTCCTTTTTGCTGGGATATCAGTCCAATTTTTTGCCCATTTGAAACCTTGTTTGGTATCCAACTCCAAGCCTGGAAACAACTCAGGTGACTTTCTGTTTGTGAAAGTCTCAGCAACAATCTCAATGCACATTCAACAAAATAATAGTGATCATCAATGCAATGCATTAAAATTCAGTATAATCCACATTATCTGGATTTCAAGCAACAGGCAGCCCCCAGCAACTAGCAAAAATACAACAGAAAATAAATACTGCAGGTAAAAAATAAGAAAGTTTAAAATTGACACAAGTAGTGGTCAGTTCACCAATCGTGCAACATGCAATCTCGAGTAACCAGAGAATTCACTTATTCAGCATCTACCAATCCCCATAGGTGCTGGATACTAGGGGTTTTACTGTAATTAAACATGAATTTTTAAGATATTTTTACCAATTTCCAGAATGATTTTGTTAACCAAGGCTGACTCTTCCCTCTCTTACTACCCTTATTTTTTTTAATCGGATTATATTTTTGTTGAGCACTGAAAAATCTTTGAAAGTCTTCCACTGTTCCTCAATTGTTCTGCCAACTGGCCTCTGCTCCCAGTCCATGCTGACCAATTAAAAAAAAAATTTTTAACCACATAACAGTTTATGGGATGGAAACAGGCCATCTCAGCTCTACAAGTGCACGCCAGTTTACTCAAACAACTCCGCTAGCTCCCCTCACCTATTCTCCTCCCATAACCCTCTAACCCCCTCTTATCCATGTATATATTCAGCCTCCTCTTAAATGAAAGAATTAACTCTGCCTCAACTATTTCCTCCAGAAGATTATTCCATTCAGCCGCCATTCTCTGAGTGAAGAACCATCCTCTAATATTTCTCCTAAAATTTGGCCCCCTTACCCTCAACTAATGTCCTCGTTTCAAATTCCCCTGCTCTCAGAGGGGAGAGTTTACTTGCATCTAGTCTATCTATTCCCTTCATAATTTTAAACACCTCTATCAAATCCCCTCTCAACTGTCTACATTCCAAGGAATAAAGTCCTAACTTCTTCAATCTTTCTCTGTACTCTAGGCATTTTAAGCCAGACATCATCCTTGTAAATCTTCTATGCACCCTTTCCACCTTATCTATATCCTTCCTATAATTTGGAGACCAGAACTGAACACAATACTCCAAACTTGGCTTCACTAATGCCTTAAACAGTCGCAACATCACTTCCCAGCTCCGATACTCTATGCTATGATTTATGAAGGCCAGCATTCCAAATGCCTTCTTAACCACTCTGTCAACGTGAGAATCCACCTTCAAGGAACCCTGCACCATAACTCCAAGATCTCTTTGTACTTGTGCATTCCCCAATGTTCTCCCCTTTACTACACATGTCCTATTTCGATTATTTTTACGAAAATGAAGCACCTCACACTTCTCTACATGAAATTCCATCTGCCATCTTTCAGCCCAACTCTCCAAACCAAATTCCTCTGTAATCCCTGAAAACCTTCCTCGCTATCCCTATTTTTGTATTGTTTGTGTATTTACTAACCCAGTTAACCACCCCATCATCCAAATCATTAATATTAATTATGAACAACAGGCTTCCATCCTGACAGACAGTTGTCCACTCTGACCCTCTGTTGTCTCTCCTCAAGCCACCTTTGGACCCATCTTTCTATTTCTCTATTAATCCCTTGTGACTGAACCTTCCTTACTAACCTTTCATGTGGAACCTTATCAAAAGCTTTGCTAAAATCCAGATAGACTACATTAACTGCCCAACCTTCATCCGCCTTTCTTGTTACTTCTTCGAAAAACTCAACAAGGTTCGTCAAACACAACTTCTTCACAAACCCATGCTGGGTGCTCCTGATCAATCCCTGCTTATCCAGATATTCATACACACCATCTCTAAGAATACCCTCCATAACTTTCCCTACCACTGAAGTCAAGCTTACAGGCCTATAATTACTTGGCCGACACCTCATGCCTTTTTTAAACAATGGAACTACATTAGCAACCCTCCAAACCCGTGGCATCACACCCTCTTCCAGTGATCTTTAAAAATCACTGACAGTGGCTCCGCTATTTGCTCCCTGACCTCCCTTAACATCCTGGGGAAAATCCCATCAGGACCAGGAGACTTATCCACTTTTACTGACTCTAGAAGCTCCAAACCCCTCTCTTTACTAATCCCTATCTTTTCCATAACTAAGCTATTTGCCTCTTTTATCTCACATAGTCTGATGTCCTTTTCCTTCATGAACACAGATGAGAAAAAAAATTATTTAATATCTCTCCCATCTGATACAGTTCCTCGTACAGTTCACCCACAGTTCCTTCCCCATCATGTTGCAGTCTCCCCTTTTCAAGAATAATAAACTAGTTTTAGATCTAACTATTGCACACTCCATCTGTATGAGAAATTTAATCATACTATGATCGCTTTTTCCAAGAGGGTCCCTAACGACTAGATTGTTAATTTTACCTATCTCATTGCAAATACTAGATCTAAAATAGCATTATCCCTTGTTGGTTCCTTAATGTGCTGCTCAAGAAAGCTATCATGGATGCATTCTTTGAAGTCATTATCCAGACTCCATTGACCAACAAGGTTTTCCCAATCGACATGGAGGTTATAGCCCCCCCCACCCCTCGCCCCCGCCCCAACTGCCTTTCCATTTTTACATGCCTCAGTTATCTCTCGGTTAATTGCCTGTGCCACTGTTCTATTGTGATTTGGTTTACAATGGACAACCCTCACAAGTGATTTTTTTCCCCTTTATTATTCTTAATCTCTACCCAAATGAACTCAACATTTTGTTCCTTAGATCTTATATCATCTCTCACTATTGCCCTGATCTTAACCTTGATTAAGAGCACCACCCTACCATCTTTACCATCCTGTCTATCTTTTCATACTACCTGATACCCTTGAAAGTTTAATTCCTAATCATGACCATCTTGCCACCATGTTTCTCTGTTTGTCACTAAATCATATGCCTGGGGACTGATATATGTCTCAAGTTCACTTACTTTGTTTCTAATCCTACGGGCATTCAGAAAAACTGCCCTTATGCTCATTGTCCTTTTAGAATCTAGTGGGCTCGGTGTCCTTTGCTTTTGATGTTTCGGCCCTCTATTTTCCTTTTTCTTTTTCCTAACTCTAGCTTTGGTCTGTGTATCACCTTCCCCATTCTTTCTTTGTAAGTCCCATTAGTTTAAACCTTCCCCAATATCAGTAGCAAACAATCTCCCTAGGACTGTGGTTCTCAACCCTTTTTCTTTGCACCCACATACCACTTTAAGTATTCCCTATGCCATAGGTGCTCTGTAATTAGTAAGGGATTAAGGTGGTATGTGGGTAGTGTCGGACTCTGGCTTTACCTTACTCTTAATTTAGTCTATGTGTAGTCTGAGTCCAGCGTGTTCTTTGAATGAAGTGATAGGAGAAGGTATTCGGTTCAACAGTCAGTTTATTACACAGCACAAGAATAAAACTTAACAGAGCTCTGGGTCAGTCATTAGTTCATAGGTCACCTGCACAGTGAGCTACTCCCCAAGACTGACCCCTATTGTCCAGTTGGCTCAGTTTATATAGATCAACCTTATCATACAGAACAAAAGTTGGCTTCCTTTGCTAGATTTCATTATCATACAGAACAAAAGTTGTCTTCCTTTGCTAGATCTTTTTGCATAAGGGTTATCACCAGTCATCTCCTGTTTTGCAGATATCTGGGGTGTAGCACTCCCATCTTAATCCTCCAGGCCAGACTAAGCTGTTGTGTTGATCAGAAATTAATTCATCCCCAGATATTTCTAATCACCATTCTGTTCTTGTCTGGCCAATTTCTGCTGTTCTCTTTAACACCTCCTCCTGCCTTAATCTTCCTCCTAGACTGGTTTTCCATTCCCTTTGTTTCTTGCAGGCCATTCTTTGTTCTGATCTGGCCTGTGTCTCCTGTGCTACTCACCACCTCCTTTAGTTTGAGCATTCCTCCTAAATCGTTTTATGCATTTCCTCTCCCTGTATTTTGGAGAAGACCGCAGAGCCCACCTCACTGACAAAAGGCAAAGGAGGAAAAACCCAACACCTAACCCCAACCAACCAATTTTCCCCTGCAACCGCTGCAATCGTGTCTGCCTGTCCCGCATCGGACTTGTCAGCCACAAACGAGCCTGCAGCTGACGTGGACTTTTTACCCCCTCCATAAATCTTTGTCCGCGAAGCCAAGCCAAAGAACAATTTTGGAGCAGACAATTTTGCTCAGCCAACTTTGCTCCATGCTGTGATTGCCACTTAATCACATTCCTCTTTTCCCCTGAACCATGCAGTAAATATACACTTATTAATTAATCATTTATTTCATAATGTTTTCACCCCTAGATTCCAACAGTAGAAAGAAAAAGGTTGAAAACCACTGTTTAAATTGTACCTAATTGACTCGTTATGTGCACGGTTTCACAACTCCAAAGGAAATGGGCCAATGACAATTTTTCTCAAGCAAAATATTTCAGTAAAAATTGGGTCTCGAGCAGTGGTTCTCAGCCTTCCTTCCCACTCACATACCACCTTAAGCAATTCCTTACTAATCACAGAGCACTTATGGCATAGGGATTACTTAAAGTGGTATGTGAGTGGAAAGAAAAAGGTTGAGAACTACTGCCCTAGGACATTGATCCCACCCTGTCCAGATGTAGGCAGTCTGGTTTGTACCGGTCCCATCTGCCCCAGAACCACTTCCAATGCCTCAAGAAACTGAAACCCTCCCTCCTGCACTACTGTTCAAGGCACATATTCATTCTAACTATCCTGCTATTTCTAATCTGACTAGCTCCTGGCATCGGCAATAATCTTTTTTTTTTAAACTTTATTTATTTGAAAAATAATTAATAATAATACAAGATACATTCCATGAAGAACATTTTATGAATATACATTAAAAAAAAAACAAAAAAAAAAAACAAGACAACTAAAGAAAAAAAATTAAATCCCCACCACCTTCTCACTTCATCAGCCAACTCTCTTAAGGAGAGTGTTGGAACCAAGGGTTAAGTAATCATAGAAAATATGCCTATGTACTATTCATTATGTATTCATTAATCCAGTACTATGTAACAATTTACTATTTACTTCAAGCAATTAAGTAACAGCCACAGTATGTAGCAAAGTTGGCAGAGTATAGTACGTGCAGAATTTGCTGTCTCCAAACACAAAAGAGAGAAAATGTATGAACCAATCTAGGAGGAATGCTAAGACTTGAGGAGGTGTTGAGTAGAACAGAAGACTATGGCCAAACGAGAACAAAGAGTACCATGACTGAGAAAGTCGGAGACAAAGAAAATGTATAAACCAATTCAGTAGGAAGGCATAAGGAGGTGTTGAGTAGAACAGAAGGCTATGGCCAGATGAGTACAAAGAAATAATTAAAAATATATGGGGTAAGAATTGATTTCTGATCAAGACAACAGGATGTTCTGGCCTTGAGGATTAAGATGGGAGGTCTACACCCTAGATAACTGCAGAGCAGGAAATTGCTTGAGATAAATCTTATGCAAGGAATCTAGCAAAGAAAGCCAACTTTTGTTCAGTGTAATAATGTTGATCTATATAAACAGAAGAGACTGGACAGTAGGAGTCAGTCTTGGGGAATAGCTCACTGTGCAGGTGACCTATGAACTAACGACTGAACCTGAGCTCTGTTAAGCTTTATTTTTGTGCTGTGATTGTTAAACCGAATACCTTCTCCTATTACTTCATTCACCGAGCACGCTGGACTCAAACGACACATAGACTAAATTGAGGGTAGGGTAAAGACAGAGTCCGACAAGAGATAAAAATATATAAACAGAAACTAAAAGTATATAATAAATCAAAATATATCTAAATGCCTATATTCCAAATATGATAACCACTTATTAACAAAAAAAGAATAATTGTCATGTATATTATGTGTAATTTTTTCCCATAACAATACAAGCTTTCAATTCATTATGCCATTGCATTATATTAATCACTATATTACCTTTCCATGTACTTGCTACACATTTTCGAGCTACAGACAATGCTAAATATATAAATGTAATTTGAAATTTATCCAACCCTAATTCCCTTAAAGGAATCATATAACCCATTAAAAAAAATAGATGGATCTAATGGTAACTTAAAATTATATAATTTTTCCAAAATTAACTTAATTTCATCCCAGAATGGTTGTACATACATACAAGACCAGACAGCATGTAAAAAAGTTCCAGTACATACACATCTAAAACAAGAATCCGAATTACTAAAACCATATTTTTTCAATTTCTGTGGTGTTAAATACAATTGATGTAAAAAGTTATAATTAACCATTCCATACCGTACATTTGTCATTTTAGTAACACTGTCATGACACATATCTACCCAATAATCTTCAGGAAAAACAAAAGCTATATCATTTTCCTATTTAAGCTTAGATTTCTCCCATTCCGACTTATCCATATTGTCTTGTAATACTGTAATGGAGGATTTAGACGAGCTTATGAAAGAAGGGATGCAGTTGCATCAGAAGACATAATCTCAATTCCACTATCAGGCCCAGAATGCATATTTAGTAGACACACCTAAATTCCTCCATGGGGCCCAGGATGCAGTTGAATAGGAAGACATTATCTAAATTGACACTATGGGGCCCAGGGATGCATATGAATCAGTAGACATTATCCAACTTCCACCATGAGGTCAAGAGATGCCAGTAGCAGGCTAGTAACTGTTGTTCAAAAGCAGAATGACGAGTGGCAGCCTCAGGCATGGTACGTGACCAGAATCCCAGTGGGACTCGGCGGCCCTCTTGTTTCTGCCAGAGGCTCCAGGATGCCATATCATCAGTATCGGAGACCTGTAGTTCGTAGGGGGTATCTGGGATGCGGGGAGCAGGGCCTGAAGAATAGCCTGCTTGGCAGACTGGAACGCCCTTTCTTGATCGCCACCCCATACAAAGTCTGTTTTCTTTCGGGTAACCTTATATAGAGGACGTAAAAGCAATGCCAAGTGTGGAATATGGCATCACCAGTATCCCAATAACCCCAGGAAATGCTGGGTCTCTTTTTTGTTAGTAGGAGTGGCCAAGACTGCGATCTTATTGCGAACTTTATCGGGAACCACCTGTTCTCCAGCACGCCACTGAATTCCAAGGAAGATAACTGTCTGGGACGGGCCCTGTACCTTGGCGGGGTTAATGGCCCACCCTCTTTGCATCAGGGTATCTTGGACACTCTCCATACCTTCCTGTACCATCTCTTCTGTGGCCCCTTGGATCATCACATTATCAATATAATGGTGAATTGAGAGGGAAGGTGATACTGGCACCGCCTCCAAATCACGGGCAATTAGGCTGTGGCAAATAGTGGGAGAGTGTACATAGTCCTGAGGGAGGCGGGTGAAGGTATACTGGCGCCCCTTCCAGGTAAAGGCGAACTGATCCTGTGAGACCTCATCTATAAGAATACTGAAGAAGGCATTAGCGAGATCAATGACAGCATACCATGTTCCTGAGTTCCCAGTAGCAATGTTTTCAATAAGGGTAACAATGTCCGGAATTGCCAAAGCAAGTGGTGGGGCATGTTTGTTCAAAAAACGATAGTCAACTGTCATTCTCCAGGAGCCGTCCGGCTTCTGAACCGGCCAAACAGGGCTATTAAAGGGTGACGTTGTGGGCTTCACTACCCCTTCTTCTTGCAGAGCATCGATGGTGGCAGTAATCTCTTCCTGCCCCCCAGGGAGGCGATATTATGGAATGCACACTGGTTTTGGGGGGGAGGCACCATCACAGGGTCCCACTTAGCCCAACTCACCACTAGTCTTTTAGTAATAGTCCGAATTCCAAATGCAAATCTCCCTTGGTTAGTATTAAGGGCCGTACCGGCCAACATATTAATACCCAGGATACACTCGTCAGTGGCAGCCACCAAGGCATGTAACCATATAGGGGAAGGGCCATCACCCACCGTGGCGCAGACTTTTATTTCCTTCGCCAGGGTGATCGCTCCTCCCATCCCCTCTATTCGAAATGTTGGTCCAGTCCAGAGGTCAGGGTTACCTGGAATCACCGAGTGCTCCGCACCGGTATCGACCAAGGCCAAATATTGGGGGTCATTATCCCCACCCCAATGGACTATTAATGGTATGTAGGGCCGTGGGTCCCCGTGTATCCGCCGTATCTCAATGGAGTAGACACGGGGGCCCTGCCTACACCCTCATGCTTTAGTAGGGTTCGAGGGCTTCCAGGCCCACATGCCACTATTATCCATAAGAGCCTTTTTAACCATTTGTTGTATCTCATCACGGATAACTGGAGCAAGAGAAGCTGGCTCAGTGGGAGCAGCAGTGGGAGCAGAAGGCACAGCTGGGCCAGGAGGACTCAGCAGCTGGGGATGATGTTCCCCTGCTTTTCTCTTATAAAGGGCATAAAGGACTGCGGTAGGTTTCCCATCAATATCGCTTTTAGGTACGCCTAACTTTAACAAGGTTAGAAAAAGGTCCTTTCTTGTAGGTCCATTATTAACAGCAGCCCCTCTCCTTTCATCCTGCTTGTCTGATTTAACCTGGGTTGTACATGAGTGGATATTACCTCCCAACTCTAATTCTCTAAGCCCAGATAAGGCGTGCACCGCCTAGGACACAGGGTGTCCAATTAGCGGACTAGTTACGGACAGAACCAGTCCCTGTACAGTGGGTTAGGCAGAACAAACCAATCTGGTATGCATTCCGGCTGTGAATATCTCTTCATCAGGGCTCCCCCCACGTACCCACAGCCTCAAACGCCCTGCATACAAGGCAGAGGCCAGGGCCTGCTGACGAATTACTGCTATACCCTCCTCTGGGGATCTCCAATTGTTCTGTAAATGTAAATCCCAATCTACTGGTGATGGGTATACTCGTAGCAGGGCATCCCCAAGAGTGGCAAGTAAGTAATCCACCTCTCTTCCTCTACCCCGCAGCTCAGCAGTGACCCGGATATCAGTAGTCATTGTTCCTAATCCAACGATTCCTCAGGGGTTAAATATACATTACCCCCTCCTTGCTCCCAAACATGCAGGAGCCAGGCCTCCAGAGTTTCTCCTGCCTTTTGCCTAAATCGATCTCCAATGGCAGCCAGCTCTTTTACAGAGAAGTCACGGATCATTGACTGCTCTTGACCCCTGCTCCCACTTTGGCCCACAGGGTCCTTTGCCCAGTGGACGGGACAAGGCCTAGGCCATCCCGTAGAGGGGGTGGGCCATTGAGCATAAGCAGGGGTTTGGGTATTTTCCCCTGGGTCCTCTTGGGAGATCGGGGTATCTATCCCTTCAATCTCTTCCCTTACATCATCGCCCCTTTTGTCTGTTTGGGAAGTCTGCTGCCTTATGGGGCGGGCGTGAACAGCAGGTGGAGAGGGTAGTATGTTAGGCACATGCTGAGGAGTATCTGCATTATTACCATGGACATCTTTCCAGATATTCCCGTCCCATTCATCAATTACATCAGGATCGTCGCCATTCCTTATCATGGCACGTATACGATATGGATCGGGTTCTACTCCATGCCTTTCTTTATCTGCACAGAGCTGCTGCCAGAGTTTAATATTACGGCAGATAGTTTGGACATGCTTATCCTCCCATTCTTTGGCTCGGTCCTGACTGGTTCAAACAATCTTACTCATCATGGAACAGCGTTGTCGCAGGGCTTCTACCTCCTCCTCTAGTTGCTCTCTCTTACGCTGAGATTCTACTTCTCACTGAACTAATTCTGTTTCACGCTGAACAGAGTGGCATAAGGCTGTGGCCAGCAGCCAAAAACCGTCCATCAGCGTCCCCTTTTTAACAGGAAATTTACTTTCTCGAAGGAGAGCGGCAACCCGCTCTCCCAGAGGCGCACTTGATGGATCTAACTTCTCATCCCAACTGAGGGGTGGTCCCAACAAAGACAGGGTATTGGCCAACATGCCAACCCCATTGTCTTTGGAAGTCCATCCCGGAATCAGGGTTCACCTCCTTCTTTCGGCGAAACATCTTGAGACCAATCCTGCCGACTACGCCAATTATCTTGGGTAAACTTGTACCTCTCACTTTGTTCATTTTAGATTGGTCACAGTGTTCAAGCTACCGAAAGAAAATAGACACACACACTGAGAGCAGTTCAGTTTATACAAGTCTTTATTACTAAATCTAAAGCTGAATTCACACTACAATATGCAAGCCCTTCCCAATTATACTTATCAATGCCTGGACTGGTCCCAACTGCCAAAGCGAGGCGATGACTGCACACTTGTAGTAGGTTGTCGGGGCGCCGGTAGCAGCTTCTCCACCTCCCTGGACCGGGATGTTGGTTTGGAATCTTGAAGTTCTTCTTGCTGAGAGATGTTGCCACCTCTTGGAGAGTCTCAAACTTCAGCAGTGGGATCATGGCTTATATTACCCAAAAGTTGTTTACTTCAGATCTTATCTCTTTGAACAAATGATTTAATTATCTTCAAGGTCTCCTGACAGTCTGCGACCAACAAAAGACAACTGCATCTCTTGGCCTCATGGTGGAAGTTGGATAATGTCTACTGATTCATATGCATCCCTGGGCCCCATAGTGTAAATTTAGATAATGTCTTCCTATTTAACTGCATCCGTGGGCCCCATGGTGGAATTTAGGTGTGTCTACTAAATATGCATCCTGGGCCTCATAGTGGAATTGAGATTATGTCTTCTGATGCAACTGCATCCCTTCTTTCATAAGCTAGTTTAAATCCTCCATTACAAATACATGATTCTTTCTTTGGCTTGGCTTCGCGGACGAAGATTTATGGAGGGGGTAAAAAGTCCACGTCAGCTGCAGGCTCGTTTGTGGCTGACCAGTCCGATGCGGGACAGGCAGACACGATTGCAGCGGTTGCAAGGGAAAATTGGTTGGTTGGGGTTGGGTGTTGGGTTTTTCCTCCTTTGCCTTTTGTCAGTGAGGTGGGCTCTGCGGTCTTCTTCAAAGGAGGCTGCTGCCCGCCAAACTGTGAGGCGCCAAGATGCACGGTTTGAGGCGTTATCAGCCCACTGGCGGTGGTCAATGTGGCAGGCACCAAGAGATTTCTTTAGGCAGTCCTTGTACCTTTTCTTTGGTGCACCTCTGTCACGGTGGCCAGTGGAGAGCTCGCCATATAATACGATCTTGGGAAGGCGATGGTCCTCCATTCTGGAGACGTGACCCATCCAGCGCAGCTGGATCTTCAGCAGCGTGGACTCGATGCTGTCGAGCTCTCCACTGGCCACCGTGACAGCATCGACAAATACATGATACATAACAGAAATATAACCCCTTTTTGGTATAGAAGAAATCAAAGACTCGAATTCTGTCAATACAGGTAAAAATCATCTCTCCACCATACATATTTTTCACCAAAGATTGAAGTTGATAATAAACAAATAAAGAATTTTCAGCAATATCAAAATGCTCTTTCAATTGAGTAAAAGAAAGAAACTGATCTTCTACAAAACAATCCTGTAATGTTTTTATACCCTTAAAATCCCAACTCTTTAAATGACTATTAAACATTGAAAAAGAAATAAGTTGATTATTATATAATGGAGTTAAAATTGACAATTTACCTTTTGATCCTAAAATCTTTTTTTTAATCCATAATTTTAATAAATGTTTTAATATCGGCATATTATATTCCCTCAACAAATTTACATTTCATCAAAATAGAAATTGATACACCTCAACTTCAAGAATAGAGGCCATCTCAACTTTAGCCCAACTTGGAGGTGGTCCAAATCCATCAATCTACTAATAAATTTCAACTTAGGCTGCTTCATAATAATTCTGAAAATTAGGTAATTGAAGCCCACCTAACACATACTTCCAAGTGAGTTTATTTAATGCTACCTGTGGTAATTTACATTTCCATAAAAATTCTCTCATAACTTTATTTAAATCCTGAAAGAAACTCTGTAAGAGAACATGGTATTGATATTGACATGATATTGGTATTGATAAATATTGAATACAAGGAAAAATATTCATCTTAATACAATTAACTTGACCAATTAAAGTTAATGGAAGATCTTTCCACTTAATTAGATCTGCTTTAATCTTTTTCAATAATGGAACATAATTTAATTTATATAAAGATTGATACTCAGTGTTTATAATTATTCCTAAATATTTAATTTTATCAAACCATTTCAATTTTATAATATTTTTATACTCTGAATAACCTGCTTCTCCAATTGGTAAAATTTCACTTTTATCTCAATTAACTTTATATCCAGATAATGTTCCATAATGTAATAAACATTCCTGTAAATGTGGCAATGATCGTTCTGGGTTTGTTAAATATATCAAAACATCATCTGCAAACAAATTAATCTTATACTCTTCATCCATAACCCTCATCCCTCTTATCTGTTCATTCTGCCTTATTGTTTGAGCTAACAGTTCAATAGCCAATGCAAACAGGCTGGTGACAATGGACAACCTTGTCGAGTTGAATGTGTCAATTTAAACAATGATGAAACTTGACCATTTGTTACCACCCTAGCAGTTGGGTTTGTATATAAAGCTTTAACCCAACCAATAAAAAAGGGCCAAATTTAAACTTCTCCAGTACTTTAAATTTTTTTAAAATCCCATTCGACTCACATCAATCGCAACCACCATTGGGTGGTTGGGCTGCTGTCGATATGCATTGACCAAACTTGTCAATCGAAGAATATTATTTGAAGCATTTCTATTTTTAATAAAACCTGTTTGATCAATATGCATCAATTTAGGTAAGTACTCAGCAAGTCGATTTGCTAGCATTTTTGCTATTATTTTATAATCAACATTCAATAAAGAAATAGGTCTATATGAAGACACTTTTCAACGTGTCTCTATCTTTTTTGGGATTAAAGTAATTAAAGCACTAGAACAAGATTCTGGTAACTCATAATGTTCAGTCACTTGTTGTAATACCTCCCCGAACACTGAAGAAAAATCTTCATAAAAAGTTTTATAAAATTCCACCGAAAACCCATCATCACCTGGTGACTTTCCATTGGGCATTTCCAACATAGCCTCCTTAATCTCTAATTCTGTAAACGGAGCTTCAAAATCCATAACATCCTCCTCTTCTAATGCTAATAACGTTAACTTAGATAAAAAGGAATCAATAGAACCATTATCCTATTTCCCCTCAGAAGTATATATTTTTTTATAAAATGAATAGAACTGGTCATTAACTTCCTGAGGTTTAGAGGTAACTGTTGAATTCTTTTTTACAGCATTAATAACCCATGAAGCCTGTTCCTTCTTTAACTGCCATGCAAGTACTTTATGTGCCCTCTCACCCAACTCATAATATTGCTGCTTAGGTCAATTAATTAAACATTCAAATTGATGTCTGCAACGTATTATAACGTAATTTCAATTTAGTCAAAGCCACTTTTTTAATCTTCTGTCACTTCCTTCTGAAATTCCTTCTCCAATTCGTCAATTTTCTTTTGTAATTCAAAGCTTTCAACCATATACTGTTTCTTAACTTTAGTGGTATAACTAATAATCTGCCCTCTTAAATAAGCTTTTAACGTGTCCCATAACACAAAATCACTTATTACTGAATTAGCATTTTCATTAAAAAATTGTAATCTGTTCTTTAACAAAAATAACAAACTGTTTTTTTCAACAACATTGTATTAAACGTACCACTTCTGAACTTACATAAGAAAAAAATTAAAGAATCTGATATAACCCTGCTTTTATATTCTGCCTGTGATACCCTTCCTTGTAAATGTGCCGATACTAAAAAATCTATTCTAGAAAATGAATCATGTCGAGATGAATAAAAAGAGAAGTCCTTCTCTGCAGGATTAACCCTTCTCCAAATATCCACTAAATTTAAATCCTTCATCAAGGCCTCAATTTGTATCGCCATCTTTGATTTCTTTATACTTTTTGGGGATCTGTCCAACAAAGGATCCAAGACACAATTAAAATCTTCTCCAACTAAAATATTTTAATTTGCTTTATCTAATAACAAAAAAGCATCCAAACTAAAACACTCAGCACCCACATTAGATGCATAAATATTAAGCAAAGTCCAAAATTCAGTAAAAAAATTTACAATTCACCTTTAAAACCCTTCCAGCATTTCCTTCCATAGTATGCAACTCAAAAGACAAATTCTTATGAATTAGAATTACTACACCCCTTGCCTTAGAATTTAATGAAGAAAAAAACACATGCCCAACACAACCTCTCTTCAATTTCAAGTGTTCTTTTTCAGTCAGATGTGCTTCTTTCTTGTAAAAAAGCAATATCAATTTTCATTTTCTTAATATAAGCCAAAACTCACTTTCACTTAATCGGATTATTCAACCTCTGAACATTAAAAGTTGCAAATTTCAAACTAGGCATCTTTACAAACTAACAATGTAGTCACTTACTACAAAATATCACTCCCCTTCTAGTAAATAAAAACCACTCTCCCTCCCCTAAATACTTTTTAAAAGAATATATATATATATATATAGAGAGAGAGAGAGAGAGAGAGAGAGAGAGAGAGAGAGAGAAAAGATTTTAATTACTAACCCAAAAAAAAACTACCCACAGGTAGTAATGCCCAAGCATCAGTAATAATCTGGAGAATATTACTTTTGAGGTCCTTCTCCTCAATTTATCTCCTAGTTCCCTAAATTCACATTGTAGGACCTCATCTCGTTTTCTTCCTATATCATATCACCAATGTGGACCAACACAGCTGGCTCTTCACACTCCCCTTTCAGAATGTCCTGCTGCTGTTCTGAGACATCCCTGACCCTTGCACCCAGGAGGCAACACACCATCTGGGAGTCCCTTTTGCAGCCACAGAAGTTTCTGTCTGTTCCCGTTACTATAGAATCCCCTATAACTATTGCCCTACCCCTCTTTTTTCTGCCCTCTTGCACAGAAAAACCATTCACAGTGCCATGATCCTGGCTACTGCCTGCTTTCTCCTAGTGGGCATTCTCCCCCAACAATATCCAAAGTGGTACATCTGTTTTGGAGGATGATGTCCGCAGGAGACTCCCGTACAACTTCCTGATACTGCTCTTGCTGTTGGTCCCTATCTTTCTCTGCTCTCTTAAGCTGCTTGTGTCAAACTCACTGAAGGTGCTATCCACCACATTCTCCGCATCCCGGATGCTCCAAAGTCCGTCCACGTGCAGCACCAGTGCCGTCATGTGGTCAATCAGGAGCTGCAGTTGAACACACTACCTGCACACATAGTCCTCAGGGGCAATGTCAGTTTCCCTTAGTTCCCACATGGTACAGGAGGTGCAAGACATGGGTCAGAGCTCACTTGCCATGCCTGAAACGAACACAGTGATTATTCTAAATGATATAAAAACTTACCCCTTTTACTTGTGCCTCAGCCTCTTCGCACCAAAGTCTCTCAAGCCAAAGCTTGTGCTCTGCTCCTCAACCTTCCCTTCTTTTATTGGTCCCTACCAATTAACCCAGTTTCTCTGTTGCTCACTCCTCCTCGCTGCTCCTTCTCCTCTCGCCCGACTAACCCAAGACTGGTAAGTGCGCCTTTTAACTTACCAACCCCGTCATTCACTCCTCCTCCTCTTTGCTGCTCCTTTGCCTCTTGCCCAAGACCGGTAGGTGCCAATGACAACCTTGCACCCAATGTCATCAAAACTAAGGAGCTGATTGACTTCAGGAAGGGAAAGCCAGAGGTACACAATCCAGTGATTATTGGGAGATTAGAGGTGGAGAGGTTGAGCAAATTTTAAGTTCTTGGGAGTCACCATTTCAGAGGATCTTTCCTGATTGAACACACTAATGACATCATGAAGAAAGCACATCAGCACCTCTACTTCCTCAAGAGTTTGCGGAGGTTTGGTATGACACTAGAAACCCTGGCAAATTTCTAAAGATGTGTGGAGGAAAGTGTGCTGACCAGCTGTATCATGGTCTGACATGTGGACACCAATACCCCTGAGCATAAAGCTCTCCAAAAGGAAGTAGACACAGCCCAGGACATCACAGGCAAAACCCTCCCACTATTGAGAACACTGCCATCAGAAAACAGCAGCAATCATCAAAGACCCACACCACATGTTCTGTTCTCACTGCTGCCATCAGAAAAGAGGTATAGGTGCCACAAGACTCTCACCTCCAGGTTCAGAAATATCTGCTATCCCTCCGCCATCAGATGCATCAATGACAAACTCAATCACAGACTCATTTAAGGACTCTCACTTGTGCACGTTATTTTTTATTCTCTCTTTATTACAATTTGTTTCTATTTGTTATCTGTTTATTTCTTTATTAGTTTACATGCATACACTGTGTACAATTTGTGTGCACTACCAATAACTAGTAATTCTCTCTCACCCACAGAGAATTAATCTCATGGTTGTATGTGATGTCATGTATGTACTCTGACAATAAATCTGAAGTCAGGTTATTCACCCTAATCAGATTGTTGTTTATGCCCCACCATAATTCGCATCTGCTCTCAGGATGAGATGTTCCATTCCAAAACATCCAAGATGTCTTCCCCCTTCCAAAAATTTTTCCTTTTACTGCCATCAGCTCAGACCTTACCCACATCTCTAGTTTCCACACATCTGCCCTGGCCCCTCCTCTGCTCCAAGATGCAACAAGGACAGGATTACCCTTGTTCTCACCTATGATCCACCAGACTTCTCATCCAACACCTCTGCAATTTCCGCCTCCTACTATATGATCTCACCACCAGACACATTTTCCCTCTCCTCTTCATCTTCCATAGGGACCTCTCCCTTCGGGACACCCTCATCCACTCATCTCTTCCAATTAATTGTTCCCCTGGTGCCTCCCCCTCATTGCTCATAAATTGTTGAAGGGCCAGGACCTGAAACACTGGTTACCCTTTCTTCTGCTAGATGCTAAACGATGTGCCAAGTTTCTCTTTTCTTTTAATTTTTATTTATTACCACATATTTAAAAATTACATAAGGAACCAAAGTTACACTCTATCAGAATCAATACATGCTTTTTTAAAAATAATTTTCCCCCCCCACCCACTCCCTCCCTCACAGAAAAACCCCCGAAGAAAGGAAGAAAGACCAATACTGAATATTACCTTATAAATTGTGACTAAATTATTCTAATACTTATAGCTATCATTATATCTTTTAAGTAGAAAATATACAATAAAACACTGCAGTATAACATATAGCATTTGGTCAAAATTTAAGTATATTATATAAAAGAAAACATACAGCTAATAAAACAGCTAACAAAAATAATAAAATAAAGTATTAAGGTGAGGCCAGGGAGTGACAAAACTCATACCAAATTCTACCAATTGACATAATATAATTACTGATAAAGTTATAACACCAACATTATGCAAATTTTCAAAAAAAATTATCAATTTGTTCTTTAAATTAGATGTGATCTTTTCCAAAGGTATACAACTTCACATTTCACCATGCCATCTATCTAATACCAAATCCATATCCATTTTCCATGAAACAGCTATACATTTTCAGGAAACTGTCAGCGCGATCTTTAAAAATTCCTTTTGAAACCAATCTAACTTTAAATTTGGACTAATCGGTGATATATACACCAAAATAAAAAAAACATAGGATTTCTCAGGAACTTAACGTATATTACCTGTTGAATAAAATATATTAGTCCAATAAAACTTAGGTCCAGATAAAATAAAATTCCAGTGGTTCTTTTCTTTAGCGTACTTGGCTGTTAATTCCAAAACTTTTTCCTTCACGATAACAAAGAAATTTAATCAAAATGGGCCTCAGTTTTTGATCCAGCTGAGGTTTAGGTTGAAGGGCTCTATGAGCTTGCTCAATCTCTATATCCCCTTTAAAATACCCTTGACCAAAGTCTCTGAGGGATCAAAAGTTGTAAAAATTGAATATTGTCTCCTTCCTCTCTTTCTTTCAAAGCAATAATCTTAATATTATTTCGACTAAAATCTTCCAATGAATCCGCTTTTTCAGGCAATTGTTTATTCATCACCAACACTTGCTCTAATCTTACCTCTACTTCATCAAGGTATGACAAAAGGTGCTAAGCAAACACCCGAATATAACGGTGATGGGGGTGAGGAAGGGCCAGTGGTACGGTTCACAAGGCAAGTAGTAATAGGTGGATAAGGGAGGGAGGGCACAACAGCAAATCCAAAGCACATCTTCCCTTCTCCTCTGTGAAGGCGAGTGGAGAGTTGGAGAAAAGAGAAAAAGGGAGGGAGAACAGAGAGTAAGCTAGCAGAAACCAGAGAAAGCAATGTTAATGCCATCTGGTTGGAGCGTGAGGGCCCAGACAAAAAAAATTCAGTGTTGCTCCTCTGTAATGCGCGTTGAAAGAACCAAAGACTTGTTGATCCAAACCAAGGCTTTTATTAACTAAAAGACTGGAGCATATCACAAGTAGGTCGACCAGTCCAGAATGACTTGGTTTGGCTAGGAGCTATCCTTTAAGACCTGCCAGTAGGTGTGGCTACACTCTCAGCCAATCACAGTCATCCTACACTACTATCTGTACATTTACACATTGGAGATAGAATCTGTACTATCACATCCTCCAATTACAAGTCCTCTTGGAGGGACAGTACACGAGGCTATGGACACATATGTCAGTGGAACAGAATTGAAATGGTTAGCCACTGGGAGATCCCTGTCACTGATGTGGTCAGAGTGAAGGTGCTCAGTGAAGCAATCTCATCGTCTGTGTCTGTTATCTCAGATGTAGAGAAAGCGGGAGCACCAGATGCAGTAGATAACTCCTGCAGATACACAAGTGAAGTTTTGCTTGACTTGAAAGAACTGTTTGGGGCCCCTGGAATGGTGATGGGGTCTGGAAAGGGAGGAGATGTGGGCACAGGCATGGCCCTTACTGCGGTTGCAGAGAAAGGTGGTGATTAGTAGGAAGGGATGAGGGAGTCATGGAGCGAGCAGCCCCAACAGAAGGCAGAGGGGTAGGATTGTGTGGAAGGTGCCGGAAATTATGGTGGATAATGTGTTGGAAGCGGAGGCCAGTAGGGTGGTAGGTGTGAAAAAGGGAAATACTTCATTAACGTCTGAAGGCAGAGGGGGCAGATGAGCAAAAAATGGAGGAAATGCGGGTGAGGGCTGAGAGGTGAAGCCACGTTTGTGGAAGAAGGACATTTCAGATGATCTAGATTGGAAAACCTCCTCTTGGGAACCAATATGGTGGAGACGGGAGAAAGGAACAGAATCCTTGCAGAGGACTGAGTATGAAGCAATGTAGTCTAGGTAATTGTGGGAGTTATTGAGTTAACATTTCATTTCACACATTTTGTTAAGGTAACAAGGATGTTATTTTTGTACAAACAACACATGCAAACAGATATGAAAATTCCAAAAAATTGGTAGGAGCTTTTGATCCAGTAGTTTAGCTGCATCAAAAGTCTGAGAAGAGAGGGTGTAACAATCATTATCCCCTGAAGTCACCTGTTTGGGGGAAGATTCCTTCCGCTGCAGGTAGAAGTACATGTTGTCTACAATAGATTTTTTTTTGGAAGAATTTGACTGGCTGGCTAGAGTGAAACAATTAATTAAATTTCAGTGGCTAATCAGGAAACGCCCATTGTACTAGAGTTCCTGAGGCATTGTGGAACTCTTAATTATTTTCTTTTTCACAATTAAATCAACATATACTGAGTGGTAAAAATGGAAAAGTAAACATGAAGATGACAACTCATCGTTTCACACTCACATAGAAAGATTGATCTTCAATTGCAAATTACAATTCAGTGTACATTCATCAGAAGATGTCATATCAATTCAATGTAATTGCAAGTTGTAACTTCTGATATGTTCCGACATATCAATATCAATAAAAACTTGGATGCTATTATCTTTCTCTTTCGGCGTATAAGTGAGTGCTGTAGTGAATCCTTTATTATTTTTGAATGGTGTGTTTGTGACAAATTTTCTTTCATCAAAAGGATAAGCAGCTCTGTACCAAATGATATGAGCATCTTCTGCAAAATGTCCATAAACGTCGCAGGAAAGAGTAACAGGTCGTCCAACTTTAGGATTTTTTGTTTGACAAGTCACATTTGATACCACTTCAACTGTACCTGTTGGAATATAATTTACAATAAATAACTTGAAAATCTTCATGACATTTCAAAAATGTTGATTTCTGAAATATTTTCTTAAAATTAAGACTCTTCAACAAGATTTTCTATAAATCACCAGCTTTCGTGTCAACAAAATATCACATCCACTCCATAGACACATACACAGGGTCAGGGTCTTTGGGGGATGGCATCCGTGGGCCATAGCCCTCCCCCCCACCCATCACTGGGGGTTGCAGACCACACCAGGAGATGTCACCAAAATGAATCACGTGGTTTCGTCTCCATGTGCTATAAGCACATGTTTGTCGGTTACCTCGGAGAGGGCAAAGTGTGACAGTGGTGCACAGAGCACCCGCTCTCCCCCTCCCCCCCGCATTGTGTGTGTTCTCGAACAACAGTTCATGCCCCCTCCTCCCACCCCATGGTTACCCTAATGCCCCCGCTTAGGCTTGTTCTGACGCCATCTCCGCACACACTGACTGTATTTCTCTTTCCTCCTGAACACAGCAAATCAGATGTCAGCATACCTAATCTTGCCCCGCCTACACTCTAGAGTCTGAACCATACCATTCACTAGGGCTAAGATTAAAAGGGACTTGATTGGTTAATTCACTGATCACAAATGTACAATCAAGACCAGGGTGGGATCCATATTGAATGAGGTTCTGAGTTAGGATCAGGAAGATCTTGGCAGAAAAAGCAAGCAATCGTGATCACCAATTCTTGTTTTAAAGTAGATGCTCACAGGATATTACACACTTTTGTAGACCCTGAAATTTGCACAAAAAAATCCACAAAAATTCAGAATGAGTATCCAATCCATGTTGAATGTTTGATGAGGACAAAGCCCATGGAAGAGTCAACAGTTCTTTTTAAATTGCAGCTCATAAACTTTAGGAGAGACGAGGGGTTACTTTTTTTTTGTACATAGAGAGTTGTGGGTACCTGGAATGCATTGCCAGGGGTGGTAATGAAGGCTGGAACAATAGGGGTATTTAAGAGACTAAGACAGGATCATGGATGAAATGAAAATAGAGGGTTACAAAGTATGGAGGAGTTTTTGGTAAGTTTATAGGGTGGGCACATGTGCGTGAGCCGAAGTACCTGTACACCGCTGATATATCTATGTTCCATATTTCTATATACATGGTGCATAGGAGTCCATTTGGAGAGGAGCATTTCATTAATCTTTCCTAATTCAATTAGGAAAAACACAAAAATATACACATTTGTGAATAATTTTTTTTTTTACAAAGTCTTTATTGCAGCTGTATTTGGCTATATAAGTGCATTTTTTCTATTTTTCACCTAGAAAGTGTGGAAATTCATTGGATTGGTAAAACTGACTGCAAATCAAATCAATAATGGAAAATTATCACATCATTACCACCCTTTTTTTGTTTTAAAGTAATGAAGACAATGGATTAGCTGAGCTATGAAGAAGGCTGGCAGGCAGCATAGGGCAACTCACAGATGCCATTTCAAATGGTAATACATGGGTCTAAAATCTCACGCACGCGACAAAAGATTTAAGTGAACATATACAAAACTGGAACTTCTCAAAATGAACAATTTACCTTTACTGTCGAAACTGGCAACCGGTTTAATTTCTCCACCATCTGTAGGATAAAACAGGATATAAGTTATGCCGGACATTAGTCAAATCAAATCAGCAGTTGAAAGGTTAAGTATCTCACCTCATCAGATTTTAAACAAATGAAGTCATCAAAATGATCTATTCTCCGCGTCAGTAAATAACTAGTTTACTCAATGAGAAGCTTTGATGTGAAACATTTAAATTAATATTTTTAAGTTTAAAGAAATCATCAATGCAGTTAAAACTTAAATAAAATGTGTCATGCTAAACTCAACATTTATCGAACAAGATTCACCTTCAAAAAGTAATTTGAAAAGTTTTTCTTGTCTTCGTTTTGTCTTTTCATGAAACACCTCACATTTGATGATATTTTCATGATCATTTTCTGTTGTCATAAATGTTAAGCTTGTAACTGATGAAAATAAACCATCATCTGCAATCTTAGGAGGGCTCTTAACCACATCTTCATAAAGCTTTTCATTTTTAAACCACTTTATTTGCAGTTTATCAGGAACATAATGTGTCAATGAGACACTGAATTCTGCATTCTGGTTAACCTTAAGTATCTTTGGATTACTTGTAATATCAGACATGTCAGGAGCAAGAGCTGAGAAAAAAAAAGTTGAATGTTTAGCCAGTGAATCAAGATAATTAATTTTAAACAACATGAAAAAAAAATTGTTTGCAATAGACACAAGTTAAAAGCACATGAACCATTTTGAAAATTACTTGTTTGAATCACTGGAATATTTTTATAGATATCCAGTTCATCACTTTATTCAAAGTATCCCACCTTGTAGCAAAGGTGACAGACCACTATAAATATCAATTCTGAATCTGATCAATTAAAATATTTTGATCTTTTATGTAATTTTATTCTGATTAATATTTAAAAGATGCATTTATTTTAAATCCTTTTTTTTTTACAATTTACTTAAACTTTTACTAGGCAGCACGGTTAACTCTGCAGTTAGTGCAATTATTTAGTGTTACTGTGCCAGCATATGGACAGGGGTACGAATCCCGTGCTGTCTGTAAGGAGTTGGTGCATTTTCCCCATGTCTACATAGTTCCACCCCCCCCCCCCCCACCCCAGGGACTCCGGTTTTCTCCCACTGTTTGAAGCGTACAAGGCGCTGTGTTAATTGGGTGTTATTGGGCAGCGCAGGCTCTTGGGCCAAAATGGCCTGTTACCGTGCTGTCTATCAATAATTTAAACATTTTAAATTTAAACCATATATGCTCCATTTTAATAACTTTATGTTGCAGTTTTATGAATAAACTTAACTAATTCCAACTTTTTTGGCAATTTATTGCAAAAGTGGGACATAAATCAGTGATTTTCTCACTCAACAATCAATCATGATGTGCCACGTGCAAATATAGGTACTCAATCCTTTATCCGGAACCCTTGGGGGACAGTGTGTTCTGAATTGTGGATTTTTCCCGGATGTTGGAAAGCCAGATTTAAGCCCACCAAATTGTGATGCCATATCCAACCCCACCCCCTTCCATACCCCCTCGCCCACCTGACTCGCGCTGCCAGTCTTCCCCCCCACTTGCCCGCCCGACTTGCCCTGCCGGTCTCTCGCCCGTGCAACTCGCACATCCAGTCTCTCCCCCTCGCATTGCCAGTCTCTCACCTGCCCGACTTGTCCTGCCGGTCTCTCGCCCAAGCGACTCGCGCATCCAGTCTCTTCCCCTTGCCCTCCCGACTCGCACTGCCGGTCTCTCACCCGCCTGACTCATATTTCTGGTCTCTCCCCCTCGCCTGCCTGACTCGCGCTGCCTTCTCTCTCCCCATTTGCCAGATTTTTGAGCTTCTGGATTTTAGATGTCCAGATAAAGGATTGTGTACCTATATAAAGTGAACATATTCAAATCTTTGGGTGGGATGGGAAATGTAAAAAGCCAAGGAGATTTTGTGAAACGTACCTTGAAGTTTTAAAGATGCCTTTTTAATTATTATCTCAGATAATTTAGAATGGGACACACAAAAGGAAATGTCTTCATCAAAATCCAGAGCAGTTGTCTTTACATACAAGCAGGACACCAATTGAAAACATTGATTTTGGTTCATCTTAGGACCGTCAATTTCAACTCCTTTGGTTATTGGAATTTTTCCTCTTTGCCATTGTGTTCTGATGTCTCTTGGAATAAAGTTATTTACTTCACAGGTGAGAGCAAGTTCTGTGCCATACATTGCTTTCTGTGGTTTCCATTTTATGTCTTCAACATAGGGAATTCCTGTTGAAATTCATGAAACCAGTCATTTACAGTAATGAATATTTAAGATGAAATAAAATCCAAAATCAATGGCTCAAGTTTTGCTTCTGGTGATATTTCAGACACCTCACAACTTTATGCTACTCACTTTATAACAGATCCCACTAAAATACAAAAATAAATCTTATGGGGCTGGCCAGGCCGATTATGAAATTGTTATTTCAACTGGCTGAAAAATGATGAGAATAAAGGTGGCTGTGAAGGCTGCTTATATTCGAGACAGAGATTGAGAACTCTTTAGTATCTAATGGATGTGGGCGAGGGCAAGAATATGGAACTGAGGTAAAAGTTCAGCTGTGCTCTTACAGAATGTCAGGCCACCCATGAAGGGCCTTTCCTGCTTCCATTTTTGTTCTTTTGGTCCTACGCTTTTGTGGAAACAGGGCTTACCTTTCAATTTCAAAACATAACTGGCTGTGAGAGGCTTGTTTGAAGTTTCAAAATGAAGGAATTGCATTTTGTACTCTTTTCCGTGATCATTAACAGTTGGTTTGAATCTCCACTGGGATGATCGTGAGTACAAACCACTGGCTGTATCTAAAACATTTCTTCCTGTTTCAATTCCATCTGTGATTTTATCAAATTCTTTGAACCAGAGTACTTGATTTGTTTCTGGATAGAATCCAGAAGCTTTGCAGGAAAGTATTAAAGGATGTCCTAGTTCCGGGCAAGGTGGATTTGCCTCAATTGCTGTGAGCGTCGGCAATGAACCTGGACAGAGAAAAGGGAGAGAAAAAAAGAAAGTTCAACTAAATGCATAACTTAAAGAACATGACAATTTAAACGAAAATTGACACTAGTCATGAGGCAGTGTCTTAAAAAAGCAGCCTCTATCCTCAAAAGACCCCCACCACTCAGGCCAGGCCCTCTTCACTCTGCTACCATCGGGGAAAAAATACAGGAGCCTAAATACGAGCACTCAGCGGCACAAGGACAGCTTCTTCCCTGCTGCCATCAGATTCTGGAATAATCAATGAACCAAAGGTACTACCTTACTTTTCGTACACTAGTATTATTTTATTTTAGTAATGTTGTAAGATGGTTATAATATGTACGTTTGCTCTATGACGCTGCTGACAAACACCAAACTTCATGACTTGTTCATGACAATAAATTCTGGTTCTGATTTTTAAGTGGTCAAGCTCAGAAAATATGAGACGCTATCCTTTCTCTTTTTTAAATTCTATAGAACAGTTCATAGTTGAGGTTTTACGCACGCACGCACGCACGCACGCGACAATTCATCTCCCAAGGTCTAAGCCAGAGATAGATTTTAGCAATTTATCCCTGCCATAGATTAGTTAACTCAAAGGTCAGGCCTGCAGCTTTAAAGTTTCGTACATGGATTTTTTCACTGGCCAAATATAGAGTTGGGCACAAATATTTCCACCCAACTACATTCAGAAATTCTTCTGTACCTGAAATGAAGCCTGAATTATATTCACAATGTTGGACTTGAAGTAATTTACATTAGGACCTTAAAATAATGTTTAAAGAACTCTGAAGCCTTAAAAAGATTCTGGACCACTTGTTCATGTAAACATCAAAAGTTTGATTGCACTTTATCTGAAGAACAGATAGCTCTCCCGATGTCTTGACCACTATTTTACCCTCAAAATTCATCAAAACAGATCAAGTGTTCATTTAATACATTGCTGTTGGTGTAATCCTGATATGTACAAATTCCACATTATCTCTGGTTAATAAACAGCAAGGACAAAAATGGCAATAGATATTCAATGGCGACAGGCAATTGACTGTCATGAATAGAAAATGAAAAGTACTTTCTTTCTTTCTCATAATGGTTCTTAATTGTTTTGTTATTTGTCATGATTCTTTCCTCCTCCCCCCCCCCCCCCATATACTGCATCATTCATCAGAAGACGATGAAAACCACGTCACTTTATTCTCGAAAGAGAACAAGATTTTCATATAATCTTGAATACAGAGGAAGAGTGAGTCGACCAGGACTTTATTAACTGGAGCGTAGAAGGTTGAGAGGTATTTAAAATTATGAAGGGAATAGATAGAGTAGATGTGAATAGGCACTTTCCCCTAAGTGTAGGTGAGATTGGAACAAGGGGTCATAAGTTAAGGGTTAGAGGTCAAAACTTTAGGAGTAATATAAGAGGATGCTTCTTCACTCAGAGAGTGGTGGCTGAGTGGAATGATCTACCTGAGGAAGAAGTTGTGGCAGGGTCAGTTCTATCATTTAAGAGGAGGTTAGAGGAGTATTTTGGAGGCCCCGGTCCGGGCAGAGAGTTGGAGGCGGCGGCCCCAGTCCAGGCAGTATGGGCCGACCTAGGAGGGGAGGCAGACCCCTCCAGCCCTGGTAAGAAAACTGCATAGGAGAAGGCAACTCCGATATAAAACCTACGACCCAAGGACATCGCTGCCACGTCCCAGCTTGCTTGGCCACGGCACACGAAGCATGGGTGTAAAGGGTGGGGCCAGTACTGCGCACACTGCACTCCACCTAAAAGCTCCTTTGCGCAGGCCCGAGGACAGGTCCACGTCCTCCCCCTCCACGTCCTCCCCCTCAAAAGATGCTCACAAACTCAAGCTAGCATGCTGGAACATCAGAACCATGCTAGACAAGGCTGACAGCCACCGACCTGAACGTCGGTCTACCCTCATTGCACATGAACTCCTCAGACTTGACATTGACATAGCCGCTCTCAGTGAAGTCCGCCTGGCAGATGTAGACAGCCTCCAAGAACGCGGCGCAGGCTACACACTCTACACACTCTACTGGTCTGGCAAGCCTTTGGATGAATGACGCCTCTCTGGTGTAGGCTTCTTGGTCAAGAACTCCATTGCCTCCAAACTCGAAAACCTCCCGACAGGCCACTCGGACCGGATCATGTCCATGCGACTCCCCCTTCAAAACAAGCGTCGCATCACCCTCATCAGTGTCTATGCTCCAACCCTCCAGGCAGAACCAGCAGAAAAGGACAAGTTCTACACTGACCTGCACAACCTCATTCAACACACCCCTACAGCCGACAAGGTTGTCATCCTTGGCAACTTCAACGCTCGCGTCGGCAAAGACTCAGAAACCTGGCCAGGAATCCTGGGCAAGCATGGTGTCGGCAAGTGCAACGAGAATGGGCGCCTCCTGTTGGAGCTCTGCGCAGAACAGCGGCTTGTCATTACAAACACCCTTTTTCAGCAGAGGGACAGCCTGAAGACTACCTGGATGCATCCCCGATCCAAACACTGGCACCTCCTGGACTACGTCCTGGTGAGAGAAAGAGACAAACGAGATGTGCTCCACACCAGGGTCATGCCCAGCACGGAATGTCACACTGACCACCGGCTGGTTCGCTGCAAGCTCAACCTTCACTTCAAGCCAAACCCCAGGAACAGTAGAGCCCCTAGAAAGAGGTTCAATGTTGGAAACCTGCAGTCAGACGAAGTGAGAGGAAACTTCCAGGCAAACCTCAAAGCAAAGCTCGACAATTGTTAGGTCTGCTTTGTTCATGAGTGAGTGAGACAAACACCAGACTGAGTCGAAATCAGGGCTCTTTGTTCTTTATTACCGGATTGTAACACTTGCGACTAACCATGTTAGTCGGAGAATGCATTCTGCTGTTATCAGCAAAATGGTGATTTTTTATACCCTTGGATACGTGCTTAGAACATCATCATATCATTACTTGTCCAATGACTAAAACTGTTGCTATCCTTTCCCTGCTAGCTTCCTGCCTCTCAATCCATCAATGTCTCTCTTATCTTGTAAGTACAAGGATGCATTCACATCTTGTTACAGCCCTGTACAGGGTAACTCCTTACACATTCCCATCTCATGATGTTTTACCTTACAATCCCTCCTTTGTCCTCTTTAGAGGACAATCTCGCCCTGACTATGCTACCACCGCGTTACATTAGTTCGCCTATTATTGCCAAGCTCTATACGGGTTCTGTTCACAGGTTAGTTCGGCTGGTGGGCGAGGGCTCCCCCAACCCTCCTTTGCGTACATCCCCCATCCGTCACCCCGATCCCATTGCCCGTTTACAAGTTTCATCCCATTTGCCCCCAAGCAAAAAACTAGCTAACCCCCCCGTACATTAGTAAATTCCCAAGTTAACATATGGTCTACAATCTAATTCATAATACTTGTTCTACAATCTGATTAATAATGTTTGTGTTACAATCAATGTTATAATATTTGTTCTACAATCAAGGTTATAATATTTAGGTTACAAGCAAGGTTAAAATTATATGTGTAACAATCTAATTCACAATCCCTCCTTCCCATCACATTCCCCTTCAGACTCCAGATCGATCTCAGCAACTTTCTCCGCCTCCTGTAATGTGAGATAGTCTTGCTCCACAGCCTGCACAGCTTGATATTTCGGAGGCAGTTCATCACGGTCAGCAAAGGCTCTCTCTATGGTCCTCGTGACCAGCGTTCGAATGCATGGAATACAACAACAGCCACAAGTGATAAAAATTGATACAGAAATGAACAAAACCAGCAAAAGTTGTCCTAACAATGTGCTCCATCTCCCAAACACTCCCTGTAACCAGGATAAAACAGGATTGGAGACTCCAGACTGGGCTTTTAATTCTTTCGCCAATGCCCTAAGTTTCGTTAACCCCTTAGTGAGTGATCCATCTGGCCCTGTGTTATTAGAGATAGAAGTGCAGCATAGATCTCCAAACATAGCACACACTCCACCTTTCTCTGCCAGGACCATATCAATCGCTATCCTATTTTGAAGTGTCATAAGGGAAGTTTCTGACAGTTGTTGATGTATTGCCTCAACAACGTCCCTGGTCAAATTTGCAAGGCGCTGGACATTATAGTGAATAAGGTTGATCCTATTAACATTCTTATTTACAGTGATGGGAAAAATTGCACTAAAAACAGGAAAGCTTTCAAACCCAGCTGCAATCTCATCGGCTAATTTAAATTCGTCCGGAATATTCCGGGCTTGGCCAATGGCATCAATCCATACCCCATCAGGGTTCCTTCCTCCCGGCCCCAAGAGTCCAACACTCCTCCTTTTTCTCCACAGCCAACTCTCTGTGTGGTGCAATTCTAGGGAATCCTCGTCTCCCTCCTGCCTTTTGACAATCAGCACTGGCGCATTAAGGGTTACTAGAGCACACCGACCATCCCAGTTAGCGGGGAGCCAGTTGTACAGCACTCTTCCTCCACAAAACCACCAAATATCCGCCCTAGCCTGGGTCAAGCGGGTTGCACTACTGCTATGTGAGAGATCAACATGAGTCCTGCACGAGTCGCTGGGCAGCCAACCCACATGGAAAACGTGCGCTGCTGTGTTGTTGTTGGCAAAACAAGTAACATTAGTTATGCCTGTGGATCTAAAGACAGGGGGAGCTACATTAGCCGGAGCTATGGGAAACGTCTGTTCCCATATCAGACATTAGGTTCAAGGCGCAGTCCATAGCATCTGTCTCCTCAAAAATTGATCTGCTCATCCGTAATAATGGCCTTCCTCGGGCACAGACCCAGCAGTTCCCATAGCCTGCTTGGTCCGCATATTTACCCATCTGATCTATCCAGGAGTTTGACTCATCAATACCTGTCTCAATTGCTATCTTCTCTCCCCTGGACATCTTCGTACTGTCGAATTTTCTCACTTCCCCCTCTTTCGAAGTGGGTTTAATTATGACCTTTGTGTATGTTAGTAAGTCGAACCTCACCACTCCCCAAGGATCTTTTCCATTAATAGACACTCCAATCATTAGATAGAAGAGGTCTCCGACACCATGTTCTCTCCCTGTGCCCCCCTCGCATGTCTTAGAGCTCCATCCCTTCATATTCCACGGGTTGCGCAGCCCCGCCTTTACTGTCAAAATCAGGGGATTCTCTCCTTTCATTGAATAGGTCACAGCACCACGTATCAGGGAGATTTTAGTGAAAAAATTATAATAAGGTTTGCTGGACCCTTTGTTAAGGGGTTTTCTTATCCATCTAGTGTCGGGTCCTGTCCACCACCAAACCTCACCCCAAGACGGACAGACATGTAGACCCCATTTAGGATATCCTATTTGAAAGGCACACATGTAAACATCATATCCTCTCCAGGACGCCTCATTCTTACCACACGCTATTATACTGCATAGATCGAACTGGAAGGTGTTATCCCTGTCTTTGTCTACCTTTAGAATAACTTTGGCCCCGCAGGAATCCGAGCTATTCTGCTGACTTATCTGGCATCCCATTAGTAGTACTGCCCATAGGGCCCCCGGTATCGTCTGCATGAGTCTCATCAATTCTATCAAGGCTGGCTACGTGCTGTTTTGCCTTGGAACAGTAGGCAAAATGATGCCAATTATGATCCCCTGGTTTGTCAATTCTTACCGACCTATCTGTTACGGCGGTAACAGTGTATGGTCCAGACCACCTAAATTCAGTCCAATGTACTTTACCTTTTCTTTGGCTTGGCTTCGCGGACGAAGATTTATGGAGGGGGTAAAAAGTCCACGTCAGCTGCAGGCTCGTTTGTGGCTGACCAGTCCGATGCGGGACAGGCAGACACGATTGCAGCGGTTGCAAGGGAAAATTGGTTGGTTGGGGTTGGGTGTTGGGTTTTTCCTCCTTTGCCTTTTGTCAGTGAGGTGGGCTCTGCGGTCTTCTTCAAAGGAGGCTGCTGCCCGCCAAACTGTGAGGCGCCAAGATGCACGGTTTGAGGCGTTATCAGGCCACTGGCGGTGGTCAATGTGGCAGGCACCAAGAGATTTCTTTAGGCAGTCCTTGTACCTTTTCTTTGGTGCACCTCTGTCACGGTGGCCAGTGGAGAGCTCGCCATATAATACGATCTTGGGAAGGCGATGGTCCTCCATTCTGGAGACGTGACCCATCCAGCGCAGCTGGATCTTCAGCAGCGTGGACTCGATGCTGTCGACCTCTGCCATCTCGAGTACCTCGACGTTAGGGGTGTGAGCGCTCCAATGGATGTTGAGGATGGAGCGGAGACAACGCTGGTGGAAGCGTTCTAGGAGCCGTAGGTGGTGCCGGTAGAGGACCCATGATTCGGAGCCGAACAGGAGTGTGGGTATGACAACGGCTCTGTATACGCTTATCTTTGTGAGGTTTTTCAGTTGGTTGTTTTTCCAGACTCTTTTGTGTAGTCTTCCAAAGGCGCTATTTGCCTTGGCGAGTCTGTTGTCTATCTCATTGTCGATCCTTGCATCTGATGAAATGGTGCAGCCGAGATAGGTAAACTGGTTGACCGTTTTGAGTTTTGTGTGCCCGATGGAGATGTGGGGGGGCTGGTAGTCATGGTGGGGAGCTGGCTGATGGAGGACCTCAGTTTTCTTCAGGCTGACTTCCAGGCCAAACATTTTGGCAGTTTCCGCAAAGCAGGACGTCAAGCGCTGAAGAGCTGGCTCTGAATGGGCAACTAAAGCGGCATCATCTGCAAAGACCTGGTTTACGGATATACACCAGGTCTCCCTCCTTTACTGAAACTCCTTCAGTGTCCGGGTTCTCCTTACTAGCATTCGCCACCTGTTGTGAAACTAAAGCAACCATATTACCCAGCATCTGCATATAATGATCTAGTTCCACTTCCCTTTCTTCCCACAACTTAACCCATGCTGGATCAGTCTTTGGACCGGGCATGGGTCAACCCGTTAGAATCTCATGCGGTGACAGGAAGGTATCTTTGGCCTTCTCTTGTCGCATAGACATCAGTACTAATGGCAATGCCTCAACCCAATTCAACCTGGTCCCCCCTAAAACTTTCCCTAATTTAGATTTTATCATTCTGTTTGCCCTTTCTACTAACCCCTGGCTCTCAGGCCTATAGACACTACCAAAACGATGTTTGATCCCTAGGTATTCTTCAACCTGTCGGATCAGCTCATTCTTAAAATGAGACCCATTATCAGAGCATATCCTGCTGGGGACTCCATAGCGGGGTATTAACTCTCGCGTTAGCCAGCCTATTACACTATCCGCATCTTCTTTCTTTGTTGGAATAGCCTCCACCCATCGTGAGAACCTATCTACTGCCACTAAAAGATATCGGTAACCCTCCTTTGTCCTAAGGTCAGTACCCATATCTGTATAGTCAATATAGATCTCTTTCCACGGGGCTGTCGGTACTGGAAATCGTAAAAGCGGGTGGGGTAAGGTGATCCTTTGGTTATCCCCGTTGCAGATAGTACATTCAGCTCTAAAGTTGTCAATGTGCTCGCGTAAGTGGGGATTCCACCAATGTTGTTTAAGCGTATTATAAGTTTTGGTGGCGCTAATGTGAGTCGGCCCATGAGCTTCTTCAAATAATAGTGGGAGTAATTGACGAGGGGCAACTATCGTACCTATAGGGGAGCGCCAAACATGTACTGTCTGATTTTCATAGCTGATCTCCTGTCGAGTGGCACCGCGTTTCATCCATTCCTCTTTCTCACTTGGGCTAGCTTTTTCCTGTATTTCTATTAGGTGCTCAATATTCGGTGGGGGTCCCTCTCCCTTCTCATCTGTGTAGTCATTCAATCTGCTACAAGTCTCCTTAGTTTCAGATTCATTTTTTTTGTTATGGGACCTCAAAATCATCCCCTGTATATGTTCATGATAACCAGTAACCTGTTTGGCTGCCCTGTCAGCCGCCGTGTTTCCCTTCCCTTCCTTTGTGTTATCTGGGGAATGGCCCGCCACCTTAATTAGGCTCAGAGCCCGGGGAAGCATGACCTGTACTGTAGTAGGTTTTCGATACCCTAGTATCTTTTCTCTATGTGCCTCAGACATGGCCGTACCGTTTTTACCCACGAGTCTTCCTAGGAAAGTTACCACCCTCCTTCCGATCTGACATTTCGACCTTTTTACTTTAAATCCAGCCTCGCCTAACCCCTTGAGTAAAACTGCTGTCCCTGTCAGGCACTCATGTGGCGTTTTCCCTGCTAATAGTAGGTCGTCTACATACTGAATCAGTGTAACATCTTCCGGGAGCTTTAATTTCATTAGGATTCGCTAAGGGCCTGATTGAACAGTCCTGGACTATCCTTATAACCCTGAGGTAATCTAGTGTATGTGTACCGATGTGCTTGGTAAGTGAAAGTGAACCAGTCTTGGCATTCCTCAGCTAATTTCAAGCAGAAGAATGCGTTTGCCAGATCAATGACAGTATAGTATTCGTGCTCCGGACTCAGAGCCCTAAGTGCTACATATGGGTCTGGGACTGGTCTCCCGATGGTCTTGGTAGCCAAGTTAATCTCCCGGAGGTCGTGTACCATCCTCCAGTCTTTTCTACCCGGTTTGGGAACAGGCATGATGGGCGTGTTCCACATACTGTCAGGTGCTGCCCTTAAAACCCCTGACTCCATTAACCCTTCTATCGTTCCTTTAATACCCTCCTCCTGACTGGGCGACAAGCGGTATTGTTTTCTCCATATTGGTTTCTGCCCGGGGTTGGCCAATTCTAGAAATACCTCTCCTTTCATTACTCCCACATCATAGGGCCCCGTTGTCCATATATGTGGACTCAGATTAGAAAGATATTTGTCTGAGTCTCTGTGATCAATATTTTCTCCTTCTATGGCTCGGTCTCTTTCTACTTTCTCATTCACTACCTGGTCCCATGCTTCAATATTCAGTCTGACAAATTTTCCTCCCTCCGAGGTGGAATATCCCGGGATTTCTGTCTGCCTGTATTCACACCCTATCGCTTCCTTTACCATCGGACCCAGCTGTCGAGCGTGATGATCTTTGGCAATACCCAAGGTCACATGAGGCACACTTTCTACTCCTAAGCAGAACCACTCCATTTGTTCTTCTGTCATGACAACCATAGCAGCTATTCCCTCCTTACCTACAAAGATAAATGGACAATGTATCGTTTCTGTCTTCCCTTCTTTTAGAGAGTCCCACCTCTCCTCATATTCCTGGTCCGGGTGGATGGTGTAGTTTAATGTAACATGCATAGGATCTAGTGGAGAATGGTAATCCCCATACCGAGGAATACTGGCCCTCCACTCAAAAAACTGTTTAACCAGCCCTGGGCCTGGTTCATCATACAGTAGCCGACTCCAGAAAATACTAACCTCCACAGAGTCTTCTGAAGCGTTAGATGGGGTCATTACTATAAACTGTCCTCCCCTTCTTATTGTATCCCCTGGGTATGTTAACCGAAGGCCCTTCTCAGAACATTGTATGGTTATTCCTAGTTTGGTAAGAATGTCCCTTGCTAATAAATTAATGGGGCAACTTGGCACAACCAGGACAGGCGTTTTAACCCTTTGTCGTCCAAATGTCATGTCGATGTTATCTGTATAGGGCTGTGTTTCCCTTATCCCGGAGAATCCTATTGTAGATAATGTTTTGCCCGAAAATGTGCTCCCTGGGGGTTTTTTAATCACTGTCGTAACTGCTGCCCCTGTGTCAACCATAAATTCAATTTTTTCTCCATTTACCGTCCCCCAAATTTTTGGTGGCTCCCAGGGAGGCGTGATTTTTGATTCTCCAGGGCACCTTCAATAATCAAATTCAGCACCTTCCTCAATATAGTCATTACACTGAGGTGCCTGGACTTGTTGATCACTCTGCCACCCCCCGATTCTCTGGGGCCCATCAATGTGTCCACCCCTACCCCTTGCTTGTCCTCTTAAGTTTCCTCCTCTTCCCCGATAGCCTCTAATAGAGGGTAATCTTTTTCCCCTTGCTCTCCCAGCCTCCGGACAGTTCCGCTGGTAGTGTCCAGGATTTTGGCAGTACCAGCATACTGCATGTTCCCCTCTATACATTGTACCTAGCTGTCTTTCCCAACCATTTCTTACTTGGGGTCCCGGATTTATCACTGGCCCCATGACCTGTGGGACTATCTGTTGGGCCGCTAATTTAACCCCTATATGTTCTATGGCTCTCACCAATTTATCGGTTGTCTTGTCCACCTCCTTCTGGGACGCACTTTCTGACCTAGCATGCTCTGATTGACGATGTCGTTTGATTGCATGTGTCAGGTGTCTTTTCCACAAATCCTCTGACATTGTCTCTACTCCCACAATGTCCCTTAATTTTGCTTGAACCGTAGCAGGTAGTCCGTTTATTATCCCATTACGAAAGTGAGCCCTTCCTAAGGGGCTGTGGTCGGGTCTTTCTCCAGTCCCTGTTTCCCATAAGTCCCATGCTCGAGTGAAATACTCGTGTGCAGTCTCTCCTTCCTTTAGTTGAAGGGTTACCAAGGCATCCAAACTATAGGGTGTAGGAAATGTTTCTCTAAGTGCTTCCCAAAATTTATTCCGAAGTGGGTTAAATTCTATTTCATCCCCCAATTTACTGCTTCTTACAATTCTCTCTATTTGCTTCAGGGCCCCTTCTGCCTTTAATCTTATCATGATAGTTCTGACATCTGCGAGTGCTAATTGTTCTTGGCAGGTTTCTCGCTCAAAACAAGAAATCCATGGACTAGCCCCATTACTCAACGGAGGTAGTTTTTTCATTAAACTCTCTAAGTCCATTCGTGACCAGGGTACATATTTTTGAGTTCCCCGTCCCGTGATCAGTAATGGGCATTGATATCTCAATTTTGGGGATTTCTGCTCCTTCTTTACTCTTGGCATGCATTTATTTATCCCACCTTGTTCTGACTCTTCTTCGTCACTGTCACTGTCCCTATCAGCTTCCAATGTCTCAGGGTCAAAGGTATATTGGTCACGTTCATCTCTAAGATAATCTTTTCAGCCATAGTTTAGTTGTTTCACATCTTTCTCTTTTGTCCTAACTATGTCCAGATAGGCATGTCTATTTTTCTCCCTCCCGAGTCTTTTCCTTTTACTTTCCTCCCATGGTGGATCGTATCTCGTTTCCTCATCTGTACTACACTTTTCGTCCTTTACTCCTATTACCATTCCTTCAGCTTTAATTTCTCCTGACAGTGTTGTAGTTATCTTTTCCACTTCCTTCAATACACCTACCATTAATTCTTTTTGATCCTCACTGATCTGCCCCAGCACATTAATATCTCTGTTTAAGTTTTTAATGTTATCCTGAACCTTTTTCATGTTCCATTTCTGTATCTCTAACTCCTTTTCTATTTTCTTGGACTCCAGAGGGGTCTCTACATCTATTACTCCCCCTTCTATTTTTATTAAAGGGGCCTGTACCTCGTCTGATGTGTCCCTATTCCCGCGGTTCTTGTCACACCCCAGTGTCTCAATATCTGGATATAAGGGACGTGACTCCAGGATCCCATCTGGGGTGCCAGGGGCACCTTGTGACTCCACATATGCATAGGGCGGGGGTCTACAAGCTATTTCTACAGGGGCCATAATAGGTGGGTTATCAGGGAGACCAAATTCTTCGAATATAGCTAGGACATCGCGGTACTGCATCTCCTTGTCTCTCACCCTCTTTTTTGCTGACTCGCGATTAAAGATTTTGTTTTCTGTGTCCCGTTTTGTTTAATTGTATAAGACTCACTTATAAATGATTTATTGTCAGAGTACATACATGACATCATATACATCCAGAGACTATGAGAGAGAGAGAGAGAGAGAGAGAGAGAGAGAGAGAGAGAGAGAGAGAGAGAGAGCATAGCGAGAGAAAGAGATAGAGAGGCAGATACACAGAGCACAAGAGATAGAGAGAGAAAATGCCTTGCACTGGCCCCACTGGGAGAAAAGTCTTCAGATTAACACTTTCGTTTCAAAGGTTTTAAAAGGTTCTCATCCTGTGATCACTGGTCTGGATCAGATTGGGTCTCCCACCACTGGGAACTATCACTCCTTCCTTCCCTCCCACCTCGAGTGAGCTACACGTCAGCCCACAATGTCTGCCCTGATCCCGCAATGGTGGGGGTGCGGGAAAGAGGGAGGGAGAGAGGATAAAACAGGATCCCATTTGATGCGGAGCTGGAATTGTGGGCACAAAATTAAAACCAAATTGTATTTCTCTGCCCTGCCCAACCTGGGGATTTCAGGGCAGCACCGCCACAGATTGGGATTGGGAGGGGGAGTGGGTGAGAGAGGAGGGGGGGGAGAAGAGAGAGAGAGGGGAGAGAAGAGAGAGAGGGGAGGGTGAAAGGAGGGAGGGAGAGAGCAAACCCGGACACTTCGTGGCTGGAAACTGGAAACAGGCACTTTTCCTTTCCCTTCTGTGTTTTGTTTCTTCCAGCTTATCTAAGACACTACGCTTTAGAATTTTGTTTCCCTCACCTGTCAGGAACATCTCAGTGCCCCCGGGTAACCAACCCCTCTTCCTCCAGCGGTCTACACATTTTTGGAGCATTTTTTGTTTTTCCAATGCCGCATTACTGGTATTTCGCTCCTCTAATTCCTGATTAATTTCCTTAATAACTTGGTCAAAAGTCTTAGCAGGCAACTGTACAGCCAAAGCTGCGGGACCGCTTTCTAATGCCTGTTTTAATTTAGGTTCTTGTCCATTTAGGGGATCTATGTCAACGAAAATTGCTTTTAAAAATGTCTCCTTGCAAGCTGGATGACTAATATCTTTTAAAGGAACAGTCTCTAAGTCTTGTCCTCCAATTGACTTCAGACTGTCCTGTATACTCTGATTGCTCGTTTTCCACTCTCTGTTTTCCCAAAGGGGTCTGAAAGTTAAATTACAACTAGAAAACCAAATATTTGGGCTATACTTTTGTCCTGTTTCCCTGTACCAATCTATGAATTTACGTAACTTTATCTCCTTGGTGATGTTGGGAATACCCTCATTTAACTTATCAAAAGTATTTCGAATAAACTGGGTGTCTCTTAGGAGTTTGTCAACTTTTTCATTAATATCTCCTACCTGATCCGGACACAGCTGTCGCAGCCTTCTGTCGTCGTTCTTGTTCACCAGGCAGGCGTCCCTGAGTACTTTTTTTGTTGTCTCAAGGTCTCTAGTGTCTGCTGTGGTATTCCACCACGGCGAATTGGGGAAATAAATTCTTAACTTCTCAAGTGTACAGACATTATCATACCTACCGGACATTTATAAGTCAGTCTCTCAGATACAATTGAGGCCAATAAGCCTGAACCTTTGTTTTCTTTCAAAGCCCAACCTTCACGTGGGAGATTTCTCCTCTTAATAACCAGTTTAGGGCAGAAAACTCAGGTCCTCAATTGTTTATAGACCACCTTCTCACTCTATTGGACTTTGCAACGACACAATAAAGACTTTTAAACTCTAGTAGTTTCTTGCGAAGCACTTAATAAATGTCATTCAAACACCTTAAGGACTTTTATCTTGTCTGTAATCACTTACGTGTTACAATCCTGGCATGCGACCTTCAATTGTGGTCGTCTAATTTGTCCGATCTCCAGTTCTTACTGACAATCATAAAGATTTTAAAAAAAAAAGAGAATTTTGTTAAAACAGGCTTCTCTGGACCTTTTTATCAGCCGGCTGAGATGATTGTCAGAAAAAACAGAAACCGTCGTCCAGTGTTCACTCACCCATCACGTCGGGGTCACCAAATTGTTAGGTCTGCTTTGTTCATGAATGAGTGAGACAAACACCAGACTGAGTCGAAATCAGGGTTCTTTGTTCTTTATTACCGGATTGTAACACTTGCGACTAACCATGTTAGTCGGAGAATGCATTCTGCCGTTATCAGCAAAATGGTGATTTTTTATACCCTTGGATACGTGCTTAGAACATCATCATATCATTACTTGTCCAATGACTAAAACTGTTGCTATCCTTTCCCTGCTAGCTTCCTGCCTCTCAATCCATCAATGTCTCTCTTATCTTGTAAGTACAAGGATGCATTCACATCTTGTTACAGCCCTGTACAGGGTAACTCCTTACACATTCCCATCTCATGATGTTTTAACTTACACGATGCAATCCGCCTCACGGACTCGTCCCCTGAAACCCTCTGGGATCAGATGAAGACTACCATACTGCAATCCACTGAAGAGGTACTGGGCTTCTCCTCCAGGAAAAACAAGGACTGGTTCGACGATAACAGCCAGGAAATCCAGGAGCTGCTGGCAAAGAAGCGAGCTGCCTACCAGGCTCACCTTACAAAGCCGTCCTGTCCCGAGAAGGAACAAGCCTTCCGTCGCGCATGCAGCCATCTTCAGCGAAAACTCCAGGAGATCCAAAATGAGTGGTGGACTAGCCTCGCCAAGCGAACCCAACTCAGTGTGGACATTGGCGACTTCAGGGGTTTCTATGAGGCTCTAAAGGCTGTGTACGGCCCCTCACCCCAAGTCCAAAGCCCGCTGCACAGCTCAGACGGCAAAGTCCTCCTCAGCGACAAGATCTCCATCCTCATCCGATGGTCAGAACACTTCCAATCTCTTTTCAGTGCCAACCGCTCAGTCCAAGATTCCGCCCTGCTCCAGCTCCCTCAACAGCCCCTAAGGCTAGAGCAGGATGAGACATATAAGGCAATCGAACAACTGAAAAGTGGCAAAGCAGCAGGTAGGGATGGAATCCCCCCCAGAGGTCTGGAAGGCTGGCGGCAAAACTCTGCATGCCAAACTGCATGAGTTTTTCAAGCTTTGTTGGGACCAAGGAAAACTGCCTCAGGACCTTCGTGATGCCATCATCATCACCCTGTACAAAAACAAAGGCGAGAAATCAGACTGCTCAAACTACAGGGGAATCACGCTGCTCTCCATTGCAGGCAAAATCTTCGCTAGGATTCTCCTAAATAGAATAATACCTAGTGTCGCCGAGAATATTCTCCCAGAATCACAGTGCGGCTTTCGCACAAACAGAGGAACTACTGACATGGTCTTTGCCCTCAGACAGCTCCAAGAAAAGTGCAGAGAACAAAACAAAGGACTCTACATCACCTTTGTTGACCTCACCAAAGCCTTCGACACCGTGAGCAGGAAAGGGCTTTGGCAAATACTAGAGCGCATCGGATGCCCCCCAAAGTTCCTCAACATGATTATCCAACTGCACGAAAACCAACAAGGTCGGGTCAGATACAGCAATGAGCTCTCTGAACCCTTCTCCATTAACAAGGGCGTGAAGCAAGGCTGTGTTCTCGCACCAACCCTCTTTTCAATCTTCTTCAGCATGATGTTGAAACAAGCCATGAAAGACCTCAACAATGAAGACGCTGTTTATATCCGGTACCGCATGGATGGCAGTCTCTTCAATCTGAGGCGCCTGCAAGCTCACACCAAGACACAAGAGCAACTTGTCCGTGAACTACTCTTTGCAGATGATGCCGCTTTAGTTGCCCATTCAGAGCCAGCTCTTCAGCGCTTGACGTCCTGTTTTGCGGAAACTGCCAAAATGTTTGGCCTGGAATTCAGCCTGAAGAAAACTGAGGTCCTCCATCAGCCAGCTCCCCACCATGACTACCAGCCCCCCCACATCTCCATCGGGCACACAAAACTCAAAACGGTCAACCAGTTTACCTATCTCGGCTGCACCATTTCATCAGATGCAAGGATCGACAACGAGATAGACAACAGACTCTCCAAGGTAAATAGCGCCTTTGGAAGACTACATAAAAGAGTCTGGAAAAACAACCAACTGAAAAACCTCACAAAGATAAGCGTATACAGAGCCGTTGTCATACCCACACACCTGTTCGGCTCCGAATCATGGGTCCTCTACCGGCATCACCTACGGCTCCTAGAACGCTTCCACCAGCGTTGTCTCCGCTCCATCCTCAAAATTCATTGGAGCGACTTCATCCCTAACATCGAAGTACTCGAGATGGCAGCGGCCGACAGCATCGACTCCACGCTGCTGAAGATCCAGCTGCGCTGGGTGGGTCACGTCTCCAGAATGGAGGACCATCGCCTTCCCAAGATCGTGTTATATGGCGAGCTCTCCACTGGCCACCGTGACAGAGGTGCACCAAAGAAGAGGTACAAGGACTGCCTAAAGAAATCTCTTGGTGCCTGCCACATTGACCACCGCCAGTGGGCTGATCTCGCCTCAAATCATGCATCTTGGCGCCTCACAGTTCGGCGGGCAGCAACCTCCTTTGAAGAAGACCGCAGAGCCCACCTCACTGACAAAAGACAAAGGAGGAAAAACCCAACACCCAACCCCAACCAACCAATTTTCCCCTGCAACCGCTGCAACCGTGTCTGCCTGTCCCGCATCGGACTTGTCAGCCACAATCGAGCCTGCAGCTGACGTGGACTTTTACCCCCTCCATAAATCTTCGTCCGCGAAGCCAAGCCAAAGAAGAAGAGGAGTACATGGATGTGAGGGGATTGGAGGGTTATGGACATGGAAGTGGATAGGTGGAACTAGTGGACTTTCACGTAAATCGGTGCAGACGAGAAGGGCCAATATGGCCTGTTTCTGTACTGAAAATTGTTATATGGATATAATTTCCACACTGCATTGTTAGTATTGCAGATAGCATAACATTACTGCAGTACCAGAGACTCAGCTTTGAATCTAGCGCTGTCCATAAGGATTTTGTATGCTCTCTCAGTGTCAGTGAAGGGCTTCCTGTGGATATGACATGCAAAATAACACAATTTTTGCATATTGTCAACAAATCTTATTTAAAAAGGAAATTAGGTACGAATCTAAGACTTGCAGAGCAAAGTCAATTTGAACATTTAATTACAGGTACATTTATTAAGAAATTTATTACTAACAAGAGGTCACAAATTAAGAGTTGGGGGTAAAAGTTTAGAAGTAATACAAGAGGAAACTTCTTCCCTCAGAGAGTGGTGGCTGAGTGGAATGACCTTTTGGAAGAGGTGGTCACTGCAAAGTCAATTTTGTAATTTAAGAAAAGGTTGGATAGGTATGTGGATGAGAGGGAATTGGAGGGTTATGGGCAAAATGCAGGTTGGTGGGACTAGAGGAGTTCACTTAGGTCAGTACAGACCAGAGGGGCCGAGATGGCCTGTTTCCATACTGTAATTGTTATATGATTATTATGTATATAAAATTGCAAGATACTATGGGAGAAAAAAGGATTTATATAAATCTAAACAAAGGTGGGAAAAAGATTTAAGTCTACAAATTCAAGAAGAAATATGGTCAAGCGAGTGTTACAAATACGATTAATGCCAGATATGAAATGGTTCAAAACAATTTTCTACATCAACTATACTATACACTACATAAATTAAATAGACTTAACTCCAATTATTCTGATAAATGCTTTTGATGTAAAAAGGACTTTTTTTTTACATTCGGTTTAGTTCTGTGTAAAAGTAGATAAACGGAACACTGAAATGAAAAACTGTATACCATTAGAAAAAATTACTTATAGTTTAAGGAATCATATTGGGAGTTTTTATAAGATCTGGGAAACGTATATGGATTTCGTGAATAAAAGTCCATCTACATTCTCCACATCACCCAGTCCTCTCAGTTAACAATTAATAGTTAGAAAAAAATAACTATAGTAAAATAAATATTCAAAGTATAGATTTAGGTGTTTTTCTCTCTTTCTTTTCTTTGGGGGCTAGGAGGGAGGGGGTGGGGGAGAAAATAGATAAAAATTTTGTATTATGTTGCTATAAGATATTATCTTTATTGAATTAGTATTTGTATTGATGCAAACGATAAATAAAATTCTCCAAAAAAAAGGAAATTCTAAACACTTTCATCAGATATCCATTCATTACCAGCTACTTATTTTTTCAGAAGTTCAAAATTGAAAGTTTGTTACTTACTCATTTTACCAGGTACCCAATCAGTCTTTATAGGTTTCGAAAGGCTCACATGTTCTACTTGGCACGTATATTTTAGTGTAGAGTTAGTGGGGACAACCTTCAAATTACTTGTCAAGTCATAGAGTCCATCTTGTTCAATTATTTTTTTATCAGTTGGGCATTCGTCCATGTTTTTACCATTTTTGAGCCAAGTTACTAAGATTTCTTTGGGGTAAAATCCAAATATTGAGCAGCTTAAAGTCATGGGTACATTTAGAATTATTTTTTCTGAGCTACATTTTATAGTGCCCAGTTTAGGTGTGGCTGAAAGAGAAAACAAAGCAGATTGGTGAAACTATTTTGCTTTTACATGGCCAACAGCCAGAAAAGTTATCACATATGGTTTTGAAAACTATGGAAAAAAGATAAAAAATAAAACTATAAATTACATTATTTTTTTAACTTCAGTATAATCATATCCTATTAATTGATTTATTTTGCATGTTCTTAAATCCTTTTCTTTGTAAACATATTTCTGCCTTCAGACAGAAATTAGTAAAATATGCCATTCAAGACACTGCGCTCTTTGGAGTATCCTCTAATTCTGTGTCTTCTATCTATGCAAGGGCTTAGATAAAAGTATACATACCTGCAATTTTTAGCATTATTTCTTGCTCTTGTTTACTGTTAGTGCAGGGGTGCTGTATCTGACAGAGGTACTGCGAGTCCTGGTCTTGGTTTATATCTGGCACAATAACCAATACACTGGTTTTGCTCCAAGTTTTGTCATCATGCTGTGCTTCACAGATGTAATGTTTTTCATTATATTTTTCCCTTGTGCCACTGAAAAAGATTGTTCTGTTGTCCCTCTCCAGCCGAACAATTTCTTCCAAATCACTGTTCTTTCTCTTCTGTTGCCAGATAATACTTAGTGGGCTTGGCTTAAATCCAGTGATTGTACAAGCCAAAGCCACAAATTCATTGTGATTGACGTGAGGTGGCACCAAAATGTTTAAAACCTTAGGTGGAACTTTGGGAAAGAAAAAGAAAATAATGTAATCACGCTAATTGACAACCACACGAGCAAGAAAATATTATTTTTACTGTCTTAATATTTCTCAATGTTTAGTTCACCATGTCAGAACTGTATTTAACACAAACATCCACATCAATGTCATAAACTATAGATGTTAAGCATAGATTTTCAGAAAGAAATCAATAAAGAGATTAATGGTCATAGTAAATGATTGTAATTTACCTCCTTTAACATCCAATGTTAAAGACTTTGTTATTGGTTGCTTGAGAGCTTGATGTTGAACTTCTATAATTAATTCAGCCTCATCATCAGTGATAACATCAGGATATATTTTAACACTGATCTTGACTCTGGAAATTCCTTCTGAATTAGTTTCAAATTCAGGATCCAAAGGCTTAAATGATTCATCTTTCCAATCTGAATTCACAAGTAGTTTCACGTTTTCATGATCACCTTTGACCTTTAATCCATTTGCTTTCTCAGTACGATTTTTGGCACTCCAATTAAAAATTGGACTTTTCGCATGCTTCTCCTTCCTCTTTACATACAACCAAATTATAATCTCACAAGGTCGAAATGAGCTAATGTTCCAAGTGACTACTTCTTCTTCTAAATGTTTCATGATTTTACGGTCCTCACATCCAGTAATTTCTGGAGCAACTAGTCAAAATAAAACAAGTAATTAAAATTTGACAATCATTTGTTTTCCTTGTATGTTCAATCTTTAAGCCAAGATGCACAAAATCAATGAGAATCATTGAGCACCCCTTCCCACCCTGCATACAGCATATTTCAGCTGCTCCTGTCTGGAAAGAGATACAGGAATATCAGAGCCAGCTTCACCAGGCTGAGGAACAGCTCCTGCCACTGGCAGTCAGAATGCCGAACAACCACTAGCCATCCGAGACTCCCATATGTACAAAAAGCAATTCTTATTGATTTATTTGTATAGGTGAAATACTTGCACTGCTTATGTATTGTTTGTCTGTATGTACGTTATGCCTGGTTGTGTGTCTGCATCTTTTGCACCGAGGACCAGAGAACGCTGTTTCATAGGGTTATACTTGTACAATCAGATGACAATCGACTTGAAGGTACAATTTGTGTTCATGTAGATAAACAGGATGGGGATTTCCCTTAGGTTATACAGTAAAATCCCCATTATCTGTTACTCATTCAACCAGAATCTCAAACAACCAGCAAAAATAATAAATAAATAAATAGAATTTGAGATAAATAAGAATTTAAATAAAGTTTTAAATAAACGTTCTCCAAAGCCACACAAAACCCTTGGAAACAAACGTTCAGCCTGCAAGCACCCCAGTTGTGACCAGCCCAAAGTAGCTTTTGAATAAAGTTTCAATAAAGTTGTGTTTGAATTAAGTACTGGCATCCAGGATGAAGAGATGATCGATGTCATTTGTCACTGGGGTGACTCTTCCAAAGTGTCTCCCTATCCCTGCCTGATAAGAGTCTTTTTTAGTATATTATTAAGTACATTAGTGAGACTTTATTGGTAAACTTGGGGGGAGAGAAATTAATTATAACACCACCATCTACAAATTTGCTGATTCCATAGTAGTGGGTTGTATTAAAAGGGGCAATAGGCCAGCATACAGGAGGGAGATTGAAGACTTGGCTAAATGGTGCACCAACAACAACCTTGCACTCAATGTTACCAAAACTAAAGAGTTGATTGTTGACTTCAGGAAGGGAAAACCAGAGGTACATGATCCAGTGATCACTGGGCAAGCAGAGGTGGTGAGGATGAGCAAATTTAAGTTCTTGGGAGTCACTATCTCAGAGGATCTTTCCTGGACCCAACACACTACTTCTTCAGGAATTTGAGGAGGGTTGGTATGACATCAGAAACCCTGGCAAATTTCTGCAGAGGTGTGGTGGAAAGTATGCTGACCAGTTGCATCACGGTCAGTATAGGGACACCAATACCCCCAAGCATAAAGCCCTGCAAATAGGCCATGGACACAGTTCAGGACATCATAGGCAAAACTCTCCCCCACCACTGAGAACATATATGGGGAATTCTGCCATCAGAGAGTAATAGCAGTCATCAAGGACCCACACCACCCTGCACACATTCTGTCTCACTGCTGCCATTAGGAAAGAGGCAAAGGTGCCACAAGACTCGTATCACCAGGTTCAGAAACAGTTGCTCCCCCTCCGCCTTCAGACTCCTCAACAACAAATTCAAAGATTCATTTAAGGACTCCTTACTTTTTCTTTTTTATTGTTTTTTTCCTCCTCTCGGCATTGCATTTTCTTTACATTACCTTATTTGTTCACCTGTGTAGATTGGGTACAGTTTTTTTTTGCACAACCAATAAGTGCTAATTCTGCCTCACCTAGAGGAAAATAATCTCAGGGTTGTACGTGATGTCATGCACGTACTCTTAGTCAATAAATCTAAAGAGTAATGGGTACCCGGTGTTTCCAGCCCGAGGCATTTGACAACACATGAATGAAGGACCCAGGCCCAAAATGTTGGTTATCCTTTACTTCCTGAAGATGCTGAGTGTCTCCATCAATTTTGCCTATTGCATATCAAATTTTATTATGTTGAGCCAAGAATGCCAAATTCCATTCATAATTAAATCCTCAAACCAGGTCTTCTGCCCAACAACAATGTGGGAATCGAATGACCAGATGATGCCGTATGAGTCTGTGCCCCGTGTGTTTCTGTGCCTGCCTGAGTCACGTTCACAATTACTAAGGGAGTTTCCTCTGGGATCTTCCACTTTCTACCACACCTCAAAACCAAGCTAGTCGGCCAGTGAATTGTCCATTATGATTTACCCCTGGTGCTTAGGTGAGCAATAGAATCTGGGGTGGATGATAGGAAAATGAAATGGAATTTGATTAAATGAATGCTTGATGATTAGCAAGGTCTCAATGAGCTGAATGGACAGAATCCATGCTAGATTCTCTGATCTAACCCACGCATTTTCAAAACAAGAAAGGGGTTTTACCAGTCATCGAATTACCTTTTCGCAGTTTCATGTAGTAATAAAAAAATAAGCAGGCAGCAAGTAACACCAGAAATGCAACAATTATAACTGCAATTAAAGGTCCTTTTGAAGATTTCGATGGCTCTGAAATGTATAAGACACAATAATGAGCATTTACACAAAAAATTCCCATGCGAGATAAGCTTTTATGCTTTGATACTCATCCATTTTTGTAAAATATGAATAACAGTACATGAACACTGTAAATATTTTTCTTATATTTGCATTAATTAAGGGACTTAGATTTTAATTTAACAATTCCATTACTTTGATGCAACAAGAAATAACTGAAGAATTGTGAGAGCTATTTGTAGCTCAATGTTTGACTCAATTTATTTGCATGTGCATCAGAGTGTGTCACAGCAGTAATTGGTTCGGTCGTTGAAAATTAGAATGAAGAGGTTAAAAACTGGCCCTGCATGGACTAAATTTAAAAAAAAAACTAGAGACAGAACAATAGTGAACATAGAAAAAAATACTCATGGCAAAATAGATACTCAAGGCAGCTAGGAAGGGACAGCACTGACAGTGGCATGGAAAGATGAATGAATTACTGACCAGGTCAGTGAGAACAGTCACCAAACATCCTTGCTCAAACCCCATTCGAATGTTCATTTTGAGACATGACCCAACTTCTAAGCCAATTATCTTCTTGTGGTGCAATAAGAAACAGTGAATCTTTGATTTTAATAAGCTGCAAATCTCAGGTGAAGTTATTTGTTAAATATGAATAAACCATTTAATAAATATTAAACATTTGACAAAAGTATGCAGCATAACCGATCCAAAGGATAGAAAGTACCTGCCACTGTGAGTTCCACGTCTTTTGAACGAGTGCCAGAAAAGGACTGATGCCTCACAGTACATCTGTACAGATTACCATCATCATCCAGAGTTGGTTTAATTCTCAATCCACTGGAAACATTAAATGTTCCATCACGATTAAGAATCGCAGCTCCAAGCAGGACATCTGTTTTCACTTTCTTTGTTACGCCCTTCGATATTATTTGCCAGAACATCTCATGCAGTTGAGGATAAAATCTTGATGCTTCACAGAACACAGATTTTTCCTCACCATCCTGAATAGTAACACGTTCTGTAGATAAATGCACTGCTGGCTGTGCTGTTTTGAAACAATTGCAACATCGGTCAGGATGAATTACATCATCATAAATACCGAAAGCCAATTCTAAACTACCGCTGCGCTCATACAAAATGTACTAAAGTGAAATCCCCCTGTTTCCTGCTCCTATGGGGATTAGTGAATTTTCCAGTTGTTTGAGATGGCATGTTGCGCGATTGGCAAACTAACCAATTTTAAATTTTTGTACTTTTTACCAATTTATTTTCTCCAACCTTGTTGCTGAGTGCTTGAATTCTGGAAGCAGGGATTTTACTGTACATTTCTTCTTTCAAATATTGATCTTATAAGATTTCCTTAAGCCTTTACAATCCTCAAAACAAAATTTTCACCTTAAAATCTGGAATATACAGAGACTAATATTCTTAACTTGATGACAAAGTTGCAACATCGCCTCCATCTTCCGACTGGCTCCAGTGCAATCTTGCACATGCCCTGTTAGTCTCGGCGCTCCACCGCAGGGTCCATCCACCCAGTTCGACTGCTGTTGGCTCTGTACAGGCTTTAAATGCCCCGTCACATGAGCCAACATTAGTTTATTTTAAAATATCCAAATAAAATTTAAACTTTAAATGATAATTTGTTATTAAAAAATATTGTGATTTGCTTTTAGCAGCATACACTGGTAAGCAGTAAGGGCCAGTTTTTTTTTTGGGGGGGGGTCTTATTCAAAGGGTCTTGCTCAAAACCAACATTTTAGGTGAAAATTTTGTAGTCGTCCTATACACGAGTCATCCTATACTATGACATATACAGTAGTCCATGTATGTGTACCATTAGAAACTCCATGTGACATAATTTCTAATCAGTATTCCTTCTGATCCAATATTAACAGAAAGATTCATATTAAGTAACTTTTTGGAAGTCTCTTACCAAGCACTAGCAGCTTTGAACTCCTTTCTACCTTCTCAGGAGTGATAAACACAACGCAAGTGTATTCTCCTTCGTCTTTTAATTGGACGTTTGTAAGATGAAGTGAAACATCTCCTTTCTGTAAAAGAGTTTCAAATACTTCTGTTCCTGCTCTACTGGAGGAATGTCTTCCTGCATTAACGACATAGATTTCTTGCCGATGAGGTCCAAACAACCACTGGATTCCAACATTCTTTAGATCAAGCACTGGTGTGTTGAACCCAGTAATTTTACATTCCAATGAAATGCTTGTATTCAATAATACATCCTTTGGTCCGTTAAAAATTGTCACATCCCATGTTTCTAAATGTAAATAGAAAAATCAAACAATCTCCATTCAAGAATTGTAATTGGGAGTTAAGTCGATTCAATTCATGGCACAAAATAGGACTTATTTGATATCCACCTCACCTTCACTACCTCTATCAGACTGCATAAATCCTTGAAGTTAGACAACCTCCTGAGTAGAGTACAGAAATAAGCCCTTTGGCTCATGTCTGCACCAAACATGATGCCCAGTTTAAACTAAAATGTTACACCTGACTTGTATCCCACTATTCCCTTTATAGTCGTGTGTCCTCCTAGATGTCTCTTAAATACCACAACTGCATCATCTTTCACCAGTCTTCCTGGCAGCCCCTTCCAGACACCTCCAATCTCCATGTGAAAAAAAAATTGCCCCGTACATTTCGTTTAAAATCCCCCCTTTCCCACCTCCTTTCCCTTAAACTGATATCTTTTACTACGTGGCATTTTACCCTGAGAAAAATGTTCTCTCTACCCATATGTGCCTCTCATAATTTAAAATAATTCCATTAGTTCTCCCTTCAGCCTCTGAGAAATCAAGCGAAGTTTGTCCAACCTCTCCTTGTACCGTCTAAACCAGACAGCATCCTTGTAAATCTCTTCTATGCCCTTTTCAAAGTCTCAAAGAGCTAATGCCCTTCTCAGAGGACAGTGCAGGAAAGTTCTATAAGCAACATTCAAATGAGCCTGGCCCCTTTGTGAACAGTTCAGATACCATCTTGGTCTTCCAAGCAGCTTGCTGTGGTCTCACACATGGTGGCAATTATTTTATCACCTTGATGGAAGTGGCATCCCATTTACTGAATGCTAACAGTAAATTACAGTGCATCCCTGCATTACAGAGGGATTGCATTCCTAGAAAACCATCTATATTGTGATTTTCCATTACGTCAACTCTTCCCTCCCACCTCCATTGAAACCCATGATCAAACTGAAGATACGTTCAGAGGGGGATTTTCTTTCACCACTAATGTTGCTGCAGGTGGCCAATATATAGGCAAAGGAATTCTGATGATATAAGCCAAAGAGAAAAGGTTGTTATTTTAACTAATAGTGTATGTTCGTGTTTGGGTCTTTGACAAAGTACAACTGAATGTATAGAAGTACCTTTTTTCCCTCCACATCTCAAACACAAGTCTGTTAGACTAAATCCATATCTCTTTAATTTCTCAGGAGTTAAATATAATTGATGTAAAAAATTATAATTAACCATATTAAACCTCATGCTAATTAACTTTGTAACACTATCCACACACATTTTTGACCATTCTTCCCAGGTCACAATATCTAAATCTTTTTCCCATTTCTCTTTAACCTTATTCATATCTACTTTCTCCATTTTCTCCTGTAACAACCTATACATATCTGAAATAAAGCCTTTTACAACTTTGTCCACAATTAATAGTTTCAATATAATTATGAAAAGGGATAGGTCTGATTTTTGAGTGGGGGGAAAGCCAGATTTGATTAAATGAGAAGGGATTTGCAAGGAATGGTGTGGGCTGATTTGTTTTATGGGAAGGAGGTAGAGGAGAATTGGAGGTCATTTAAAGGTAAGATTTTGAAGGTGCAAAATCTTTATGTTCCTGTTAGGATAAAAGGCAGGGCCAAAAGTTCGAGAAAGCCGTGGTTTTGAAGGGAGATTAGAAAGTTGGTTTGAGATAAAAGGGAGGCCTACATTAAATACAAGAAGCAAGGTATGGACGAGATGCTTGGAAAATACATGAATTGTAAAAAGCTTAAGAAAGAAATTAGGATAGTGAAAAGAAGGTGCCTATAGCAAATAGAGTGAAAGTAAATCTGAATGGTTTTTACAAATCTATGAATAGCTCAGACAGTGACTTTTCAATAGTCACTAAAGGGAGGCATGGTGCCGTGGGATTCGCGTGTTGCAGATGTGGTTCCTCCGTTTAAAAAGGGCTCCAGGTGTAGGCACAGCAATGATCGGCCAGTAAGTTCGACGTCAGTGATTGGTAAACTAATAGAAAGTATTCTTAGAGATATGTATAAGTATCTAGAGGGGCAGGGTTTGATCAAGGACACCCAACATGGGTTTGTGAGGTGAAGGTCATGTTTTACAAATCTTGTTGAATTTTTTGAGGAGGTGACTAGGAAGGTCAATGAGGGTAGAGTAGTGGATGTAGTCTATGTGGATTTCAGTAATGCCTTTGTTAAGGTTCCACATGGAAAGTTCAGGCGCTAGATATTAAATGTTGAGACAGTCAGATGGGTTCAATGGTGGCTAGAAGATAGATGGCAGAGAGTCATGGTGGATAACTGTCTGTCAGAATGGAGGCTAGTGATGAGTGGTGTGCCTCAGGGTTTGGTGTTGGTTCCCTTGTTGTTCATCATTTATATTAATGATATGGATGATGGAGTGGTAAATTGGGTTAGTAAATATGCAGATGATACAAAAATAGGGGGAAGTTGTGGATAGTGAAGATGGTTTTCAGGGACTGCAGGAGGATTTGGACTGCTTAGAAGAGTGGGCTGAAAGATGGCAGATGGGAGTTTAATATTGATAAGTATGAAGTGCTTCATTTTGGGAAGAATAATCAAAACAGGACATGTTCAGTGAAGGGAAGGGTGTTGAGGAATGCAGAGAAACAGAGAGATCTTGGAATAACGGTTCATCGTTCTTTGAAAGTGGATTCTCATGTAGATAGGGTGGTAAAGGCGGCTTTTGGTATGCTGGCTTTCATAAATCAAAGCATAGAATATAGATGCTGGGAGGTGATGTTGGCATTGATGAGGCCAAATTTGGAATACACTGTGCAGTTCTGGTCCCTAAATTATAGGAAGGATATCAATAAGGTAGAGAGGGTTCACAAAAGATTTACTAAAATGTTGCCTGGATTGCAGTATCTAGAATACAAAGAAAGATTGAATAGACTGGGTCTTTATTCATTGGAGCGTAGGTTGAGGGGGGGGGGGGATTTAAAATTATGAGGGGGGACAAACAGAGTAGATGTGAATAGGTTCTTCCCCTTGAGGGTAGGTGAGATTAACGAGGCATCATAAGTTAAGGGTTAGGGAGCAAAAGTTTAGAAGTAACATGAGAGGAAGCTTCTTCACTCAGAGAGTGGTGGCTGCGTGGAATGACCTTCCGGAAGCAGTGGTTGCAGCAGGGTCAATTTTGTCATTTAAGAGAAAGTTGGATGAGTGCATGGATGTGAGAGGATTGGAGAGTTATGGACAGGGAGCGAGTAGGTGGGACTAGAGGAGTTCAGTTAAATCGGTGCAGACTAAAGGGGCTGAGATGGCCTGTTTCCGTACTGTAATTGTTATATGGTTATATAGGATTGGAAACCCAAATTTGACCAATGTAGGTAAACGATATCTTGAACCGAAGGTAAAAAGAAAGAATGACCTAAAATAATAAAAATCTACGGTTCACAAAATATTTTCTAAATTGAAACCATTTACTCATTGTATGTCTAACAACAAAATTATCAGTTAATTTGGAGGCCAAAAAAAGTAAAGGTGCTCCAAGTACTGAAAGAAGAGAATACTTTTTGGTAGATTTAATTTCTATATTAATCCAACTTGAAGCACCTAAATTTTTCATTGTGATGAATCCAAAAAGTAATGTATCTAACATTAGCTGCCCAATAATAAAATCTAAAGTTAGGTAATTCTTTTGAAGGAAGACTTTCCTAAGACAGGGGTACTTATTTTTCCATATAAAAGAAGATATGATAGAATCCAACAAATCAAAATAGGATATGGAAACAAAAACGAGTATAGCTTGAAAAAATATATAAAAATAATGAGGAAGTATATTCATTTTAATAATATTGACAATTAATATCATTGAAAGAAGAGACCACTGTGTCAAGGACCTCTTTACATGACTCATTAAAGCAAGAAAATTTTCTTTCAACAAATTATTGAATTTCTTAGTAATAGCAATTCCAAGATAGTTAGTTGAACTGATTTTAGCTATTTTAAAAAGGAAATAGAGAGCAAGAACCACCCAAAACATCTCACTCTTCTGCATTCAATTTATATCCTGAAAATTGCCTGAATTGATAAAGAAGTAATAAAATGGATGAGATCGACCAGTGAGGATTCGATATAAACAACAGGTCATCTGCATTGAGACATCTTATGTATATTTCCTGCTCACGATTCCTGAGATATCAGCTGATTGCCAAAAAGCCACTGCTAGAGGTTCTAAAGCCAAATTAAATAATAATGGGCTTTGAGGACATCCCTGCTTGTTTGATGATACAACTTGAATTAGTAAAAACTGAAGCTATAGAGATAAATAAATCAGCTTATTCCAATTTATAAACTGGGGACCAAAATTAAATTTCCTAATACACTGAATAAATATTCCCATTCTACTCTATCAAAAGCTTTTTTTGGCATCTAAATAAATAATATATTCAGAGATCAAAACTGTAGGAGAAAAAATAATTTCTAACAACCGACGAATATTAAATTGTAAGTAACATCCCTTAATAAACCCAGTTTAGTCTTCAGAAAAAAACTAAAGGCATAATATTCTGAAATCTACAAGCTAAAATCTTAGAGTATTTTGGCCGAGAACGTAGTCGATAGGAGGAGCAGTCGAAAGAGTCCTTATTCTTTTTAATAATAAGAGATATCGAGGATTCATTAAAAGTTTCAGGCAATTTCCCACTACGGATTGAGTAAAGACAGCTCAAATGGGGTATCAGTAACTGGGAAAATGATTGATAAAACTCCACAAGGAAGCACTTGGGACCATGCTAGACAGCAAAGACTTAATAGCTACTGCAATCTCCTGCTCAGAGATAGGCTGCTCCAATTTTAATTTATTGTCTGATGAAACGGTAGGAATAGTCAAACCAACCAGGAATTGCTATAGAGAATTTCGGTCTTTGATCAAATCAGAGCTGTCCAACTTATAATAGAACCGAGAGAAAGTGTCATTTATTTCAACATGATCATTAGTAACCTTACCATCATCTCCATGAACCTCAGTAATAAGTCGTTTAGCTGCATAATTTTAACGTTTTTCCTGCCTTTTCACCATGCATACAGAACTTAGACTTGCTCTTTAAAAGTTGTATTTGTATTGGACAAATAAGAAACAAGTCATGTTCGACCCTTTTAAAAAGCTCGAGTTTTGGAGTTAAGGCATTGTATTGAGAAGGGTTGTGGCACATTAGGGACAAAATACCCCGACTGTCAGGCCGCCTATTGTGGCTGTCGGGAGGCCACCTGAAAGTGGAGAACCCAGCCAGGCGGAGCTCTGACCTAACCCTCCTCCAGTAGGTATAATCTCCGGCTCGGAGAATCCCCGGTGGCACCTGGAAGCAGCAGTGGGACGACGGCCGCAGTCCACAGGAGCCGGCGTTCACTCGGACTCGGCTCTCCTTCATCTGGCCAGTTCAGGTGGCAGAAAGGCGTCTTCTCCGCGGCCACCTGAACGTGCCAGCCGCGCCCGAGCCCCTGATGAAAGGGCAAGCCAAAATTGGGTCAATATGGGCTAGGACGAAGGGTTGTCATGTGACCACAGGAAAGCCACACCATGTTGAGCATCCACAAATGACACCCCAAATCTTGCACTGGATTCACATAAGGCAGAACCTTCCCTTCTCCTGCCCCCAAGCCTGTGGTCGGGACTGACTGCCCATTGTTGATTCATGACCGGGTTTGTCCTGTATTAAACCCATTCCTCCACTTCGCCAAGTGTCCCCTGAAGATCCTCTGACGAAGCTGAAGATAAAATGTATGGGTGGGACCTCCGGATGGAGTCAAGACCATCTTTTAACGTCTGATTGAAACAATCGCAAGTGGACACTAAACTCGCTGCAAAGGTCTCAACCTCCAGTGATTCCAGGGGACGCTGCTCCAAGAGAAGCTTGATCACCCCACCCTCCCCGCCTCTGTCGGGCCCCACATTTGGGAGCTGCCCCAGCGGGACGAGCCGCCCGTTTACCTGCCAGGGCGACGAGGGAGCCAGCGAGCAGCGCCCGCATCACGAACCCTCGGATCCCCGACCGGCCGTCCGTGGCCGAGCCGGACCGCACCCGCCAGCGACGAACGATCGCCTCCCTTGCCATCTCACAAACGTCGATGTCCTTTCACTTTCACCCAGCTTGCGTCAGCCGAGCGCTTCCGATGTCTTCTCGTTCTGGCCGCAGTGGGTGTGGAAGCAGCCCGATTGCCGCCACTCAGCACTAGGGGACGGGGCTGAGCTGCGAGCGGCGGGCTCGGTCTGATGCACCAAAATAAATTAAAGTGCCATAAAAAGAAAGATCTCCACGAACTGTTTGGATTTTATTTCTAAATTTCAAATTAGGCTTTATTCACAAGGTGGTGGGGGGCAATGAAAGCACAATACGGTCCAGCAGGTCAAACTTTATACAGCAAAACATTTTTACTTCCCGTTGCCAGTTTGGATAAATGAAAGCAAGCGGATTAATTGCAAAACTATATACATGCAAGGATGCAAAGCAATTAGCAATGCCTAACTGTTTGATTATACTTGGCTGCTTCCAGGGGCTAGAGGCTCACAGGGTGTTGGAGCTGTAGTGAAGATTTTTAGTCTCATGACCCTGTTCATTATCAAGTTTACAGTAAAGAACCCTTTCCTTCATCCTTGCGTTATCTTAAGAACACACACACACAGGAATATATGATGAAACATGGTGTCAGATGTGGGGAAACTAGAAGGAAATGGCGCCCTGAGGTAGCAGCAAGCAAACACAAAACTCGAAAGATGGGGCAACTTATTCCAGTAAAAGTCCGAACACCAGTTCATGCCTTGGTGGCTCCCCTTGCGACTGGCTCAGGTCTACATTAAGGTTGGCTGATGGACAGCCGGCCAGGTGGCGTCAGCCCCCCAAGGGGTCTATTTAGGTCCATCCATTGACAGGCGACCAGGTGGTCTTCCTGCAGGTACAGAGATCACCCCTTCCAGTCGGCTGGTGGTCATACCACCACAAAAGGTAAAATCTAAACTGATCAGTGAGGAGAAGCTAACACAGTGAAAAGTGCAAGGATTACATCCATGTACAAAACTTCAGCTGGCAGGTCATGTGGCTGAAAATTGGAACAGATTTAAACAGCATTTTGAATTGTATTTAGTGGTAGTTGGAGCTGACAGGAAAAGTGATAAAGTGAAAGCTTCAGTTTTCTTACATGGGCAATGAAGCCCTGGAGGTGTACAATAACTTCACATTTGTTGCTCAAGGAGACAAAATGAAACTGGATAAAATAATGGAAGAGTTTGAGGCATACTGCATACCTAAATGTAACATGGCATTTGAGAGGCACAGATTTTTCACATGTACAGAAAATGGAAGAAAGTATGACTGAATTGAGAAACAGGTGTAATTGAATATAGGTATGTTTTTGGGAGATAAATTGGGGCAGGATTCTTAGTGTAGGTCATATACAAACACTTTAAAACAAATCTTATTTAAAATACTGGAGCTCTGCTACTGCTAGACATGTCAGGGCCAACAGCCTTTGCAAAAGCTTTGGAGAGTGCCCAAGAGACTTCACTAATGGATTGTTCTTTACAAAAAGGCAACAGATGAAAGAACTTGTTGGAGCCGCATTCTGTCTGGAGTGGAACTTGCTGTTTTAAGAGGGTTGTGGTTTTTCATGCAGGGAGAGTCAAACAGGTTTTTCTCTCTGAGGTAGAGAGAGAGACACACACACATACAGAGAGATCTTCGTGTGGAAAGCAGAATTGTGAGTAAAGAGGCCTGAAGATTTGATGTTTAAATTATGTTTAAAAGTGCTTTTTAATTATTTTAGAATTGAGAATTTAAGACCTTCAAGCAAGACTAAAATGATGCTGACTTTTTAAAGATCGACTTTTCAGAGTGGGACTTTAATTACACACACATGCATAGTGGGGTTAAATTTAGAGTTAAGTAAGTTTATAGAAAAGTAAGAAATGTTATACCGTTACTAGTTTAATTAAAAAGCTATTATTTTGAATTTACTATTGTCTGGTAAATTTTTCATTACTGTTTCTGTGTTAGTGCTAACAACGTCCGTTTAGTCCCAAATAAAATTTAAAAGGGTTATTAGTTCATAACATTATATTTGGCACCTGTGTCATCTTTCATTTTAACTGAAGTCCCACTAACTTGCACAGAGTAAAAAAGCTTCATCGTTTTCTTTTACCTGTGCATCAGTTGAATTAACAGCCATTTGCTTTGACATAGCATCCTTCATCTGTATCGCTATCAGTTTGGTCTGGTTCTATCTGGTGAACAGTTCTCCTAGGTTTCTGCCTACTGAAAGTCCGTTGTTTGGACGCAGCATTTTTTTAAATGATTCAATTTGTTACAGGTATGGCTCTGTTGACCAAAAGCTGGACATTTGACTCTTTTAGCCAAATGATCAACACCACAGTTAATGCAGTTAGCAATAAACTGTGTCACAAATTTCCTGGCTGGTTCTTCATTTTTGTCTCATACTTTTGTTTTCCCATGAACCCAGCCTGGACTGCATCAACGTTTTTTTGACTGAGTGCTGTGGAGAAGCCAGTGTTTTGTTGTGTTCTTTGGAATTATCTCATGAATTTGACAGATGGAGATAGCCTTAACTAATGTAAAATCACTATCACACCATAGCACCTTTCTAATTCTTTGGCTTGGCTTCGCGGATGAAGATTTATGGAGGGGGTAAATGTCCACGTCAGCTGCAGGCTCGATTGTGGCTGACAAGTCCGATGCGGGACAGGCAGACACGGTTGCAGCGGTTGCAGGGGAAAATTGGTTGGTTGGGGTTGGGTGTTGGGTTTTTCCTCTTTTGTCAGTGAGGTGGGCTCTGCGGTCTTCTTCAAAGGAGGTTGCTGCCCGCCAAACTGTGAGGCGCCAAGATGCACGGTTTGAGGCGTTATCAGCCCACTGGCGGTGGTCAATGTGGCAGGCACCAAGAGATTTCTTTAGGCAGTCCTTGTACCTTTTCTTTGGTGCACCTCTGTCACGGTGGCCGGTGGAGAGCTCGCCATATAACACGATCTTGGGAAGGCGATGGTCCTCCATTCTGGAGACGTGACCCATCCAGCGCAGCTGGATCTTCAGTAGCGTGGACTCGATGCTGTCGACCTCTGCCATCTCGAGTACTTCGACGTTAGGGATGAAAGCGCTCCAATGGATGTTGAGGATGGAGCGGAGACAACGCTGGTGGAAGCATTCTAGGAGCCGTAGGTGGTGCCGGTAGAGGACCCATGATTCGGAGCCGAACAGGAGTGTGGGTATGACAACGGCTCTGTATATGCTTATCTTTGTGAGGTTTTTCAGTTGGTTGTTTTTCCAGACTCTTTTGTGTAGTCTTCCAAAGGCGCTATTTGCCTTGGCGAGTCTGTTGTCTATCTCATTGTCGATCCTTGCATCTGATGAAATGGTGCAGCCGAGATAGGTAAACTGGTTGACCGTTTTGAGTTTTGTGTGCCCGATGGAGATGTGGGGGGGCTGGTAGTCATGGTGGGGAGCTGGCTGATGGAGGACCTCCATTTTCTTCAGGCTGACTTCCAGGCCAAACATTTTGGCAGTTTCCGCAAAACAGGACGTCAAGCAACTTAAGCGGCATCGTCTGCAAAGAGTAGTTCACGGACAAGTTTCTCTTGTGTCTTGGTGTGAGCTTGCAGGCGCCTCAGATTGAAGAGACTGCCATCCGTGCGGTACCAGATGTAAACAGCGTCTTCATTGTTGAGGTCTTTCATGGCTTGGTTCAGCATCATGCTGAAGAAGATTGAAAAGAGGGTTGGTGCGAGAACACAGCCTTGCTTCACGCCATTGTTAATGGAGAAGGGTTCAGAGAGCTCATTGCTGTATCTGACCCGACCTTGTTGGTTTTCGTGCAGTTGGATAACCATGCTGAGGAACTTTGGGGGGCATCCGATGCGCTCTAGTATTTGCCAAAGCCCTTTCCTGCTCACGGTGTCGAAGGCTTTGGTGAGGTCAACAAATGTGATTAGAGTCCTTTGTTTTGTTCTCTGCACTTTTCTTGGAGCTGTCTGAGGGCAAAGATCATGTCAGTAGTTCCTCTGTTTGCGCGAAAGCTGCACTGTGATTTTGGGAGAATATTCTCGGCGACACTAGGTATTATTCTATTTAGGAGAATCCTAGCGAAGACTTTGCCTGCAATGGAGAGCAGCGTGATTCCCCTGTAGTTTGAGCAGTCTGATTTCTCGCCTTTGTTTTTGTACAGGGTGATGATGATGGCATCACGAAGGTCCTGAGGCAGTTTTCCTTGGTCCCAACAAAGCTTGAAAAACTCATGCAGTTTGACATGCAGAGTTTTGCCGCCAGCCTTCCAGACCTCTGGGGGGGGATTCCATCCATACCTGCTGTTTTCTAATTATGTTATTATTAATACCACAGACTAGTCTATCTCTAATAAACTCCTCACAGATAACTCCAAAACTGCAGCTTTTCACTTTGATTTTTAAATTACTGACATATTCGTCAATTGTCTCATCAGCTTTCTGATTTTGTGCATTGAACTTGTGTCTTTCCATAGTAACATTGGTTTGAAGGTTGTACATTTCTCTAAATTTTCTCTTGAGGCATTCAGGATCCACCTTGGATTCCGTGGGAATGAGGATTGGTCCTCTCTCAGTGAGATCTCTCACTTCTCCTGTGTACATGAGTCTGTTCACGTTGAATGGTCTCCAGCCCCGCTAGATTGAGGAGAATGTATGCTCGAGTATGGGTTGGCTTGTCAGTGTGCCACAACAACAAAAATATCATATTCTTGTTCAAAGATCTGCCAGTTTTTAGTGATGTTACCGTCAAAGACAAGAGGGTCGGGCCTCCAGAATCCATCTGCCATATTCACCATTTAGCTGTGCTGTCATGGTTGGCTTAGTTGTCCTCGCTTGAAAAAAAGAAAGCCTGGATGAAAAACATTAATCTTGAAAAGTCAGGGCCATTCCACTTCTAACACCATGTTGTGAGTTGAGATAAATGAAACCAAGTGGATTATTATTAATTATATACATCGAGGATGTGAAGTAATAGAACATGGCCACTGGAAAGTGCCAGCATAAAGAATCCCCCAGTAACCTGAATATACGGGATACGAAAAGAGTGACTGATCAACACTTCTAATACGGTGTCTGCAGACTTTCGTGTTTTACTCAAATATACTGTGCAAGGTCTTTTCATATTCCTAATGTCATATTTGCATTTTAATTTTGTTACTGTACAGTATGACTGGAAGGGCCTGTTACTGTGTGGTATGTCCCTCCAGGTTATGCCTCACTACCCAAAGATGGCCAGACAAGTTACCTCTTGGAAATAATTGGATTTAATTCTGTGAGTAGCAATGAGTCAAAAAGTTGAAAACTTAATCCCCAGAGGACTGAAGGTAACGTGGCACTCCTGTACAACTTCAAGTGAGTATACAGAAAGAACACCATTGCTTTGAACAAGCACAGAGGAATTTGCCCAGAATTCAGAAAACAAACAATTCCCCATTGACCAAGTTCATCCCAGAGACCATCTATTCGTTATTAGCTTGCTCTCTAAAACTTTACTCCTACAGTTCCTGCATCTTGACAATGACATTCATGTTCTGGGACATCCTGAGATTCTAACCAACACCTCAGAAATGAAATCTCTCATTTTTTTTTTCCTTTGCAATAAACAAAAGTGCTGAAGAAACTCACCAGGTCACACACCATCTAGAAAAAGTAAAAGATAAACAATATTTTGGGCCTGAGTCTTTTGTTGACAATAATGGAACCTTTACCCTTACTCTTAGAAATCCGTTTTCTACAGTGGGTGACTGTCTCCTGCCCATCATACCCACATCACGGACAACATTCATTGTAGATATGCCATTGGCACAGGAGGATCTTACCAGGAGGGCTCTTCTCACTGCCATGCAGGCCAGGTCCTGGTGTTTGTTAAGGAATTCTGGCAATTAGACATTCTGTCAGAAGATCAGGAAAGCCTGCTCAGGGAAACCACCCCACAGTATCCATCAAGTGCTTGTCACTCAGTGTCTGCATGATGTTCCATGCTGACCACTGCCTGATGGATTTATGATCAAAGATGTTTTCCCAGAAACCAAACTTTGGAATTAGCTGGCTCTGAGATCTTTGTTGGAGGGATAAATGATTGACCAATTGGAGAAGTGGGAGTGCTGGAGATTGGAGGTAGAGACAAGTGGGTGATGGATGGAAGCAGCTGAGAATAAAGGAAAAAAGGGAGTAAATGGAATCAAGTTGGGGATGTGTGGGTGATGTTGTTGGGACACAAAGAATACGAATGATTGAATCTGAGAAGAAAGGAAGATGATATGGCTACTATTGAAGGGCATAATGAATCAGATAAGTGGGGCATGTCCCATGGGTGAAGCTTGTACATTGTCAGTGGATGGAAGTTGGAGGGGAGGGGTGAAGAGGTGTGATGAGGTTCTGGGGTAGGTCTGAGAAAGGGGAGGACCAAAGGTAAAGTGAAAGCAGAGAGAGTGGAAAACACAGAATGTGATGATTATCTGAAATTGTATATTCAATATTCACACTGTTTATGATCTATCCTCTAGGCATATGACTTATTTTCTTCTAAATTATGTTGCTTCTTCACCCTTGCTGTTGTTTGTTATCTATATTAACAACTTGGATGGCAATGGCAGTAAGTTTGCAGATAACACAACAGTGCAGCCATTCTCAATCTTTGTTTTTAGCTATGGTCCCCTTAGGACTTGGCGCAAAGTCAATGGGCCCCCTTTCCTGTGAAGCAGTCACATTTAGTTGGTTTCTTATGTACATCTCTCCTAGCAACTGCAGAAAAACAAAAAGTTATGTGAGGTGAAAAGAAACAAGGTTTTTACTCTGAGCATAACAACAGTGGCTTGTGATTCTAGAACAAACAGACAAATGGGAAAACATTCTCATGTAGGAAAGAAGAAAACATGAACATTCACTTCCTTTGAACAACTTGTGGTAAAATTTAACTTACCAAACACTTTTTTTTAAGATATTTACAAGTTAGACATTTGTTTCAATCTCAGATCCTTGACTTACCGCGAATTCCCGAGACAAACATTCTTAATTTACTTTTTGATTCATTATCTTTTATTTATAACAATTTGCTTGATTTAAGAATGGCCTTGTTAGTTAAGATCAAGAGAGACTGGGAACAGGATTTGAATCTTTCATTCTCTGATGACGTTTGGGACTCTATTTGTAATCTGTTTAATATGACATTGCTTACTGGTATTTAAAGTTGTTCATGGAGGACATATGTATAAAGTTAAATTATCTTGTTTTTATTCTGATATAAATCCTCTTTATGACAAATTTAAAGTTGCTGAGGTTTCTTTGATTCATATGTTTTGGACTTGCCCTAGCTTAGAAAAATTTTGCAAAGATATTTTTCAAACATTATTGGTGATTCTGAAGATTAAATCGGAACCTTGGCCTTTAATTGCTCTTTTCGGATCATTTTAAGATAATGACATTTTATTGGCTTCAACCCAATATCAAATTTTATCTTTGATAAATTTTATCATTGATAGCCAGATGTACAATTTTGATTAAATGGAACGATAACACTCCACCTACACATACACAATGGTTAAGTGATATTACAGTATGTCTTGTTTAAGTTTAGAAAAAAAAATTAGATATGCTATTAAAGATTTAAATACTAAAAAGGACATGGGGCACTTTTATGGACCATTATCATAATCTAGAGTTATAGGGTTGTCGATGCTGCGCTGTCTATTTCCAGGTTGTCGTCACTTGATACCCACACATTAGTTCATTTTTTCCAATCTTGCATAGTGATAGGGGTTTTGAATTCACATTTTTTTCTTTTTCTTGTAATTGGTATTTCAATATATAATAATATTGTTTAATTTTTGCATTACTGCAAAATACAATAAAAATATCTTAAAAAGAAAGAAAAGGTGAACATGTATATTACAATTTTTTTTAAAGGTTCTTAGTGCACAATGATTTGTACACAATAGGCCCTTTTCCACTGTCACCCTGCCCCAGGAATCCAGTGGGAATTTACTGGGACAGAATCCAATGGAAAAGGGACAGCAGAAAGTCATCCATTTCCAGTTGAAGGTAGAACACTCTGATCCCCATATGTTCAGTGGAAAAGCAATTAGTGTCCCACTTAAGGGTGGCCCAGCACAATGGGCTTCCTATCTCAAGGCACTGCATGGCCGATTAACTGGGATGCCAGTGGAAAATGGGCATAACTCGAGGATGTGAAAACTTAATAAAAATAACTTTAAAAAATAATTATTAAAAAATGAAAATTTTAGTGAGATCCTTGTACTTGATGTTCCTGAACAAATTTTTTGATGTCAAGCTCCATATTGGTTAGTGATAGTCGAAGGCCACCTCTTGTGACATCAAGTCTGTTCCTAGATTTTGCCTTGCTGAGTCCATATTCAATTAAGTATGTTGAGGGAAAGGCAATTAAAACTTCCATTTCCTTTACACCTTGCCCCCCCCCCACTTTATTAAGGACTTTAGTCTGTAGCCCCCTTAAAGAAACAACATGGTTAGTGTAGCCATTAGTGCAATGCTATTACAGTGCCACTGACTGGGGTTTGAATCCAGTGCTGTCTATAAGGAATTTGCACATTCTCCCCTTGTCCGCATGTGTTTCCTCTGGGTGCTCCGGTTTCCTCCCACCATTCAAACCAGAACCAGGGTTGTAGGCACTGTTCCCTTTAAGCTGTGCGTGTATGTGTGCGCACACATTTTGCAACCAGCACACAAAGAAAATTAATGTGTGCATAAAATGTCGGTTACCTAAAATCATGTTGTGATTAATAATTATACTTAGTGAAAATAATCTCTTAGCCAACTGTTTCTGTTAACTAGTTAGTCGGTTTTTCAAATAACAAATTTGCACATTACTAATTTAGGTCACCTCACCTTTCGTTGTGCCCTTACATTTTACTCTACAGTCACTATTCACCTTATCTGTGCTCCACAATATTTTGATAAACCAATAAGATCACCTCTCATATTCCTACACTCTGAAGAAAACTGCCCTAGTTTTTTACAGTCTCTCATAATAACTCCCTAATCCTGGCAACAATTTTGTAAATCTCTTCTAAACCCTTCCTAGCTGTATAATATTCTTCCTCTGGTAAGGCAAGCAAAACAGCGCACAATATTTCAAGTGTGGCCTCTCAAATGACTTGCATAATTTCAACTTGATATCCCAATACTTGTATTCAATGTCCCAACCAATGAGGGCAAGCAACCCAAATACTATTTTCACTACTCTGTTCACTGGGGCTCCATAACACCTTTTAGGGCATTGTTGTTAACAGAGTAAGTCCTGTCCTGGTTCGATTTACCTAAATATAGCATCTCACACTTCTCCAAGTTGAACTGGATCTGCATTCCTTAGCCGAGTTCTAGATCCTGTTGTCAACTGAGATAACCTTTTTACTATCTACTGTAGCACATATTTTCATGTCATCAGCAAACTTATCTTGCCACAAACATACTTGTCCAAATCCTTAATGTAAATATCAAAAAGCAAGGGTTCCAGTGCCAAACCCTGAAGCACTCCACTGGTCACGGTTCTCCAGTATTAAAAGCTGCCTTCTACAACAACTCTCAAATGTTTTATCTCGTTGGCTAGCTGCCCATGCAGATTGTCTCTTCTTTGGCTTGGCTTCGCTGACGAAGATTTATGGAGGGGGTAAAAGTCCACGTCAGCTGCAGGCTCGTTTGTGGCTGACCAGTCCGATGCGGGACAGGCAGACACGGTTGCAGCGGTTGCAAGGGAAAATTGGTTGGTTGGGGTTGGGTGTTGGGTTTTTCCTCCTTTGCCTTTTGTCAGTGAGGTGGGCTCTGCGGTCTTCTTCAAAGGAGGTTGCTGCCCGCCAAACTGTGAGGCGCCAAGATGCACGGTTTGAGGCGATATCAGCCCACTGGCGGTGATGCAGATTGTGGACTGCTGATAACTGCAGTCAGATTCACATCAGGCTGTGGACTGCTGGAGATAGGCTTGAGACTGTACTGGGTATTGGAACTGGGATGCGAGAGGGTGCTGAAGTGTTCCTGATCGTGTTGGAGGTTCGGATCTGGAGCTCGGGTTGCCGATGATTTGGACTGGACTCTGTGTGACTGCGGGTGCTGTGGAAGCGTTGGAGGTGAATCCACGGATGGTGAGATTGGGGGGACTCTCTTTTGCTTCTCTTTGACTGCAAGAGGTGCTTCAGGCAATTACTGCCAATGGCAAATCTGTCTGCCTTTCAACAGAAGAAAACAAATTCCCCGCAATATTGCATTGCCTTTTATTACATGACAATAAACTGAATCTTGAATCTTCCTCTCTGCTGTGCCCTCACTTTCCATACGCACCAATCACTTGGGAAGTTTTACGAAAATCCATATAAATAACATTGTCAGCCTTGCTCATCTTAATTTGTGAATTATGATGTTATGGCCATTAGAGACAAGGCTGCCAGAGGGACAGGATTGGCAGCACAATGTTGCTTGGTTCATTATTTTAGATGGGATGGTTGTGTGTGGAAAGACAAATTTGACAGGACACAAGAGCAGGTTAATTTTTAAAATTTAGACATACAGCACAGTAGCAGGCCATTTCAGCCCACGAGCCCATGCTGTCCAATTTACACCCAATAAACCTACACCCCTGGTACGTTTTGAACAGTGGGAGGAAACCAGAGCACCTGGGGAAAATGCACACAGGCACAGGGAGAATGTAAAAACTCCTTGTAGACAGCACGTTATTCGAATCCATGTCCCAATTGCTGTCAAGTCGTTAAGCTGACCACTATGCCAACCATGCTGCCCCAGTTAAAAAGTGATCTTGATTTGCACATGTAAGGAAGTTATGACAAGAATAACACATGATTGTATGACACGCTCACATCAGAAGTAACAACTACCCAATACTAGCAACCATCCACGGAGAGATAGCTTTACAATTGTGGTGTGCTGTTAGACAGAATCAGACACACAGAGTTAAAGACTGTACAACAGGCTTTAATCCACAAATACTTCCACAGAGCTAGGCTGGCTGTGGCTGCAGCAACTCTGTGTGAGGCCTCGGGAGGCCGGCACAGGCTTATATCCCAGAGGGCGATTAACATCCAACTGGGTGGGGCTTGATCCATTCAGGCCGACTGATTGGCAGCCGGCCAGGTGTTGTCCTGTCCCCTTACACTCCTGCAGATACAGAGGTTTCCCCCTGCAGTAGGCCGTGGTGTACCACCACAACAATCAAGTATGGCTCACAACTAAATTAGGGACAGTGATTCCTAGACACACAATACTACAGCTCCAAACCCTTTGTCAGCACACACCTTCTCCAGCATTATCACAGTTCACAACCTGGAGTGGAGCTACGGTTCATTCACACTTGCTGTGCCCTACTGACAGATTGCAGCAACATTCCTTCCCTCGCCCTGTCCACCGTTCAGGGAATCAATCTGAGAGTCGAGACTCTAGAGCTTGCCAGATTGTAGGGAGGAAAAGAAACATTCACTCCATCTGAGGTCACTGGAGATGATGTGTGACAGGGAGTTAGGTGCCATTTGTTTCCCCCCCCCCCCCCCCACCCCACCCCAGATCAGAATACTGAAGGCCAGGGAATCAACCAGTTCATGCAACACAGTCCATTTCAGTGTTATCAAATGGGATCAACATGAGTGGAAGTCCCTCAGCAGTGTGTGCCAGAATTCTGATGCAGATCCACCCGTTTGATCTGTTGGTGCTGCTGTTGTATTCGTAGGCCACCTTGAGCAACATGTTGTAGCCTTCCACGACGCCGATTGATGCAGCAATGATCAGGAATGATTCTCAACAGCATCATTCTCCTTTTTGGGGTGGGGGGGGAGAGGGAGTGCAAAACTCACTCGTCTTGTTAGTTGGCGGGTATAAATGATATGAAATATTACCTTTGCCCTGTGTCACAACCCACTGTGTATCCCTGGGTTCACCCTTTGAGGTGAACCTTGTGGCTGCTGTACCCACCCTCTATTCTATTCTTCGGTGTGCTCAACCACACCCTCTTCCAACTTGGGGATGTTGGAGGCTGCCAGATAGCATGAGAGTGGGATACCCCCACCCCCCCCCTCTCCCGGCCAGTTGAACGTGAATTGAGGTTGTCCACTTCCTGCTGCAGCACACTGAGCCACCCCTGCAGGGCCTTGGTGGACATTAGTGTGCATATCGGCTCTTTGAGTTGGCCATTCATTCGCTCAATAAAGCCAGGTGCCTGTGGGTGATGGGGAATATGCAGCAGGCCATGAGATGCCAGAGTCTGCCGCCCAGTCCTGAATTTTTGCCTGATGGAAATGTGAACCCTGCTCTGATTGTACCTCCCACAGCACTCCATAAATGGAGGAAAGGTACTGTAGCCCTTTAATGGCACTGTCTCGGTCAGCCCACTTTCAGGGCACTCCCACCAGGACACCACAGTAAGAAATGGACATTGTGAGCATGTATTATTTTTTATTTTGGTGTGGGAGAGGCCCAATATAGTTCATCTGCCATACCTGACCTGTCCCTGTATCCCGGCAAATGCGGCCTAGAGATTTGGCCACCCATGTGGTCTCATTCGTTGACAAGTACGGCAGTGGAAAATCATGGTTCTGGCTTGATAATGGGTCAGTATGACCCCTTGCACTTCTTCCCACTGTCGTGTACTATTGGCCCAGATGCCCACTTTTATAGTGCACCCAGGATGCCAATGCGCTGAGGTTGCTCTGCACGAGATGAATAGTGGCAGAGCAGATTTGAGCAGCTCGGTCCATAGAGGCATGTGGGCAGCTTCAGTAGTGTTCCTGGAGGTATGTGCATCGATGTGGTGGACCATGACCATTCTTTGTTTTGCTATCTCCCAAATCAACTGCTAGTGCAGCTGTCCCCAGAGTGGCCTGCCACTGGATGATCCACACTCCTATGCTATTTCGAGCAGCCCAGGAGTCTGTGTGGATGTGGACTGGCCCAGTAGTTTCCTTTAAGGAGAGTACCAGTTGGCTGGACCCCTGCCACCCCCACCCCACCCTCTTGCATGATTGTTTCATCTGTGGAGCACCGCCACCTTCCAATGCTGTCTGTTGGTGCTGCGAGCTGGGTTCATCCCAGAGGAAGAAGCAAAGGGACCAATGGTCTACACATGGTGGACTTTATAGTGCCATTGGCTAGAGAGTCCAACCCAGGTATTGATTAAGTATTTAAAGGAACCAGTGACGAGGTTTGCACTAACCTTTGGGTGGGGCTTGACCTTGATCATGAGTTGATGCAACTTCTAACAGGGTACCTGCTGGTACGGTTGTGTGATTCTCATGGTTCTCCCATATTACAATGGTAAGGGAGGTAAAAGAGGTGAAAGCATAGCATTGCTGATTAGGGAGGGTGTCAGATCTGCACTTAGAGAAGGCCTAATGGTGGGCTCAACTTCTGAGGCAATACGGAGAGAGATAAGAAAGACGCAGTAACTCTGATAGCCACTAGAGGTGGAGGAACAGATCTGTGGACAGATTATGGAAAATTGCAAAAGCAACAGGGTTGTCATTAGTAGGAGCCTAATTTTCCCAATATTGATTGGGAGATTCTTAGTGCCAAAAGCTCAGTTGGAGCACAATTTGTTAGGCCTTTCCCAGGAGAGTTTCTTGAAGCAACATGTAGATTCCCAACCAAGAAAGATATATTTCAATGAAATCTCTCCTCCTTCTAAACTTGAGTGAACACAGGCAAGAATACCCTATCTCTCCGCAATGGATATCCTGGGGATCAGCCCATGCACTGTTGCTGCATTCCCTCTCACACAGATCTATCATTTCTTCAAACAAGGATGAGATTGCTCACAGTATTCCAGGTCTGCTTTCACAAGGCCATGTGCAACTTTCAATCAAAATCTAAAGCAGCAGTTGCTGAAAATCTGAAATATAAACAGGAAATGCTGGGAAAACCCAGCGATTTGCGCAGCATCTCTGACATGAGGGAACATTTCAGGTCAAAGATCCTGGGTTAGAGCTAGGATAAAGTTATAGTTTCAGGTTGTACAGGTGGATTGAACAAAGGGTGATCCCAGTGCCACCGAGGTGATCCCAATGTTTACTTTGGTGTCAGGTTCATTCATTAAAGATGGAGAGAAAGGAAATGAATAAAGGGACACATTAATGCTGTGAAGTGTCATTTAGAACTGTTGTTGGAACCAAAAGGATAATACCAGAAATGTCCAGCAGAAAGGGGGGGTGGGGGGGGGACTTAATATTTCAAAAGAATATTCTAATAGTTGAACACTATTTCTGATACAATTGCAAAAGCATTGAATTCAAAATTGAACCCCAGAGGCTACAATGTGGGTGGATGATGCTGTTCCTCAAGATAATGCTGGGCTGTTGGGTCAGCGTAGAAGGCCACAGACAGGTTGACCAGAGTGGGTGTGGACTGTTTTCTTCACAACTTCTAGATCCACTCTTCTATCTTCACCAACCTTTCCCTTATTCACAGCACATTCCCAGGTCACTGGGGAGTGGCACAACTGTGCTCGAATCTTGTTGATTCCAACTATTCAGAGAGTCAAACTGTTCTTCCACGTGAAATCTCAATTCATTTGCATGTTTGCTAATTGCATGTATTGATTTGATCTCCCCTACAATGGAGAAATAAAATCTGGGTTGTGTGGCTGCTTTCCAGATCATCTCCAATCAGAACACAGTGTTTATCTTGTGCTTCCAAATGCCTGTCTCTTTTGTTGGTGCCTCCCCACACTCTGCTCTTTTTACCAAGCTCAGAGAAAGCTAAAGGAATAGTCCTTCATCTTCCTTCTATGCCCTTGAGGCAACAATTTCCAGTAGTTCATCTTCCCAGCTGAATCAGCACTCACCATCTCTGCTGTCAGAATATTCTCCCGTAACATTAATTCATTTTTTTCTCCCTCTACAGAGATGTCCTAATGTGCTGCATGTTTCCAGCATTCTCTGCTTGATTTTAAGGTTCAGCAATAGTTCTGGCTTAAATGTTCACAGCTTTGCTTCTCTCTTTCATTCAGCTATTAACTAGAGGTCTCCACAAACATTGGGATCACCTCTGCAACCTTCAGGAATTCCCTTTGTGGTTTCCATCTCTATTTCCTCACTTTCCCAGTTCTGATGAAGTGATTTCAACTTAAATTTTAACTTTGTAGCTCTTACCACATATGCTATCTGGCCTGTGTTTTTATGTTAAAGCATTTTCTGTTGAAAATATTACATGTAGATCCTTTATCCAAATCACTGATAATATACTGTGAACTGTTGGGGCCCCAAACAGTGACTCTTGGATTTATTTCAGACTATATGCATGACATCACATACAACCCTGAGATTCTTTTTCCGGCAGGTGAGGAAAAATGACCACTTATTGGTAAAGCAAAAAAAACTGTACACAACATACACATGTAAACAAATAAAGAAATGTAACCAAACTGACTATGCAATACAGCGAGGGGAAAAAAAAATCAAAAGAGTATAAATTAAGAGTCCGTAAATGAGTCCCTGATTGATTTATTGTTGAGGAGTCTGATGGTGGAGGGATAGCAGCTGTTCCTGAACCTGGTGATGTAATTCTCGTGGCACCTATATCTCTTTCCTGATGGCAGCAGCGAGAACAGAGCATGTACTGCATAGTGTGCATCCTTGATGATTACTGCTGCTCTACAAAGGCAGTGTTCCCTGTAGATGTTTTCAATGGTTTTGCCTGTGATGTCCTGGGCTGTGGGTCAATATTGTGTTCAGAATAGGTTTTATGGGTTCAAAGTGAATCAAGGCTGGACATTCATGATCAACAAACAATAGACTTATTTACACACAGGGGAATTCACAAAGGGCACACACTCACACAGACTAACCCCAAATAATACTCAAATAACAACACATCGGGTGCAAATAAATATCTGCTAAACATTCTTAACTCCCAATCAGGAATGCAAAGGTTAAACACTCAGTGCCCATCCACCCTCAAGCACAACACACCTATGAACAGTAAATTAATTACAACTAACAAATATATCCAATGAACCTGATTTCCAGCATCGACCTCATCTCGGAATCTTAGACGGGCCCACTGCAGTCGGCCATCCGATCCCCACCCATGGCTGGCAGCTTAGACTTAGTGCTGGTCTCAAGGCAGCAGCAGCAAAAAGGGAACACACAGGCTCCATGTACGGCTTTTGAATGCAGGGCCCATTCACATAGCTTGCTTGGAATTGTCAGCCTCACCTGTGGGCAGAATCTACCCTTGATTGGTAGGCGAGATCACTTCAGATCTCAGGGTCTCTGGAGAGATCTCATGACCCTCCACAATCCACATTACACTCCACTTTCTTTTGCAGGTCTTTATACTCAGGGTATTAAAGTCCCCATACTAGACCATGGTGCAGCCGGTCAGCACACTTTCCACCAGACATCTGTAGAAGTTTGCCAATATTTCTGGAGTCATACCAAACCTCCACAAACTCCTGAGGAAGTCGAGGTGCTGATGTGCATTCTTCCTGATGTCATTGGTGTGTTGGGTCCAGAAAAGATCCTCTGAGACAGTGACTCTCAAGGACCTAAATTTGCTGACCCTCTCCACCTCTGATCCTTTCTGTTCATTATTAATTACTGTCTGAATATGGTTCATTTATTTCCACTTTCTGTTCCATTCTCTTGATTACAAACTAGAAATACCTTTATTTTAGGCAACCAAAAATATTCCAGCAGTAGTTTTTAAATCATTAGATTAAACTGTGTGACAGTACAGATTCTATCACCAATGTGTATATGTATATAAGTACAGATGGTAGTGTAGGATGACTGTGATTGTCTGAGAGTGTACCCACACCTACTGGCAGGTCTTAAAGGATTGCTCCTAGCCAGACCAGGTCATTCTGGACTGGTCGACCTACTTGTGATATGCTCCAGTCTTTTAGTTAATAAAAGCCTTGATTTGGACCAACAAGTCTTTGGTTCTTTCGAAATTGTCTGTGGAATAACTGGGATTAAAGGGAGAGATGGGTTAGGAACAATTATGTTAAGTCAAGTTTATTCTCATCTGATTGCACAAGTAAAACTCGACAAAACATCATTCTCCAGTCTTCGGTGCAATACATGCAGGCACACAACCAGACCTAACACACATGCAGACAAATAATCAAGGGTGCAGTGCTAATTTTCCTCTTTAGTTCCTTCCTTTTCTTTTTCCCGCTGCCGACCATGTGCTTCCGTCAGAGGAGCTGGAAATGACGATGGTGCTAAACTCGCAGTAGAACCAACCTTGGTGGATCAGACATCACGCACATGTGCCTCACGCACCCCGCTTTCCCCTCCCCACCCCAACACTTGCTTCCCTGAAACTCCTGCTGTGCTTTAGATGCAACCGCTGCCACCACTGTTCAATCCCCACTACACTCCTTCAAATTCCCCGCTCTTTGTTGCCGTTTTTTTTTCCAGATGTACAGGAGCAAAGCTCCCGTGCCCTCCTGCAGCACTAGACCTAGACCCCCTGCAAATAATATAAATGCAGGACGTGTTATATCTCTAAAAAATAAATATTATTGTTTTGTACAAATGAGAGTCTTGGATGGTTAGTGGTCATCCAGCATTCTTAGTGCCCGTGAGAAGAAGCTGTTCCTCAGCCTGGTAGTGTTGGCTCTGATCCTCCTGTATCTTCTTCGTGATGTGAGCAGCTTGTAGAGCTCGTTGAAAGAATCAAAGACTTGTTGATCCAAACCAAGGCTTTTATTAGCAAAAGACAGGAGCTCTTCACAGGTGGCCGACCAGTCCGGAATGATCCGACCTGGCTAGGGACACAACCCTTTAAGGCCTTTAAGGCCCAGCGTGGCTTAGCTCTCAGCCAATCGCTGTAAGCACAGTCTAGATACTGTAACTATATACACTATATACATTGGTGATAGATCTGTACTATCACACAGCTGAAAGATGCTGTGTGCAGGGTCCTCAATGATTTTGCCCGGCCTCTTCAGACAATGATCATGGTAGGTCACGTCAGTAGTGGGGAGGGAGACTCTTCTGGTCCTGTGGATTGACCTCCGATCCATTTTCTCTGCAGCAACCATACCACACCATGATGCAGCCAGCAAGAATGCTCTTGATAGAGCTCCTATAAAAGGTTGCTGTACAGTTTGGAAAATTTAGCTGTCAAGCAGGGAAAGAATTAGCTGGAATATCCTCCATAAGAAAATGAGCAGAGGAAGGGATGGAAATTGGGAGAAAAGAATGAAATAAAAGGAACAGGTAAATGTGATGAAACAGGTAATGCTGGAGAACCCCAGTAGAGTTACTATTTCTGAGCTGTCACAAGAGATGGAAAAGTGAATGTGATTCCTGCTGCTATTTAATCATTTTAAATACCTACATTTTAGGTCATGTCCTCTGGCCAATTCATCGCTGCTTCCAACATTCTAAATGCTGTTCATCTCAACGCAGCCAATCATTTACAGAGATGGACATCTGACAGATGGATTGCCATAGTCAGTGAGACAGCATTTATTTTGATAAAAGTAATTGCAAAATTCAAATCAATTTAGCAACTTTTGGTACATCTGCATTATTTATTGATTTTTAAAAGACCATAATAAGAAATGCGTTGAAATTTATTTCTTCAGAAATTTGAAATTTAAATTCAAGATTCTTTTATTATCATGTGATAAAACAGATGTAATTTTATACAAAACTGCTTTTAATCTTCCTTTAGGCAGACAAAGATTTGCCATAAGCAGAAATTACCCAGCGTCCCTAACAGTTAGAGAAAGAGAAGCAAAAGAAAGTCCATTCAGAGTCGTAGTGTCTGTGGATTTGCCTGCAGCGCTCTCACAGCCTCTGCAGCCGCAGACTTCAGTCCAAACTATTGGCAACCTGAGCTCCAGTTCCTAACCGCCGACTCAATCAGGAAGCCTTCAGCACCCTCAGCATCCTCTCACATCTGATACCTGGTACCTCTTCAGCCAGTCTCCAGCAGCCCACAGCCTGGTGTGAGACCTTTGACCTCAGTACCCAGCAGCCTGTGTGGGTTCCTCGCCTTGAGCCACCAATAGCCTCTCTGTCTCCTGTGTGTTTTCCAGCAGTAAAACCCCTTACTAATCCACTGTGTTGGTCACTGTCCCATAAGGATGTCTCATCTGCTTCTCCTTCTCAAACAGACCTCAGTCTCCCTGTTTTCTGGTGTCCTGCACCAGTCCTCTGCTTCCTCAGAGTCTGTAGCCCCTTGAAGTCACTACAAAACACAGGTGCCGCCATCTTGGGCCTAGACCCAGCAGACACAGGATTTTAAAATAAACCGCCGTTGGCTCCTTTAACAATCCGCTTAAAACCGGAGAGGAGCTGTTGGTAGTTGGACTTGGCAGTAGAACCCTGTAGAGGAGTGCTGTGTCCCCTTTCCCCTCTCTATGAGGGTCCTTACCAGTGTCAGTGCTGCTGGTACAGCAGCTCCTATCCATAGGGAAGAAATTAAGAAGGCCCTTGCTGAGATAATGACATAGTTGTTTGCCTTGGCTGAAGTGTCGGAGTACTGGAGGGTGGCTAATGTTGTGCCGTTGTTTTAAAAAGAGTAGCATCATACCGGAGGAACACATGAGTAGAGTGTTATAAATCATTTAGCACATACACTACAGGTGATGATGCTGCATAGAGTAGGTTGGAGTTATCTCATGTTTTCCGGAAAATGATCAACATAACGAGCTTTGCGCCTGGACTCAGATTCACAAACTCGCCAGGCAAAGTTAATGTAGTGCCATGTACTAGATCAGCCAGAGAACATCCAAGATCTGCCTTAACAGCAGTACGCACTCCAAGGAGAACCATGAGCAAATGCTCGTTCCATGTAGATGCATCACCACCTCCTGTAATGCTGCCTTCATTTGTTGATGAAAATGCTCAACAAGGCTGTTGTCTTGCAGATGGTAAGCTGTAGTGCAAATATTGGTAGTGCCCAGAAGATTATTCAGTTTGGAACAACACCAACTCAAACTGAGACCCTCGATCCATTGTATGTTAAAGCCTGGACCTGCATAGACAGTGCTGCTATTTGCTGCTCCAAATAAGTTTGATTGTTATGGTGCCGATGCTATCTTCGATTAAGAAGATGCTGGCACTTCACAAGGTGGTGCAGTAAGCAGTTGTTCCAGTTCCATTTGCTCCTGTTGACTAGGGGAAGAAGTCAATCCATCTATCTTCAATGCAGAGGTCATGGACATAACCAGGTCAATATGATCTGCTTACTAATCAAGGGGGGACATTCAAAAGACACTCACCATTTGCTCTTGAACATGACTGTTATGACCTGGACCAGCAGCAAAAGAAATTCACCAAGACAATGGTATCCTCAAAACAATAATTTTTATTAATAACATAACGCTTCTTACATAACTCTAACTTAACCTCACTCTGTGTGTGTGTGTGTGTGTGTGTGTGTGTGTGTGTGTGTGTGTGTGTGTGTGTGTGTGTGTGTGTGTGTGTGTGTGTGTGTGTGTGTGTGTGTGTGTGTCTGTCTGTGTGTGTGTGTGTGTATCGCGCGCACATGGCAGGTTCCCAAACCATTGCAGTTTAGGCACTATTGTAAAAAGAATCAATTTTTAAAGTTCAGTCAGTTTGTGTTGAAACTCAGATTCTTTAAATTGTTGCTCAAAAGTAATTATCGAGTAGATGTGAGGCCTCAGACTTCTCAAAACTCACAAAATTTTTGTAGAGTTGTTTTTCAGAGAATTGTTTCTTCATACGAACGATTGCCCTCTCTTGCTGGAGGTTGCAGTACTTGTGATCTCTGCATGATTATCTCATAAACCCAGACAAGGGTAACATGAAGTGATCATATAAAAATGGACATGGTGAAACTGTCCTCTTTTCAAAGAGACAGCTGAAGTGGTTATTCTTTACTACTGATTTTGTGTATCTCTCATAATAAAGAGAATACAACACAAGAGTACCTCTCCAACCAGAGGCAACTGCATTTCTGACCTTAGATGTTTCTTGGTGCAATATTAAAATATAGTTTTTCAAATGTCTTTAATCACATGAAATGACATTATTGCTGCCTTTGAAGTTTCTTCTCTTCCAAAAGTATGAGTTGATACAGTTTCGAATTATCTGCTGAAGCCACAAGCAAAATCCATCTTTTATGAACAGATGCTTCTGAATTTCCATTCTCACAAAATAAGTAAACAAGCAGAGAGTCTTTTGTTTCACCAGATGTCCTCCTTGAGCATACCCTGTTGTCCGATATTTCAGTGAACAAAAATCCCTTCTGGTTTTATTGCCCTGTTTACCAGATTTTGCATCTCTGAAAATGGCTTCTCTCTAAGTGTGATTGCATGTTTCTGTGTGTGTCCCTGTCCAGCCCACAATTCCTTTACTAAGAAATATATATTTCATAACTAAAGATTAATAATAACACAATTCCTTCACAATGACGAGGTAAATCAGCTTCGACGGTCTGTTTCAGCTAGCCTGCACCACCTTCTCATCATCGTGTTGCCTATCATGTAGGATGTCATCAGCTAATAATTGGGCAATATGAGTGTCCCTGGATGTCGTATGGAAGATTACAATCCGGATCCACTAAGACATCCTGCACTTCACAGGCAATTTGCTCTGGAAGATGCTCCACATGTAAACCGTACTTCATCTTCTGATTGTCACACTGAGGGCTGAGAAATGTGCTTCAAGGATCATGAACCATGCTGGTGTATTATTAATAAAAAGGGATAAATCTTTAGTTTGACCTCCCCAACTGCTCCTTTAATGGGTTTATCCACATCACCATCCATTTTAAATTTGAAGGTCACAGGGTCACCATTTGTAATGGCACTGATTTACCACAACTTACAAACAAATAAAGAATACAGTCACTCGTTTCTTTCAGCACACGTGAAGTTGACTTTCCATTATTATTCACTCGACACAACATTGCATTCTTCAACTCCCCAAACACCACCCAGCTAAACTCTTCTGACCTTCTCAGTGGCTCACTGCCACACGAGTGATCCTGATGCTCTCAATCTCCTCCTCCTGCATATGAGATTCATCACCCATATACTGACGCTTAACACAACCCTGCATGCACACTATTACTCCCGCGCATCGCATTGCTTACGTTGTCATTGGCGGCCTGCATAATTACCAATGAAGGTAAGTAAGTACATGCCCACAACTTGCAACTACCAGCAAACAAGAGACATTCAAAGGTCACAATAAAAAGACAAGAAGGGATGGATGCACTAGCCTCTGACAGTAATACTGTAAAATTCATGTTATTTGGAATTCAAACAACCAGCAACCTCAAGCAACCAGAATAAAAATTGCAGAAAATAAATAGGCATTAAAAAATGAAACTTTAAAATTGGGCTCCCTAGTGGTTAGTTTTCCAATCAAGTAAATTGCAATCTCAAACAACTGGCATCTATCAATACCCATAGGTCGTGGATACTAGGGGATTTTACTGTATTTCCGGAAGCCCGGAAAAAAGCAGAATACCTCGTATTTCTTTTAGGTCCTCCTGTATTTTGCTGAAAGATTTTTGTACTCCATTAAATTATTTTTTAATTAGGCTGCGGCAATTTGTCATACACTTCATGCAATGAAAATGGGCAAATATGCATCACAGGAGATAAATACGTGTCACATTTGTGGCCCGAAATGTGAAGTTAATAAAACATTGAACACAAGTTTAATCAGGTAAACTTCTCAGTGTCTTTATTTTCTAGTTTCCTTTGTTCTCCTGCTTGTGCTCTTATCTCTCTCTCATACCACGTGACTTCCGGTACATCTCATACATATTCATTATCATGACATCCCTCCTTTAATCAGAAATAAACTTTACCTTCACTTACCAATATCCCTCGGAAACCTACAAACATCGTAACTAATGGTAATACTATAACTCAACTACATAAAATTTACTTCCTACAGCACTCATACATGCACTTTATGATATAAGATTAAAATACTGTCCCAAAGTTCTTATTAAAACTATGGCACAAAGTCTTCATATCGTTTGGGCACTTTTCGGTTTCGTTTCGGCCTGCCTGCGATATTGTCGTCGCTTCTCGGTTGTTCACTCTCAGCGTCGGAAATACTGCTCGCCACGGCTTCGGGTGTTTCTGCCGCTCTAGTCACTTCATCAGGAGTGCTGGAAACTGCCTCTGGAACATCATCAGGTCTCTCAGTTTCAGCATCTCATATTGGCCTTTCAACCTCTTCGCTCGATGTATCTCTGGACTGGTACCTTTTTACACCTGATACATTTCTCTTATACAGGACTCCAGTCGGAGACTTGACTGTCACCATACTGCCACTTCTGGATACGACAGTATAGGGTTGAGGGTAATAAGGTGTGTCTAGCTTACCACCAGTTTCATGCCTCACTAGAACATTATTTCCTGGCATGATGTCTGAGTACTTGGCTCCATGTTTCGAATCTATGTACGTACAGCTTTGCTGCACCTTTCTTTTCAGCATCGTGGTCCTTCATCTCCTGGTCGTCTCGGATTTCCTTTATTTCTGGCATTTTTGAGCGGATTTTTCTCCCAAAAAATGCTTCTGCAGGACTTTTTCCAGTGGTTGCATGAGGCGTTACTCGATAGACAGCCACATAAGATAGCAATGCTTCTCGCCAATTTTGTCCTTCTGCGTGTGCAATCCTCAATCGTTTTTCAATGGACTGATTTTGTCTCTCTACTTCTCCGTTGGCTTGCGGCCATTTCGGAGTTACTTTATGATGGTGGATACCTGTGGTCCTCATGTATTCCGCAAATGTCTCTGAAATGAATTGAGGACCATTGTCAGAGTATAATGTAACAGGTAATCCATATCTTGCGAATATCTCTACTAACGCTTGTATTGTTTTTTCAGTGGTTGTGGACTTCAACACCACATACTCATAGTATCTGCTGTAGTAATCTATCACTACCATAATTGATTCACCCGTCGGTAAAGGTCCAAGAAAATCAACAGCTACGTTGATCCATGGTCCTGTCGGGAGTTGCGTACTCCGGATCGGTTCTGGCGGATTACTCCTACTTGTGATTTGACATCCATGACAAGTTTTAACAAATTTCTCTGCATCCTTATAACAACCTGGCCACCATACCTTGGTCCTGAGGTTTTGCTTGGTACCAACAATACCTAGGTGTCCTTCATGCGCTAAGGATACGATCTTCGGTCTCAATCTTTGCGGTATCACCAATCTGCAACCTCTTAATACACACTGTCTGATGCAACAAAGTTCGTCTCTAATGGGAATGTAAGCCTTGTGAGTACACTTGTCCCATTGTCCACTCTGTATGCATTCTCTTACTTCCCTGAGTTCTGGATCACGTTCGGATTCTCTCTCGACCTCCTTCGTAGTCACAGCTTTCGGTGTCGACTGAATAGCTACGAAGCGTACAAAGCTCTCTGTTTCTGTTCCCAATTCTGACTTGGATTGTGGACCACCATCCTTCACCAATCTGGACAGCGGATCTGCAATGTTTGTTTTCCCTGCAATGTGGATTACTTTATATTTGTAGGGTTGTAGTCTGAGTACCCATCTCTCTATTCTGGCACATGGTTTGGATCTAGGTGCATAGATCACCTCTAATGGCTTATGATCTGTGATGAGTTCAAATTCAATGCCGTATAAATATGCATGGAACCTCTCACAGGCCCATACAAGTCCGAGTGCTTCTTTCTCTGTCTGAGAGTATCTTCTTTCCACATCCGATAACGATTTGCTGGCATAGGCAATGATTCTCGGTCCTCCATCATGCATCTGGACTAACACGGCTCCTAAACCAACCAGGCTAGCATCCGCTATGACTTTGGTTGATGCCGCCGGATCGTAATATCCAAGAGTTTTTGCATCTGTCAGGCTTTGCTTCAGCGCTGTGAACGCTTTCTTCTGCTCAGATCCAAAATGAAAAGGTACACCTTTCCTGGTTAGTTTCCTTAGTGGTTCTGCCACTGTAGCGAAATTAGGAATGAACTTTGCACAAAAATTGACCAATCCCAGGAAACTCCTCACCTCTGTTGCATTCTGAGGTGCACGTGCCTCTGCAATAGCTTTCACCTTGGCCTCTGCGGGGTTTAGTCCTTCCCGTGTAAGTCTGTGTCCCATGAAGTCCATTTCTGACACACCGAACTGGCACTTGTTTCCATTCACGGTAAGGCCTACCTCCTGTAGTCTAGATAGTACATGCCTCAACCGTTTGTCATGCTCTTCCTTCGTTGGTGCATGGACTATGATGTCGTCAGAAATGTTGGCAACTCCAGGAATGCCTTGAATCACTCGATGGTTTTCATACTGATAGATCTCTGAAGCTGCATTAATTCCAAATTATAGTCTCTTGTAACGATACAATCCACAGTGAGTCACAAATGTTGTTACATCTCGGGAACCTGGATCCAGCTCTAATTGATGATAGCCCCTTTTCAGATCAATTTTTGAGAATATCTTACTGGTAGTTAGTTCTTGAAGTATTTCCTCCACTGTTGGTATAGGGTGTTGTTCTCTAATTATAGCTTCATTGGCCATTCTCATGTCAACACATAGTCTTATGTCACCCTTTGGTTTGGGCACAATCACTACGGGACTGACCCATTGTGTCGAATGTTCCACCGGTTCAATAATGTCTTGTTCGATCAATTCTTTAATTTTGGCTTTGACTTTCCCACGAAGTCCAAATGGAGTTCGGCGCATTGGTTGTGCCTTGGGTTTGACCGTTTCATCTACCGCTAGCTTCAATTGTCGACCTTTCAGCTTTCCTACTCCTTGGAAGACTGCGGGGAATTCTTGCTTCATATCCTCGTATGACTGAATTGAATTGACACAAGCTCCAATATGAAGTATTGCCAGGTCTTGCGCTGTGCTTCTACTCAGCAATGGTTCTCCCCTCTCTTCTATGACCATAAACTCTGCTTCGGTGTACTTATCTCCAGCTTCAACAGTTGCAGTAAAACATCCAATGGTCTGCAATGGCTTGGTTGCTGTGTATGGATATAGTTTTTTGGAACATTTCTTTGAGGTACAGATGATCTTTTTCCTTTTCAACTTCTCCCATAAATGTCGATCAATCACATTACTGTCACTGCCTGAGTCTACAATGACCTGAACTGTCACTCCACCAATGATCACTGGGACCTTCTCATGACGTACTTCATTCAACGTAAATTTGTAACAACTCTGTTCCTCCTGGGTATCATCATCGTCACCGTCTATCTGGCGAATGGTATCTTTCTTTCCAGGATACTTTCCTTTCCCCCAGGCTTTGCCTTTGGAAGTTGTACTCTTCCTCTTCGGGTCTGCACTGGACTTGCTTTTGCACTTCTTTGCAAAGTGGTCCTTACCTCCACACTTTCTGCAAACTTTGCCTTTGGCTGGGCAATATGGGTCTTTTCCAAAGTTACCTCGGTTTCCACATCGATAACACTCCACGTCCTGTGTCGACGCATATCTTGGCTAGTTATGGCGATGTGAGAGCCTCTTAATTTGCTGGCTTGAGTTGTCTTTCAGGGTCATGGTATGAAATGGCCCTTCAACAGCCTCTAATGCAGCAGCAATGGCTAAAGCATCGGTAAGTTCCAACTCACTCCCTCTTTCCAGTAGACGTTTATCTGATCTGCAGTGCTGTACGACTTGATCCAGTAATTGGTTGTCCAAATCAGCTGGCATGTAATTGCATCCAACAGCTAGCTGGCGTAGTCTCGTCACGTACTGAGCAATTGTCTGGCCATCTTCTTGTCTCATTCTCCGAAACAAATGGCGTTGAAATGTAGCATTCGGTGTCACTACATAGTGTGCATTTAATGCATCTACCACTTTCCGGTATTCATCCTTTCTTCCTGTATTCAAAAGTGTCTTAAATGTTTCCCGAACTGCGGGTCCAGCAGTAAAAAGAAGTAACGCCCTTCTCTGCGCCTTTTGTTCAACCATACCGGTATCTAGAAATAGGCCACGACTGTCGGCGTAGGATTCAAATTCTTCCAGCCATGCATTCCACTTCACACTTACAGTGCTTGCATCACCAGTCGGGTCAAAATGAGCAATTCCACTATGTGTTAGAAAGTCACCGTCTGCCCCAGCCATGAGGAAATATTCCAGCCCCAAAAGTACTGAGTCAAAGAGAAAATTCTTATCACCTTGAAGTTGTCTGTAATCCTCTGTAATCTTCTTTAGTCTTTAATTTTCTTCAAGCTTCTTTCATCCTCGTCGCCAATGTCACATTTGTGGCCCGAAATGTGAAGTTAATAAAACATCGAACACAAGTTTTATCAGGTAAACTTCTCAGTGTCTTTATTTTCTAGTTTCCTTTGTTCTCCTGCTTGTGCTCTTATCTCTCTCTCATACCACGTGACTTCTGGTACATCTCATACATATTCATTATCATGACAATACGCACTTTACCACTGAATGCCAGAACTTTAACCACTGAACTGGTAGCATTTCTTCATGAAAATATTGGGATGTTTCAGCATTTGTGTTCTAAGTGGAACCCTTAAACTCCATAGTTTGAGCTCCACCTGAACTTTACTGGTAACTTCTGCTATTGGACTGACTGTGGAAGATTAAAAGCTTTCTAAGCCTCCCCAGTATTTACACCATGGACTCTACTCTCAAGGCTTGCACTAGAAAGGAGCTTAAGCAGGATCTGTCAATCCTTTTATTTCAACAAAGATAAGTTTCAAATTGGTTTAACTCTCCATGTTGTTTTTTTTATATATTATTACTGTTTAATTAAGTTATGTGTTTTTAATTGATTTTACCTTCCTAATTTTTACTTCATTTTTGTACAGGGACATTTCATTTTTAATGGTTTTATTCAATATTTCAGTAGTAGGAGACATCAGAAACAAACAAAAAATGTCTTCTGACAGATTGGTCACAGGTTTGTGATCTGTTCGATATTTCTGGAGGGCTATGTGGTCTGGTCCAACCTCATCACCCACTTGCATCATTCAAGGCTACACAGGGTATCACCTCTGCTCTTGGGCCATTCAGATCACCAGTATCATTTATCCAGACCTGAAGAAAGTGAAACTAAGGAAATGGGAAAATTTGATTCTTGGAGTTGGTAGCAAATCTCACTTAGAAAATTCCAGGCCAAAGCACAAAAAAAATTAGCATTTTTTCCACCACAAGATCTCTCAAGTAGTCATACTTATAGGGTAGCATCATAGATTACCTGACAGTCAGCAAGAATTGGAGGAGCAAATCTATAGAGAGGATAGCAGACAGCTGCAGGAAAACAAAGTTGTGATTGTAGGAGATTTTAAGTTTCCATATATTGACTGGGATTCCTACACTGTAAAAGGGCTGGATGGCTTAGAGTTTGTCAAATGTGTTCAGCAAAATTTTCTAAATCAATATACTGTACAGAGGAACCAACTAGAGGCAGATGGAATGAGGCAGGACAGTTGGCAGAAGTATGTGTAGGGGAACATTTTGAATCCAGTGATCATAAGGTCATTAGTTTCAATTTAGTTATAGAGAAGGATAGGTCTGGGCCTTGAGTTGAGATTCTAAATTGGAGAAAGGCCAATTTTGAGGAAATGTGAAAGGATCTAGAATGCGTGGATTGGGAGAAGTTGTTTTCTGAAAAGGTTGTGCTGTTCAAGTGGAAGGCCTTCAAAGGTAAAATTTTGAGAGTACAGAGTTTGTATGTTTATCAGGATAAAAGGCCAAGTAAGCAGGCATAGGGAGCCTTGGTTTTCAAGGGATATTGAAGATCTGGTTCAGAAGCAGAGAGAGGTGTAAAGCAGGTATTGGCAACATTGAGTAAATGAATACTTGAAACATAAAAAGCAAGAAACAAATTAAGAAATCAATCAGGAAGGCTAAATGAAAACATGAGATTGCTGTGGCAGTCAAGTGAAAGAAAATCCTAAGGGTTGCAATAGATATATTAAAAGCAAAAGGGACAAAATTAGTCCCATTGGCGATATATTGAGCCAGAAGGGATGGGGAAAATTTTAATTTATTTTTGCAACAATATTTACTCAGGAAACTGGCACAGAGTCTATGGAAGTAAAGAAAACAAACAATAAGGTCATGGAATCTATACAGATTAAAGAAGTGGAGAATGTGTTTGTTGTCTTAAAGCAAATAAGGGTGGATAAGGGCTGACAAGATATTCCCTCAGACCTTGAGCGAGGCCAGTGTAGAAATTGCAGGGGTTCAGGTAGAAATATTTAAAATGTCCTTAGCTACGGGTGAGGTGCTGGAGGATTGGAGGGTAGCTCATGTTTTTTCTGTGTTTAAAAAAGGCTCCAAAAGTAACCCTGGAAATTATAGACTGGTGAGCCTGACATCAGCAGTAGGTAAATTTACAAAGGTGTTCTAAGAGATTGGGGATACAAGTATTTGGATAGCCAGGGACTGATTCGGTATAGTCAACGTGGCTTTGTGCGTAGAATGTCATGTTTTTCGAGGAGGTTACCAGGAAAGTTGATGAAGGAAAGGCTGAGGATGTTGTTGACAGTAAAACTTTTGACAAGGTCTCACATGGGAAGTTAGTCAGAAAAATTCAAATGCTAGGTCTTCATGGAACTGGATTCGACATTGTCTACTCGGGAGAACCCAGAGTGTAGTGGTGGATGATTGCTTCTCAGACTGGAGGCCTGTGACTAGTGGTGGGCCTCAGGGATTGGTGGTGGGACCATTGTTGTTTGTCATCTATATCAATGATCTGGATAATATGGTAAATTAGATCAGAAAATTTGCAGAATGCACAAAGATTGGAGGCATTGTGGTCAGCGAGGAAGGCTTTCAAAGATTGCAAAGGGATCTGGACCAACTGGAAAATAGGCTGAAAAATGGAAGCTAGAATTTAGAAACTCAGCAGGTCAAACAGTGTCCTTTATAGAGCAAAAATAAAGATACAAAATCAACATTTTGGAAAGGGCTCAAGCCCAAAATGTTGGTTCTGTATCTTTATCTTTGCTATATGAAGGACACTGTTTAATCTGCTGAGTTTCTCCAGTATTGTGTTTTTACTTCAACCACGGTGTCTGCAGAGTTTTGTGTTTTACTACAGATAGAATTTAATGCAGACAAGTTAGTGTGAGGTGTTGCTGTTTGGAAGGACAAATCAAGAAAGGGCATACACATTAAATAGTAGGGAACTGAGGCGTGCGGTAGAATAGAGGGATCTGGGAATACAGATACATAATTCCCTGAAAATTGAGTCACAGGTAGATAGGGTTGTAAAGAGAACTTTTGGCATATTGGGCTTCATAAGTCAAAGTATTGATTATAAGAGTTGGGATGTTATGGTAAAATTGTACAAGACATTGGTGAGGCCATGTTTGGAGAATTGTGAGCAGTTTTGGTCACGCAACTACAGGAAAGATATCAATAAGATAGAAAGAGTGCAGACAAGATTTACTAGGATGTTGCTCGGACTTCAGGAACTGAGTTACAGAGAAAGGTTAAACATGTTAGGACTTTATTCCCTGCATGTAGTAGAATGAGAGGTCCAGACAGGGTAAAAATACTGAAATGCTGGAGGGACTCAGCTGGTTTATTCAGCATCTAGGATCTTTTTGACAAAAATATATTGCCAATATTTTGGACCTGAGCTCTTCTTCCAGGAAAATGCTGATTAAACCAGTTGAGTTCCTCCAGCATTTTGGTGTTTTTACTACAATCACAGAGTAAATATAGGTAGGCTTTTTTCCACGGAGGGTAGGTGAGATACAAACCAGATGACATGGGTTAAGTGTGAAAGGGGAAAGATTTAGAGGGCACATTAGGGGGAACTTTATACAGAGTAGGAGTGTGGAAGGAGCTGCCAGCTGAAGTGGTGAATATGTGCTCAATGTTCCTTCTGAAGAAGAATTTGGACAGGTACAAGGATTGGATGGGTATGGAGGGCTATGGTCAGGGTACACATCAGTGGGACTAGGGAGAATAATATTTTGGCATGGACTAGAAGGGCCAAAGGGCCAATTTTTGTGCTGTATTGTTCTATGGATCTGTAGTTCTAATATGATGAATATGTTGTATATTGATCCTGGCAATTGAGGTATAAAACTCGAGGAAAACTCCCGTTGAATTCACTTTCTTCAAATAGTGCTATTTGATTTTTACTTTGAGTTCAGAAACTTGCTCACAACTGAATTCTCCGAAGCAATGTAATTTCACGAAATATAGGTTAGATTTCCATTGATCTGGAAAGGGATGACCATGGATAATGAGCAAAGTCCTACAATAGGGGAAAGATAAAATGGTCTTGATAGAAAATAAATGTTAGAGCAGGTAGAGACACTCAAACATCAATTTATGTAGTTATTTGTTTCCATATGCCACAGAAGGTCTGTTGAGTCTTTGCAGGCCCACATAACAATTCTACCCATCCATCTTCAATTTTTCTTGTAACTTCTTCCTACTTTTACATTAACTCTCCCTACTTACAGGCAGAATTGTATCAGTCCCCAAGAAGAATGTGGTAACCTGCCTAAATGACCACCAACCTGTTGTACTCACATCCACAGTGATTGAGAGGCTGGTGCTGAAACATATCAGTTCCTGTCTGAGTGGTGACATGAATCCATTCGAATTTGCCTACTGCAGCAATAGGTCTGTGGCAGATGCCATCTCACTGGCTCTAACAAATCCTTGGAACACTGGGAGAGCAAAAATGCATACATCAGGATGTTCTTTATCAACTACAGCTTTGCATTCAATACCATCATTCTCTCAAAACTAATCAGCAAACTCCAAGACCTGTTCCTCAACATCTCACCATGTAATTGATCCTGGATTTCCTCACCTCCAGCCCACAATCAGTGTAGATTGATAAGAGTATCTTCTCCACGGTCTCCAACAGTATCGCAGCACCACAGGTGGGATTCTTAGCCTCCTGCTCTACTCACTTTACATCTAATGACTGTTTGGCTTAGAACGATAATGACACCATATACAAATTTGCTGACGATACCACGGTAGTGGGTTGTATAAAATGGGTGATGAGTCAGCATACAGGAGGGAGACTGAAAACTTGGCTGAATGGTAAACCAACAACAAGCTCGCACTCAATGTCACCAAAAGGTAACCAGATATGTACAATCTAGTGACCATTGGGGGAATCAAAGGTGGAGAGGATGAGCACATTTAAGTTCTTGTAAGTCACTATCTCGGAGGATTCTTTCCTGGACCCAACACACCAGTTGTCATCCTGAATAATGCAAGTCAGCACCTCTACTTCCTCATCAGTTTGCAGAGGTTTAGGATGACATCAGAAATCTTGGCAAACTTCAATAGAGGTGTAGTGGAAAGTGTGCTGATTGGCTGCATTACAGCCTGGTGTGGGGGCACCAATACTTCTGAGTGGAAATACCTGCAAAAAGTAGTGGACACAGCCCAATACTCTCTCTGTTATCAAGAACCTTGGCGTCAGAGAGCAGTACCACCCAGAATATTCCCTATTCTTGCTGTTGCTATCAGGAAAAAGGTATAGATGCTACATGACTTGTACCATCAGGTTCAGGAACAGCTGCTAACCCCCAGCCATCTCAGACTCCATTTGAGACTCATTTAAAGACTCTTAACTTTGCACATTATTTATTACTGTGTGGTGACCAATGCATTTGGTGTAGAGGCAAACCAGCTCTGATTGAAATGTATGTGCAGTTGGAGCAGCCTACACCAAGATGGCGCTGGGCATCTTCCTCTTCTCCGCGAGGAAAGGCCCACACGCGCGAAGTATGAATAGCTGTCAGTCAGCGACATAACTTCCGCTTCCCAGCGGCGGGAACAGGGAGCACCTTTAAAATGCTCAGTGAGAAAACAATAAAGCAGCGGGTTTTGAAATGAACCTGTCAACTGCCAGTCTCATTATTCGCTCCATAGTGTGAATGCTACAACTGAATATTTATATTTTCTGTATTGAACAATCAGTTTGTTTACATTTCTTATATTGTTTCGAGTTCTCTCATTTGCATATTATCATTTCTCTCAGGTTACAGTTACCGATAAGAAAAAATTCTGCCTGCTCAGTAGGAAAAGGTTTCTTAGGGTTGAGTAGTCTGACAATAAATTTGGACTTATATCTTGCATATGAGACACACACCACAGCAGGTCAATTAACATTCCAAGCTAAAGGGAACAAACTGAGTACCCAGGAAAAATTCTGGGAGATCATGCAAACTCCATGCAATGGATTGAACCCTAATCACTGGAGCTCTGAGGGAACAGCTCCGCATCCTTTGCCTGAAAAAGGGAAAGGAAAGAGCTGGAGTTCCAACTAAAATGTATTCCTAAAAAAAAAAGGAGAGCAAGTCACAAATTAAGGGGTGAAACAAGAAATTCTGCAGACACTCTGATTGTTGATCACACACAAAAGTGTTGGGAAACTCAACAGGTTATGTAGCATCCATAGGAAGCACAGCTATCTAACTAACGTTTTGGGCTTGAGTGTCAAGGTAAGAGCATAAAGCAGGCAGGCATCTGAATAAAAAGATGGATGTGGAGGGAAGAAGGAGCAGGGAGAGGAGCACAGGCCAACAGCCAAGAGGCCAGAAGTGGAAATAGATAGGAGGTCAGGAGAGAAAAATGCTGAGAAATGATTGGGGGCTGGGGGGTGGGGGTAGCTCCCTGAATGCAGAGCTGCAGGAAAGGAGTCAGTGCTTTATATATATATATAATATAATGAAGTAGGCATTTGGAATGTTGGCTTTCATAAATCGGAGTATTGAATTCAAGAGTTGGGATGTTATGATGAAATTGTACAGAGCATTGGTGGGGCCATGTTTGAGGTACTGTGTGCAGTTTTGGTCACCAAATTATAGGAAAGATATAAACAAAATGGAGAGAGTGCAGAGAAGGTTCACGAGAATGTTGACAGGATGTCAGGGTTTGAGTTACAGAGAAGGGTTGAGCAGCCTGGGGCTTTTTTCTCTGGAGCGTAGAAGATTGAGGGGGTATTTGATGGAGGTGTTCAAGATTTTAAAAGGGACAGAGAGAGTCAACGTGGATAGGCTTTTTCAATTAAGAGTGGGGGATATTCAAACCAGAGGCCATGGTTTGAGATTGAAGGGGGAAAATTATAAGGGGAACATGAGGGGAAATTTCTGTGGTTGAGATGTGGAATAAGCTTCCAGCGGAGGTGGTTGAAGCAGGAACGTTATTTACATTTAAGGAAAGACTGGATAATTACATGGAGGGGAGAGGATTAGAGGGGTATGGACCAGGTGCTGGTCAGTGGGACTAGGAGGGTGGGGATTTGTTCTGGCATGGACCAGTAGGGCCAAACTCGCCTGTTCTGTGCTGCATATGGTTATATGGTTTATATATATATATATATATATATGTATAGAGAGAGAGAGAGAGGGAGAGAGAGAGAGAGAGATTGGGGAGTGGAGAGCTAGAGGGAAGGAATCCTTGGAATGGGAGAGAGAAATGGGGGGAGGGGTGCTAACAGAAATAAGTGAAGTCAATGCCATCCAGTTAGAGGATGCCCAGATGGAATATGAGGTGTTGTCCTCCAATTTATATGTGGCCTCAGTTTGTCAGTGAATGAGACAGATTGGCATGGAAATAGGGCAGGGAATTGAAATGGGTTACCACTGGTAGATCTCTGCAATTACAGTGGACAGAGTAGGGGTGCTCAATGAAATGATCTCCCAGTCTGCATCCAGTCTCTCCAGTGTAGCAATACAAGATGGAAGAGAGTACAATATGGAAGCAAATGGAGGATGTGAAGAGTTCAATTCTGTAGAAAGGCAGGTTGAAGACAAGATGTGCAGTGATGAAATGATAAAGATAACTCAAAAGATGCACAAAAATAAACAAACTGAAGTGAAGGCTGCAGCAAAAGAAAAGCAATCTTATTGGCGACCAGAAAGTTAACATAGTGGCAACATTATATTGTTGCACAATTACTGAGGTCAGTTGGAAAAAATCAATGATGGAGCATAGAAATAAACATCAAATATTTACATTTCTCTCCAGTTTTTTCAGTTCAATGTATCTTTTGTCAACATATTAAAAAGAAAACTTCAGCAAGAAAAATTATAAGCTGATAAGTGGAGATATGAAAAAATTACATGATTTTAAATAGTCCATTTTAAATATTGGTTGATATGTTGGTTTAGGGAGAACATTAAGGTGGTACTTCACCCAGAGAGTGGTGGAAGTATGGAATGAGCTGCCCTCGGATATGGTAAATGTGGACTCAGTCTTAAGTTTTAAGAATAGATTGGATAGATACATGGATGGGAGAGGTCTGGAGGGTTATGGAATGGGTGAAAGTTATTGGGGCTAGTGGAATGATGTTTTGGCACAGACTATAAGGGCTGAATGGCCTTTTTCCCTGTGCTTTTTAGTTTTCATGGTTCTATGTCATTATTTTCAAATATTGATATGCCTTACACTGATTAAAATATCTCATAATTTAGTAAATATCCATGCATTCCCATTGTAGGTTTCCAACTCCCTGATCTTGTATGTGATTTTCCCTTTTCCTCCCTTCTTTTATTAATCTCCATTCTATTTTTATTCTTCATTGGCAATTGGTACGCACTAGTATTTGAAAGAATATTTCAATCAACCTGAAAATAAATTTAGACATAAAGCATGGCAACAGGCCTTCCAGCCCACGAGCCCATGCCACCCAAATATCCCAATTAATCTACAACCCCCTATACATCTTGAAAGCTGGGAGGAAACCAGAGCATCCAGAGCAGACCCACGCAGACACGAGGAGACTCCTTACAGACAGCACCAGATTTGAACCCAGGTCACTGGCACTGTAAGAGCGTTGCTAACCGTGCTGTCCATCTTTCCCATTGTGCCCTTTCTTATTGGGAAGCATTCCTGCTTAAATATGTCATTGTCCTCCACTGACCTTTCCTTCAACCTACTTCCCAGTCCACACTTGAGAATTGCTCCTCATACCTTTGTAATTGCCCTTTTTAAAATTGAGGACACTAGCTCTGAACTCAAGTTGTGTCTGTGTCTAAAATCCTACCATGCAATGATCACCACACCCGAGGATTCTTAAGTGCAAGATCCCTTATAAACCTACCTCATTACATTCGATCAAATCTGTAGTACGTTTCTGAGTAGGTTCTGCAATATACTGATCAGAGAAACCATCCACAAATTCATCTCCCACAAATTCATCTCCCACAAATTCATCTCCCACAAATTCATCTCCCACAAATTCATCTCCCACAAATTCATCTCCCACAATACTATTGCCAATTTGGCTAGTCCAAGCAATTCCGATAATTGCAGCTCTCCTGACATATTTTTTGATATTTTCCCATTCACACTTTGTCCCATCAAGAAGCAGCACTTTAGACATCTTCAAACTACCTACACCCATGTTTTCTTTCCCTCTCTATTTTTAGTTTCCTCCAAGAGGATTCCACATCACAATTCACAGCATCAATATCCCCACCACATCAATACCTTCCTTGATTAACACCAGTAGCCCTCCTCCTTTCTTTTTGGCCATTTCTTTTGGAACAGCAAATAATCTGAAGACACTACTCCCAATCTTGACCATACTACAACCATCCCTCTGTAATAGCCATTAAATCCAATTTACTTGTTCTCCTTTGTGCCATCAAGCTTTATATGATTGCTCCACGCATTCAGATAAAGAGCCTTAAGCCTTGAGTCATAGGCAAGGTACTGATCTTGCAAGCTGTGGTGTAAATGAACAAAAAAGGGTTGGTGAGCCAAAGGGCTTGTTTCCGTGTGATCCCACTCTACAACGCTATGCCTTTACAACTTTTTACAGCCTTTCTTTATTCCATATATATGTTTTACCACAGATTTCTGCTTATATTTTCTTCTGTCTTTTGTCACATTCAAGCATTTTTCCTCAAAGCCTTTTTTGTCAAAAGTCATCTGATTTACAAAAGCTTCATTTCATTTTGAAGATGTGAAGGAATAAATTGGGACTAAAAGCACCCTTTTATAGAGGAGTCACATGATGGAGTAGTGGCCAGTAAGAGAATACCAGCCCTCCCCAGAAAAGAAGAAATAAAGTGAAGAAAATACAAAGTTCAAGAAACACAAAATAAAAGATAAAGTTGTAGAGAAAAGAAAGAAAATGGCACTCAAGAAGGAAAAAGTAAAAATAATGGGAAAAAAAGAAGAAAAGATGCCGGAAGAGAAAGGAGAAGGGCTTACCTGCATGAAGAAACAGGGAGCCATCATGGAGAAGAGTTTTGGCACAGACCAAGGTTGGTGACGACCCTGCAGAGTCGCGACCCCCTGAACACTGGAATACAAAAATGGCTCTCTGAGCCAAACAAAAGCACACATGGACAGTGTGCTCCCTAAGAAAAAGACCGACGGGAGGGGAGCCTAGCTGAGGAGCGGGCAAACACAGTGCGACCAGCTGAGGGATTCCCGACACCAGGGCTCTCAGCTGGAAGAGGAAAGTGACAGGAAAGGGAGTGATAGGAAAGAAGAGCAGCAACAGGAGGCCCAACAGATGAGTAGCCCAGAAGAAGAGGACCAACAGCAAGAAGCCAAGCAAGAAGAAGCCCAGCAAAGTGAGACAGGCAACTCATCAGGAAAGTCAGAAGAGACACAGATACAAGGAAGAGAAGAAGAAGACACAAACACAGGTGCAGACACAGAAGAAGAGGAAGAAGAAGACCAAGATCTGCAAAAAGAAATAGAAGATAAAATAGATGGACAGAATATAGATTTTTAAAAATTTCAAGAACAAATGAGAGCATTAAAAGAATGGTTGACATTAGAATTTAGTGAAATTAAAATGAAAAATGAAAAGTACAGAAGAAAAAGTGAGTAGAATAGAGCTGGTCATGACAGAAATAGGGAAAAGATTAGAAAATGTGGAAGAATGAGAAACGGCTGTAGAAATGGAAGTGAATGACTTAAGAAAATTAGAAGAAAGTAACAAAAAAGTTAAAGAGTCACAAGAGTTGTTAGCTCAGAAAATTGATATGGTGGAAAATTATAGTTGGCGAAACAACATAAAGATCGTGGGCCTAAAGGAAGATGAAGAAGGAATTTATAAAAGAATGGATCCCGAAGGTCCTGGGAATGACAGAAATACAGGAAGCAATGGAAATAGAAAGGGCACACGGAACACTAGCTCCGAAACCACAGACACACCAAAAACCAAGATCCGTTTTAGTAAGTTTTTGAGATATACGACAAGAGAAAATATACTGGAGTGGGAAAGGAATAAAATTAGAGAAGACAATAAACCATTGGAATACAAGGATCAAAAAATATTTTTTTACCCAGACATAAGTTTTGAATTCTTAAAGAAGAGGAAGGAGTTTAAGCAAAATCAATCCTATGGAAAAAAAGGTTATAAATTTATAAATATATATGCACCTAATGAAGAGGATTAAAAGTTTATGCAAGAAATTTTTTTTGAAGATTGTAGATACGCAGGGGAATATATTGATAGGAGGGGATTTTAACCTTAATTTGGATCCAATGTTGGATAAAACTGGACAAAAGACTAGCAAAAAGAATAAAGTGGCCAAATTTATGGTTAAATCAATACAAGAAATGAAACCTATGGATATATGAAGGAGGAAGCACCCAAGAGAGAAGGAATACTCATATTATTCGAGTAGGCATAAAACATACTCAAGGATTGATATGTTTTTGTTGTCGGCCCATATTCAAGGGAGAGTTAAGAAAACTGAATATAAGGCTAGATTGCTATCTGATCATTCACCCTTGTTATTAGCAATAGAACTGGAGGACATCCCACCAAGAACATATAGATGAAGGTTAAACTCCATGCTACTTTAAAGACAGGAATTTAGAGAATTTATTGAATGCCAAATTAAAATGTACTTTGAAATAAATACGGAATCAGTGAAAGATAAATTTATATTATGGGACGCAATGAAAGCCTTCATTAGAGGGCAGATAATAAGTTCTGTAACTAAGATGAAGAAGGACTACAATCGGGAAATAGAACGGTTGGAAAGGGAGATAGTAAATACAGAAAAAGAACTAGCAACAAGGGATGATATAACAAAAAGAAGAGAATTGGCGGACAAAAAATAAAATGCGAAACATTACCAACGTATAAGGTGGAGAAGAACATAATGAAAATAAAGCAAAAGTATTATGAGCTAGGAGAAAAAACACACAAAATATTAGCCTGGCAACTTAAAACAGAACAAGCTAAAAGAACTGTATTGGCATCAAGGAAAAAAGACAAACAAATTACATATAATCCAATGGAGATTAATGAGAACTTTAAGGAATTTTATGAACAATTATACCAAACTTAGAATGAGGGGAAAGGTGATAAAATAGAAGAGTTTTTAGCTAAAATTGAACTGCAAAAATTGCAAGAAGAGGAGCAAAACAAACTGATAAAACCATTTGAAATAGAGGAAGTACAGGATATATTAAAAAAATGCTGCCAAACAATAAAACGCCTGGAGAGGATGGATTCCCAATAAAATTTTATAAAACATTTAAAGACTTTTAAATTCCTCCTCTCCTGGAAGTAATAAACCAGATAGAAGAAACACAAAACTTGCCACATTCATGTAAGACAGCAATAATTACAGTAACACCAATGATGGGGAAAGATCCACTAACACCAGCATCATATAGACCAATATCTCTACTTAACTCAGATTATAAGATAATAGTGAAATTATTAGCAAACAGATTGGCCAACTGTGTACCAAAAACAGTAAAAACAAGATTAAACTAGATTTATTAAGAAAAGACGAACAACGGATAATGTCTGTAAATTTATTAATCTAATTCATTCAGTTCAAGGAAATAAGAAGCCAATAGTGGCTATAGCTTTAGACGCAGAAAAAGCCTTTGACAGGGTAGAATGGAATTATTTATTCAAAGTACTACAAAGGTTCAATCTACCAGAAAAATATATTAATTGGATTAAAGTATTATATAATGGACCATTGGCGAAGGTGACAGTAAATGGATATGTATTGAACCAATTTAAATTAAGTAGGTCAACTAGGCAGGGATGTCCACTATTTCCCTCAGTTTGCTTTAGCAATAGAACCATTGGCAGAACTGATAAGAACAGAAAATAAAATAAAAGGGATAAAAATAAAGGAGAAGGAGTATAAAATCAGTTTATTTGCAGATGACATCATAGCATAGTTAACAGAACCAGAAATATCAATAAAAGAATTACATAAGAAATTGAAGAAGTATGGAGAAATATCGGGGTACAAGATCAACGCAAATAAAAGTGAAGTGATCCCAATGAGTAATGTGGATTATACAGAATTTAAGAAAGAATCATCATTTAAATGGCATACACAAGTAATCCAGTACCTAGGAATTAGATTAGATAATAATTTAAGCCACCTGTACAAATTATCAGCCACTAATAAAGAAATTGCAGGAAGACTTAGAACATTGGAAAGAATTACCATTAATGTTGATATGGAGGGTAAATTGCATTAAAATGAATGTCTTCCCAAGGATACAATACTTATTTCAATCGTTAACAATTCCCTTAACAGAGAAATTCTTTAATGAACTAAAGATTATAATAAGGAAATTCGTGTGGAAAAGGGGGAAACCGAGGATAGCGTTAGATAAATTAACAGAGAGGTACAACCAAGGTGGTTTGCAGTTACCAAATTTTAAATATTATTTTAGAGCAGCACAATTAAGGTATTTATCAGATTTTTACCAGAAAAGGGAAAAACCAGATTGGACTAATTTGAGCTAAATAAAATAGGGGAGAAGGTACCAGAACATATACTTTATAAGTGGGATAAAAAAACTGGTGCAATATAGAAGTTCACCAGTACTGCACCATCTGCTCAACATTTGGAAGAAGATTCACTTAGAAAGGAAAAAAAAAAACAAATTACCAAATGCCAAAATTATTATTGACACAAAATCAACTAATCCCTTTCACAATAGATAACCTTTCCTTTAGAGAATGGGAGAGAAAAGGAGTTAAAAGAACAGAAAATTGTTCTTTGGGAAATAATTTATTCACTTTTGAACAAATGAAGTACAAAGACGGAATAATTCATGGTACAATGTTTGCATACCATCAACTGAAAGCTTATGTAAAGGATAAATTGGGAAACTGGCTGAGATTACCAGAAGAAAGCAGCTTTGAATATGTGATTACAGACACAATGATAATAAAAAGATTTATAATGAACATATATATCAAGATGCAAGAGAAGGAAAATGATGAAATAACCTATAAACCCAAACAAAAGTGGGAAAAAGATTTAAAGAAAGATAAAAAATGAAACATGGGAAAAGTTATGCTCTGGAACTATGAAGAATATAATAATCACAAGGTTACGCATGATACAGTATAATTGGTTACACAGGTTATATATCACGCCCCAAAAGTTAAAAAAAGATGGGATCCAACATTATCAGATAGATGTTTTCGCTGTAAGAAGGAAATGGGAACAACAGTACATGTAATTTGGGCATTTGAGAAAGTGAAAAAGTTTTGTGAAGATCTAAATCAAGTGTTAAATAAAATCACAAAAAATAACATACCGAAAAAATCCAGAGATCTTTCTTCTAAGTAATATAAAAAAGTAAGGAATTAGGCCTCAAATTGGATAAAGCACAAAAATGATTTATTATGATAGCCTTAGCAGTAGCAAAAACTTGTATGTCAACTTGGAAATCAGAAGAGAGCCTGAGAATACAGCAATGGTACATGGTAATTAATAAATGTATTCCATTGGAAAAAATAACATATAATTTAAAAAATAAAGTTACATTATTTGAACAAATTTGGGAACCGTACATGGAACATAACAGAGAGGGCTTGCCTCGGACCTCCACCCCCTGAAATGATAAGAAGACAAAATGACTTGATCCAGTGTATCAAAGTAGATGACACATTTTTCTTGTTTATTTTCATTGTGTGATGACATTGTTTAATGATTTTATTGTATTGTATATGTTGAACATTTAATGAGGGAAAACGGGGGAGAAAATGCCACTGTGTATATTTAAGAGGGAAATGTTTGTTTGTATTTTGATTGATATGGTTCACAGTGTGAAAAATAAAAAAATAAAAAAGCACCCTTTTGTTTTGCTCCCACTGTTAGAGAATAAGAGAAAAAATATTCCATTAATGCTTAACAAATTCAATTGCACCATTTCTTATTCTTCAGTGTTGTTCACTCTGAACAAAAATTGTAAAAGTGAACTAATTCTCACTATTACTGCCCGAGGGTGTCAAAATCGATAAAGGCAGGATCTGAAGACTTGCTCTCATAAGGTGCATTTTCTGAGTTAGAAAGGATATGTCAACAAATTACTCAGACAGCAGAATATAAACAGAACAGTCAGCAGGTAAGGCCATCGGTCAACATTAAGTCTGAACCCATTTGTCAGAAATGGGAAAGAGAATAAAAAGTTGGTTACAGAGAAGGTGGGGGAGGGATGGGTAGAACATAGGAAGCACCTATGGTTTTTCTTTGGCTTGGCTTCGTGGATGAAGATTTATGGAGGGGTAATGTCCACATTAGCTGCAGGCTCGTTTGTGGTTGACAAGTCCGATGCGGGACAGGCAGACACGGTTGCAGCGGTTGCAAGGGAAAATTGGTTGGTTGGGGTTGGGTGTTGGGTTTTTCCTCCTTTGTCTTTTGTCGGTGAGGTGGGCTCTGCAGTCTTCTTCAAAGGAGGTTGCTGCCCGCCGAACTGTGAGGCACCAAGATGCACAGTTTGAGGCGATATCAGCCCACTGGCAGTGGTCCATGTGGCAGGCACCAAGAGCTTTCTTTAGGCAGTCCTTGTACCTCTTCTTTGGTGCACCTCTGTCTCGGTGGCCAGTGGAGAGCTCACCATATAACACGATCTTGGGAAGGCGATGGTCCTCCATTCTGGAGACGTGACCTACCCAGCGCAGTTTCATTTTCAGCAGCGTGGATTTGATGCTGTCGGCCTCTGCCATCTCGAGTACTTTGATGTTGGAGATGAAGTCACTCCAATGAATGTTGAGGATGGAGCGGAGACAACGCTGGTGGAAGCGTTCTAGGAGCCGTAGGTGATGCCGGTAGAGGACCCATGATTCGGAGCCAAACAGGAGGGTGGGTATGACAACGGCTCTGTATACACTAATCTTTGTGAGGTTTTTCAGTTGGTTGTTTTTCCAGACTCTTTTGTTTAGTCTTCCAAAGGCGCTATTTGCCTTGGCGAGTCTGTTGTCTATCTCGTTGTCGATCCTTGCATCCGATGAAATGGTGCAGCCGAGATAGGTAAACTGGTTGACCATTTGAGTTTTGTGTGCCCGATGGAGATGTGGGGGGGCTGGTAGTCATGGTGGGGAGCTAGCTGATGGAGGACCTCAGTTTTCTTCAGGCTGACTTCCAGGCCAAACATTTTGGCAGTTTCCGCAAAACAGGATGTCAAGCCCTGAAGAGCTGGCTCTGAATGGGCAACTAAAGCGGCATCGTCTGCAAAGAGTAGTTCACGGACAAGATAGGGTGAGACCAAATGAGTAAATGCAGCAGTTGACTGGTTAAGTGTAGCTAATAGCAGGGCTGTGAGACATGCACAGCAGGTCTAATTGAACCAAAATCACAGTGGGTCATTGGCAGAAACAGTCAGTTCTGATGCGGACGGAAGTAGAGAGTGAGTTACCTAAAGTTGGAGAATTTCCCAAAGGCTCTGACATGACCTGATGGAAGATGACATGCTGTTCCCCAAGTCATTGTAAATGTAGAAGCCCACAGACAGATGGGTCAGAGTGGGTGAATAAACTTGACAGGTGACAGAAAGCCCATGCTCACTCGTGTGGACTGATTGCAGATGCACTGCAAAATGATCATCCAAGGTGTTTGATAATGTGGAAGCCACATTATGAACGTTGAATGTAGTATGTTCGCTTGCAAGAAGTGCAAATGAATGACTGTTTGTATGGGGAAAGATAGGGAGTGGTTAGTGGTGGCAATGAAGCAAATCAAAGCAGTGCATTTGAAAACCTGAAAGGGGTATGGGTGGGAAATATGTGGTGGAATCTTGTGTTGGTACTGGTATTGTAAAGGATGATGCTAGTGGAAGGTGAAGACTGAGGAATTCTGTCCTTGCTCTGTCCCTGAGGAGAGGGCATGGGAGCAGATGACAGGAAATAGATGAGAAGCAGTTAAGGGTTCTATCCACTTGTGGCAAGGAAGTAATTTCAGAGGAACCGATGTGAAGAGTCTTGGAGCAAATGTGCAGCAAAGGAGGTTCCTGGAAATGCAAGATTCAATTTAGTGTCATATAATTAAAAAGGTCCCTGAAACACCTCTTACAGTCAGAGAATGAAAAGCAAAAGAAAGCGCCTCCCCCCCCCCCCCCCCCCCCGTCACTGAGTGTCTGTGGATTCACTTCCAGCGCTCCTGCAGCCTCCACTGCCACACAGAGTCCAGCCCAGACCATTGTCAACCAGAACTCCAGATCCAAACCTCCAATATGATTAGGAACACTTCAGTGCCCTCTCTTCTCTCTCGCATTACCTGGTACCCCTTCAGCCAGTTTCGAGCCAGTCTCCAGCAGTCCATAGCTTCCGTGGGTTCCTTGCCTTGAGTCGCCAACAGCCCACTGGCTGCATGGTTCCTTCAGCTTCAGAGACCCTCACTGGTCCGCTGCCATGGTCACCATCCTGTGGGTTGTTCCCTTTGCTTCTCCTTCTCAGGCGGGTGGTGGTCTCCCCATATTCTTGTGCTCTCCACTTCCATGGAGTCTGCACCCCCACGTGGCTGCTGCCAATCATTGGCGCCATCTCGGGTGCAGACCCCGTGGTCACAAGATTTTGATTAACACAACCCTCGGTTCCTTTAATGGGCCGTTCAAAGCCTGCATGGAACTGATGGCAGTTGGACTGGGCGGTTGGAGCCCGCGTGAGCAGTGTGTCTCTGCTTCCCGCTCTCTGTGGGTCCGCATCAGCGGCAATACCACAATTAAGGCAGCTCTGGCAGCACCACCACTTTTGCAGGCAGTTTTGGAGGGAGCAATAATGTCAACAGCTGTGGGAGTTTGCAGGATTTTTAATGCATGTTTGTAGTGAACCATTAAGATGGAGATGATGATACAGAAAGGGAAAATGTGAAGATGACAGCAGGGTGGAAATCAGTAGTAAAATTGATACAGATCTTCAGATCCAAATGAGCACTGGAAAGTTAGCAATCAGAAGCATTAGGGAGAATCCATGAAGGACTGAGAGGAGGAGAAACACCTTCACTCAGAGAAGTGTGAGCTTGTAGAACTCCCTGCCAGAAAATATTTTTGAGGCCAGTTCATTAGATATATTCAAACGGGAGTTGGTTATGGCCCTTGTGGCCAAAAGGAATGGAGAGAAAGCAGGAATAGGGGACTGAGGTCACATGATCAGTTGTGTTGTCATTGATTGGTAGTGCAGACTTAAAAGGCCAAATAGCCTACTACTGAACTTATTTTCTATGGTTCTTGTGGTTCACTGTTAGACAGAATCAGACACACACAAGGTAAAGACTGAACAACAGGCTATAATCCACAAAAACCTCCACAGAGCCAGGCTGGTTGAGGTACTATTTTGCCATCAAATGATTCCTTACTGAGTATGAGGCCTCGGGAGGCCAGCACAGGGTTATATCCCAGAGGGTGACTGACACCTGACCGGGTGGGGCTTGATCCATCAGGCCGACTGACTGGCAGCCGTCCAGGTGTTGTCCTGTCCCCTTACCCTCCTGTAGGTACAGAGGTTGACCCTGCAGTAGGCTGGTCGTGTACCATCTCAATTATATAAATTCAATGTGCTCCTTCCTTATAAACAGTAAGAGGTTAAGGCTCCTGAACTGAGTGCTGTGCCACATCAATCATTACAAGTGGTGAATCAGAAGATGGCCCATTTCTGTTTACACCCTATTCCATGTTACTCAGTCGGTCTTTTACCTATTCCAATGTCTCCATACGTTTTTGAATAAAGGAACAACATTGACTATTTTGCCAGCAAATGATCCCTTACTGACTCTGGAAATTTTTTGTTCAGTCTCTCTAGCCCATCTTTTACAGCATGAGGACCAACACTCCCATATTTAACTCTTCTGATTTTTTGTTAATAACTGCAGAAACTCATAATCATTTTTCTTTACATTTCAGTTTTTATCTCATCAAACATTTATCTTTCTTATTCATTTTATGACTGTTTCCTATTCATTACACATCTGTCCAATCTACTAATCTGAAACCCATGTTGTGGCACCTCTTCCCTGATGGCAGCAGCAAAAATAGAGCATGTCCTGGATGCTGTGGATCCTTGATGATTGCTGCTGCTCTCTAACAGCAGCGTTCCATGGATATTTTCTTGATGGTGGGGAGAGTTTTACTTGTGATGTACTGGACTATGTCCACTATCTTTTGCAGGGCTCTCCACTCAGAGGTATTTGTGCCCCCACAGGAGGCCTTGATGCAGCCAGTCAGCACATTTTCCACGACACATCTGTAGAAGTTTGCAAGCTTTCTGATGTCATAGTGAACCTCTGCAAACTGCTGACCTGCCTTCTTCATGATGACACTAGTGGGCTTGATTCAGGAAAGGTCCTCCAAGGTAGGGACTCCTATTGTACCTTTTTTATGTCCAAAAATGAGACAGGAAATGCAGAGAATTCTTCAGAAAAGTTCAAGCCTTTATTTGCAAACAAAAGCTGAGACAAATCAAAGCCTGGACTTTGAAATGCCTGTTGCTATGAGACACTGCCCTTTTTTTATATTATTGTCCTGACTTAATCACATTTCTGCACCTAATCATTCATAATGTTAGAAATAGAAGTACCTTAACAGAAATTGCTCGAGACAAAAATTGAAAACAAAGAACATTTATTTTACAACAATGCAAAGTTGGGTGCTTCCCCTTACCCTGGGAATACACACATACACTGGGGCTCACCCAACTTTTATACAGTGAATTTCAGTATCAGAATACCCTCCCCCTTACATTCTTCTGCCCCCTGGATGGGTTTGGCATAGGTAATCCCTCCTGCCTACGTGCAGTTTCAGTGGACTTGGAGGACCAGGGGGTATCCTGTCGGTGTCTTCTCATGTCATTATCCCCATTGTCCTTATTCATAACCTTGCCCTTGTCCCCATTCACACCTTTCCAACTCTCAGCTACAGTCCCTTCATATGCAGAGTTCGCTAATCCTGTCTCGGGTTTACTAATTAAATATGCATAACTTGATAAATCTGTGTATGGCTTACTAATTATATATGTAGAACTTGGTACTTCTGTCTAGGGCTAGGAGACCCTTATCTCATCCAGACTATCTCAACTTCCTACATTCTATTATTCCTTACCTCTCTTCTTCTTTGGCTTGGCTTCGTGGTCGAAGATTTATGGAGGGGGTAAATGTCCACGTCAGCTGCAGGCTCGTTTGTGGCTGACAAGTCCGATGCGGGACAGGCAGACACGGTTGCAGCGGTTGCAGGGGAAAATTCCTTACCTCTCCTTATCTTATTTATACGGTGGGCTCACTGATCTTGTCGAAAGGACTAGAAGGTTCTTATCTTACATAGGCTGACTCTGCTTTCTGCATCCTAATTTCCAAGCTTAGCCTGTTCATACTGGTTTAATCCATCACTCCATGTGTCTGTACTAGTTTCCCCATCTTTCATATTTTTATGTTAAGTTTACTCATCTCTCACAATAACCTCACATCTTAACAGGATGTCATCCCTTGTCTCACCACAATTAGTTTCAATATTCTCCACTCATTAAGCTAATCATGTTTAGAACCACATGTTTCAACCTCTCCTGCCACCTGCTCCCTTCTATTCATTTCTGTGGCCTTGTGTAGTAAATACATAATAGATTGTAACATAGTGTGTGTAAATTGTTACATAGTAATGGATTAATGAAAGGTAGTGCATCTGGTTTACTTTCCAAACCCCCAGGAATTTAAATTTGCTAAACCCCCTCCACCTCTGATCCCCCAGTGATCACTGGATTATACACCTCTGGTTTTCCCTTCCCAAAGTCTTCAACCAACTCCTTGGTTTTGGTGACCTTCAGTGAGTGGTTGTTGTTAGTACACCAGTCAGTCAAATTTTTAATCTCTCTCCACTAAATTTACTCATTACTCCTTTTTATACAGCCCACTATGGTGGTGTCATCAGCAAATTTGTAAATTATATTGATGACATACTGAACCATGCATTTGTAGATGTAAAGCAAGTAGAGCAGGGAGCTAAGTACACAGCCCTGTGATGCTGATGGAGATTACGGAGGAGATGTTCTTGCCAATACACATTGATTGGGTTCTGGAAGTGAAGAAGTCCAGGATCCAATTACATAGTGGGGTATTGAGGTTCAGGTCTTGGAATTTGCTGATCAGTTTTGAAGGGCTAATTGTGTTGAATGCTGAACTGTAGTCAATAAAGAGTAGGCTGATGTATTCATTGTTCCTTCCAGATGTTGCAGGGTTTTGAGTAGATCCATTGAGCTGGCATCTGCCATGGTCCTGTTGCTGCTATAGGCAAGTTATGTCCTTTATGTAGCAAAGTTAAAGATGCATAACCAATGTTTTGGGCTTGAGCCCTTCATCAAATTATGAGAAAATGCTTGCTAAATGAAGGGCTCAAGCCTGATATGTCAGTTATGTATCTTTACCACTCTTTGACCTGCTGAGCTTCCCCAGAATTTGTGTTTTTACTTCATCACTGTGGATATGAGTGCCTCTGGTCAGTAGTCATTTAGGCAGGTTACCACACTCTTCTTGGGCACAGATGGGTACCGCAACCTGCCAGAGTGAGATGTTGAAGACATCAGTGAACACATTAGCAAGTGGGTCAGCACAGGTTTGCAGTACTCGCCCATGTAATCTGTCCAGACCGATGCTTTCCTCAGATTCACTCTCCAGAAGCCAGCCCCCTTGCCTTCTTCAGATACTGACAGTAGAGGGTCATCAGGGGATGTGTCAGTGCGCAGTGATTCTTCCTTGTTCTGGTGATCAATTTCGGTGCAGAAGGGAAGGAGATCATAAGTAAATTGTGACCTTGGACTCGTGACCCTCAAAAACGATGAAAATAAAGAATGAATGTGTAACCACTTAATTCAAGAATTATACATTCTGCAGCACTTTTCAGGTGAAGCCTAATCCAGTCTAAATAAAATTATTTCAAATTACATTATAAAATCAACAGAAGTCATGTGATAAAGCAGTCGGTTGCTTCTAAAGCAAGTTCAGTGTATCCAGGGATAGATATCTTAACAGATCACTTATTATTATATTTTATTATTAATATTAGCAATTACTTTTATCTAATTATTGTAAATGTAGACTTTAAACATTGGGAAATTAAATATTTACCATTTTGCTAAATAGAATATTTATTGATCAATATTTATTGATCAGCATCAATGGGCATTCACCTTCTTCACTGTTTATTTGGCAGACAGAGGAACTAAAATGATAACTTGTTGAAGTCTGATTGGTAGTTTGCCGACTTTCAATCCATCTGCTCAACAAGATTACAGAATATAAACGTCAACAAGCAAAATCTAAAATTACACATGATCTGCACCCTGAGAGCTCAATCTACTTCAAATAACAAGTAAAAGGGATTTTTAAGGACATCAAGGGTGAGTATTGAGTACTAAACATAAATGTTAAAATGTTTCAGAACTTTGTAATTTAATGTTTACTCATTGTCAATGAGAGAAATGTTTTTAAAGTACATTTGAAGGCCCTTTACCTTCAGGTCAGTCTGTGTCCCTGCTCATGTCTCATATCGACTCCATTTTGTCCCCTTTTGTTCAAACCCTTCCCATCTTCAACTGTGACACTTCGTATGTTCTCCATCACTTCATTTCAGATCAGTTCATCATGGACACCCAGTACACTTTGATTCCCCATGAAGAAAGCCACCAGTCCCACTGGTTCCTTCTATATAATAGAACAAATCAGTTCCTTTCCACCATTACCTTGCTCTGTCTGCCAGAATTGGTCCTCGCGCTCATCAACTTCCCACTCTCTCCAGATCAAGGTGTAGCTATGGATACTCATTACAGGTACTCTGTTAATTAGCTGTGTGGAACAATCCCTGGTGTGCGCTGGCACAAGTAACGCTCCCCAGCTCTTTCTCTGCCCTGATGTCTCCTGCTCCCATGATGAGCTTGTCCATTTTATCAACTTCATCACCAACATATACCATCCTGTAATTTACTTGGTCCATCTCCGGAACCTTTCTTGATCTCTCTGTTTCCATCTCAGGAGATAGACTATCCACTAGCATTGCTGACAAATCCACTGACTCCCACAATTTCCTGGTTCACATCTCGTCCCACCCAGTCACCAACTCCCTTGTCCATTTGTCCCTCCCACTAATTGCCCCTCTGATGTTTATCCCTGTGATTGCTCCAAATACTACACTGCACCTACAACTCCTCCATCACCATCACTAGGGGCCCCAAACAGTAATTCTGAGTGAGGCAGTAGTTCACCTGCAACTATGTCGGGGTTATTTATTTCATCAGGTGCTTTCTTCTACATTGGGGAGACCAGATGCAAATTGAAGGATCACTTCTTTGAACAGTTTCTCTCAGTGACCAGCCACTTTAATTTTATTTCCCATTTCCCTACTGACATATCTGCCCAGTGCCTATTTGACTACTATGCAAATTAAAAGAGCAACACCTTAAACAGTATTTTCCCAGAACATCTGAGATGTGCTCTTTCTTCAAAAAACTACTACCATCGACTCAGCCCTTATTCACATCTATTTCCTGTATGTCTGATCTGGCCCCCATACCCTAAACGTGATGTAGCATGATCAATAACCACCCGCAGACACGAAGCAAGCAGTCAAAGGCTTTATTAATCAGAAAACCTTGGCACGCCTCTACAGGCTGCTGTCTGTCATCCAAGGCAGGTATGAGGGAGGAGACTAGGGTTCTCATCCTTTATTAGATGATCTTATGGGGAGGGGCTACAGATACAGAAGGCGGGCCAGCCTGCCCAGCCCAGTGAGGAAATGCCCGCAGTACCGTGTTCCACAACAGTGATAAGGACAAGATTCCCCTTGACCTCGCCTACCACATCACAAGCCTACATATTCAACACATCATCCTCCACAATTTCCACCACCTACGACATGATCCCACCACAAGACACATCTTCTCCACTTCTCCCCTCTCCGCTTTCCACAAGGACTGCTCCCTCCATAACTCCCTCATCCCACTAAATTCTCCCTTGACACCTTCCCCTGTCATTGCAGGAAATGCTCATCTTTCATGCACACCTCCTCCCTCACGCCATTCTGGGCCCAAAACAGTTCTTCCAAACGAGGCAGCACTTCACTTGCGAATCTGCAGGGCTCATCGACTGCACTGGCTGCTTTTCTTGTGGTTTTCCCTACATCTGAAGAGACTGGGCATGGACTGGGTGATTGATTCGTTGAGTACCTTTAATCTGTCTGCTGCAATAATGGGGACCTCCCAGGTCTCTCTCTCTCTCCTTTCTCTCTCCCCTCCCCAAGTCTCTCTCTTTCCATCCATTTCTTTTCCTCCAGCTCCCCACCCCCTTCCTTCTCCATTCAGAGAGCTAACCCCACCCTCATCACTTTGCAGCTTTTATCTCTAATGCCCTCATCCACCTCTTGCCTGTTGGCTTGTGCTCCTTCCTTTGCAACTTCCCTCCTTCCCCCAAGCACCTGCCTGTTTTCTGCATACCTTAACGAAGGGTTCAGGCCCAAAATGTTGGTGATATACCTCTGCTTCCTTTAGACTCTGCGTGGCTTGCTGAGTTTCTCCAGGACCGTGGCGTGCTGCAGTGCGAACAATGAGAAGACTGTACTACAGGCTTTAATCTGCTTAAACTTGCACACCAGGTTTCTGTAGCCCCCCCAGCTCCATGTGCCCAACTGCTCCCAAAGGGGTTGGCTTGAGTCTTTCTATGGGCCAATGATTGACAACCAGCAGGTAGAGCCAGCCTCCCAAGCTTCCTTCTTGCAGGTACCGTGGTTGCCCCTCCAGAAGGCTGATAGGAATGCGGCCAGTGTAAAGGTTGTAAAAGAGTACCCGGTGAGGGAGGCAGTGTTCCGGGACTGAGTAGTCCAAAGGAGTATTTACAAGTCCAGACATTCTGGCAGACACTTTTGTCTCTGGGACCATCGCAGGACAGGCTCCTGGTCAATGGTCAGTTGGGGGCAGGGCCACCTGAAGGTCGGCTGGATCTGGGGTGTCCGGGGCAGCCAGTGGTGTGGGTGGGATGGTGTCTGGTGCCCTGATGCAAAAAAGCCTTCCAGGCTCACGCTGGCAGGATGTCCTCCCCATCGCGCTCCACTCAATTCGGTCGCTACTCTGTACTGCGACCAAAGCTACTCCTCATGAGCTCATGTTTACATTCGACAGAAGGTCGGCATCAGGGACTACACTCCCAGCCTGGCTCACTTGTCCTGGTCTGGTCCTTCTCAAGAAGCACGTGAGAAGCAATACTGCCCCCTGGTGGAAAGGGTGAGATTGCTCCATGCCAACCCCACATACGCCGACATGGAGTACCTGGATGGCAGGGAGGACACCGTCTCCATCAGGGACCTGGCACCCGCTGGAACAAAGGATCTGTTGCCTCAGGTGCCCCACGAGCCACCGAGCTTTTTCTCCCCACCCCTGTTCAGGGCCTCAGTGGACCCTGTTCAGGAGGAGAGTGAAGCCTGCACTATTGTTGAGCCGGAGCCCCAGGTCACTACCCTTCCATTACAGGTGGACCAGGAGACTCAAGGAGCCCAAGGCCCGCTGGTGCTAAGGCACTCCACCAGGATCTACAGACCCCCGGACCGCCTGAATCTGTAATAGTATTGTAAATATTTCTCTTCTGTGTCTATTACCTGCTTCTGAATCCTTGTTCTCTTCATCCACTGACGCTTAATTTGAAGGAAGGGGTGAATGTATTGAACTGGGATTCACTAGAAGTGTCTTGTACTGACCACTGGTCCTGCCTCCCAGCTCCTTCCCCAGGGGCCTGTATATAACCCTGCCTAAACCCAGAACCCCTCTGAAGCCCGTTCATGAACCCCACCTGTGTTGAAGCTAATAAAAGCATTAGTTCTCCCTCCAGTCGAGTGTGAGCTTTTATCTACGCTACAGTGTGAACAAGCAAGCACAAACAACGAGAAGACTGTACTGCAGGCTTTAATCTGCTTCAACTTACACACCAGATCTCTGTAGTCCCTGGCTCCATGCGGCCGGCTGCTGCCAAAGGGGCTGGCTCCAGTCTTTATATGGGTTGGTGATTGACAGCAGGCAGGTGGGGCCAGCCTCCCAGGTTTCCTACCCGCAGGTGCAGTGGTTGCCCCCTGCAGTAGACTGGTAAGAGTGCAGCCAGTGTAGTGGTTCCATTACCACAAGTACTTTAATGTATTGTACTACAACCACAGTTTTGCAGACTTTCCTGTTTAACAACCTATTCTGTCTTGGCAGTCTGCAACCAGACTATAGGTACGTAATTAAAGAATTAAAAGGGGAACTTGGTGGACATAAAAACAATTATGAAGGATATATGTTTGGATAGAAGTTACATGATGGAGTAGTGGCCATTAGGGTAAAACCAGCCCTCTCCAGAAAAGAAGAAAAAAAGTTAAGAAAAGACAAAGTTCAATAAATTAAAAAAAATAAGAAATAAAAGATAAAGTTGTAGAGAAAAGAAAGAAAATGTCACCTAAGAAGGAAAAAGTAAAAACAATGGGAAAATTTAACCTTAATTTGGATCCAATGTTGGATAAAACTGGACAAAAGACTAGCAAAAAGAATAAAGTGGCCAAATTAATGGTTAAATCAATGCAGGTAATGAAACTTATGGATATATGGAGGAGGCAGCAGCCAAGAGAGAAGGAATATTCATATTATTAAAGTAGGCATAAAATATACTCAAGGATTGATATGTTTTTGTTGTCAGCCCATATTCAAGGGAGAGTTAGGAAAACTGAATATAAAGCTAGATTACTATCTGATCACTCACCCCTGTTATTAGAAATAGAACTGGAGGGCATCCCACCAAGAACATATAGATGGAGGTTAAACTCCATGCTACTTAAAAGGCAGGAATTTAAAGAGTTTATTGAACACTAAATTAAAACATATTTTGAAATATATACAGAAACAGTGAAAGACAAATTTATACTATGGGATGCAATGAAAGCCTTCATTAGAGGACAGATAATAAGTTATGTAACTAAAATGAAAAAGGACTACAATCAGGAAATAGAGAAGTTGGAAAGGGAGATTGTAAGTACAGAAAAGGAACTAGTAAAAAGGGATGATATAATGAAAGGGCGAGAATTGGCGGACAAAAAAATTAAATACGAAACATTACAAATAAAGAAGGTGGAGAAGAACATAATGAAAATAAAGCCAATGTATTACGAACTAGGAGAAAAAACTCATAAAATATTAGCCCGGCAACTTAAAACAGAACAAGCTAAAAGAACTGTATTGGCATCAAGGAAAAAGGACAAACAAATTACATATAATCCAATGGAGATTAATGAGAACTTTAAGGAATTTTATGAACAATTATACCAAACTGAGAATGAGAGAAAAGATGATAAAGTAGAAGAGGTTTTAGCTAAAATTGAACTGCCGAAATTGCAAGAAGAGGAACAAAACAAACTGATAAAACCATTTGAAATAGAGGAAGTACAGGATATATTAAAAAAGCTGCCGAACAATACAATGCCTGGAGAGGATGGATTCCAAATAGAATTTTATAAAACATTTAAAGACTTATTAATTTCTCCTCTCCTGGAAGTAATGAACCAGATAGAAGAAACAAAAACTTGCCATATTCATGTAAGACAGCAATAATTACAGTAATACCAAAGACGGGGAAGGATCCACTAACACCAGCATCATATAGACCAATATCTTTACTTAATTCAGATTATAAGATAATAGTGAAATTATTAGCAAACAGATTGGCCGACTGTGTACCAAAAATAGTAAAAGAAGATCAAACTGGATTTATTAAGAAAAGACGAACAGCGGATAATGTCTGTAAACTAATTAATCTAATTCATGCAGTTCAAGGAAATAAGAAGCCAACAGTGGCTGTTGCTTTAGACGCAGAGAAAGCCTTTGACAGAATAGAAAGGAATTATTTATTTAAAGTATTACAGAGGTTCAATCTACCAGAAAAATATATTAATTGGATGAAAGCATTATATAATGGACCATTGGCGAAGGTAACAGTAAATGGATATGTATTGAGTTACTTTAAATTAAGTAAATCAATGAGACAGGGATGTCCATTATCCCCCCTCACTGTTCGCTTTAGCAATAGAACCATTGGCAGAACTGATGAGAACAGAAAATAAAAGGATAAAAATAAAGGAGAAGGAGTATAAAATCAATTTATTTGCAGATGACATCATAGTATAGTTAACAGAACCAGAAATATCAATAAAAGAATTACATAAGAAATTGAAGGAGTATGGAGAAATATCGGGGTATAAGATCAACACAAATAAAAGTGAAGTGATCCCAATGAGTAATGTGGATTATACAGAATTTTAAAAAGAATCACTATTTAAAGCAATCTGATACCTAGGTATTAGATTAGATAATAACTTAAGCCACCTGTACAAACTAAATTATCAGCCACTAATAAAGAAATTGTAGGAAGTTTTAGAACATTGGAAAGAATTATCGCTAACATTGATGGGGAGGGTAAATTGCATCAAAATGAATGTCTTCCCAAGGATACAATACTTATTTCAATCGTTGCCAATTCCCTTAACTAAAGAGAATAATAAGGAAATTCTCGTGGAAAGGGGAGAAACCGAGGATAGTGTTAGATAAATTAACAGAGAGGTACAACCAAGGTGGTTTGCAGTTACCAAACTTTAAAAATTATTATAGAGCAGCACAATTAAGGTATTTATCAGATTTTTACCAGACAAGGGAAAAACCAAACCGGACTAAAATAGAACTAGATAAAATAGGGGAGAAGGTACCGGAACATATACTTTATAAGTGGGATGAAAAGCTGTTATAATATAAAAGCTCACCAGTATTGCATCATTTACTTAATATGTGGAAGAAGATCCACTTAGAAAGGAAAAAAACGAATTACCAAATACCAAAATTGTTATTGACACAAAACCCACTAATCCCTTTTACAATAGATAACCTTTCCTTTAGAGAATGGGAGAGAAAAGGAATCAAAAGAATAGAAAATTGTTTTTTAGGGAAATAATTTATTAACATTTGAACAGTTGAGTTATGGAATAACTCATGGTACAATGTTTGGATATCATCAATTGAAAGCTTATTTAAAGGATAAATTGGGAAACAGACTGAGATTACCAGAAGGAAACAGCTTTGAATATGTAATTACACACACAATGATAATTAAAAGATTTATAATGAACGTGTACATTAAGCTGCAAGATAAGGAAAATGATAAAATAAGCTATAAACCCAAACAAAAGTGGGAAAAGGATTTAAACATAAAGATAAAAAATGAAACATGGGAAAAGTTATGCTCTGGAACTATGAAGAATATAATAAACACAAGGTTACGCATGATACAGTATAATTGGTTACACAGGTTATATATCACGCCTCAAAAGTTAAAAAAAAATGGGATCCAACATTATCAGATAGATGTTTTTGCTGTAAGAAAGAAATGGGAACAACAGTAATGCAATTTGGGCATGTGAGAAAGTGAAAATGTTTTGGGAAGATCTAAATCAGATGTTAAATAAAATCACAAAAAAAATAACATACCAAAACACCCAGAGATCTTTCTTCTAAGTAATATAAGAAGTAAGGAATTAGGCCTCAAATTGGATAAAGCACAAAAATGATTTATTATGATAGCTTTTGCAGTAGCAAAAAAATGTATAACGTCAACTTGGAAAATGGAAGAGAGCCTGAGAATACAGCAATGGTTCATGGAAATGAATAAATGTATTCCATTGGAAAAAATAACATATAATTTAAAAAATAAAGTCACATTATTTGAACAAATTTGGGAATCATACATGGAACATAACAGAGAGGGCTTGCCTCGGACCTCCACCCCCTAAAATGATAAGAAGACAAAACAATTTGATCCAGTGTATAAAAGTAGATGACACATTTTTCTTGTTTATTTTTAATTGTGTGATGACATTGTTTAATGGTTTTATTGTATTGTATATGTTGATTATTTATTGGTTTTGAAGGGGGGAGTGAAGGTAGGGGGGTAAAAAAGGGAGAAAATTCCACTGTGTATATTAAATGAGAAACGTTTGTATATATTTTGGTTGATATGGTTCACAGTGTCAAAAAATTTAAAAAAAAGGATATATGTATGGATAGAGTAAATCCAGTCAGGCTTTTTTCCACTGAGGTGTGGTGAGAAAAGAACTAAAGGCATGGGTTGAGTGAAAGGGAAAATGTTCAAAGGAAACATTAGGGGGAATTTCTTTACGCAACATAGTTGTGCCAGGTTAAATTTATTTAAATAATTAATTCTGCCTCTGCCCCTTGATTGCAGGAAATCTTTCTGAAGCCAGAATCCTTGGAAGAAGATGAATTTCCCAGTTATTGACTTTGGCTCATTTGCCTTGGATAAACCTGAACCTTCAGCAAATGAAATGAACCGATTATCCACAGAGGTGGCAAATGCAATAAATGAAATTGGATTTATGTATTTCAAAAATATAGGGATTAATGATGAGCAAGTATGTACCTGTTTTAAAGTCACATAAGTGTAGACACACATTTATATATTAAGGGTGTGTGTATGTGTATATATAATTTTTATATATACTGTGTATAATATATGTATATGTATATATGTGTATATATTTCTAATGTATTCCAACATGCATACTGTGTAAAATAGTGTGACCATTTCTTAGTTCACGAAGTAGAACAGGTACAAATGTTATATATTTTTAATTTACATTTCTGTTATGTTCACATGACATATATTTGCTCTCTATTACTTGATACTAATTAATTAATTAATTAATTATAATAACACCAAACATTTGAACTGCCATAATTTTACATTTATGCTAATTTTTTATCTTATGGACTTACATATAATGCTTGTTAAAATCACAAATGTACACCATAAAGATACACCTGTAAACGTCATGCAAATTTATTGTTGGAAGGTTATTAAAGTCAGCATGTGACAAGGACCAGGAATAGATGGCTATAAATATATAGGGATTTAATGTCATACATCAGGATCTGTTGTCTAAAGAACAGGGAACAATTTTGCATTAGGGCCCCACATGGAGATTTTGTGAGAATCCCATCAGTGATCACCATTCTGATCCCTCCATCTCTTCCTACAGTTTCCAAGGTTCATGGGGAGAGATGAAACTCTTTTTTCATCAGAAAATGTTAGTGACCTGGAATACTTTAATGGGCAACACAGTGGGACAGTTTATAGAACTGTTTTGTCACATCTCCACCACGCCAGCTTCAATCCCAATTTCCAGTTTTGTCTTGGTGAAATTTGCATGTTCTTTCTGTGACTATGTGAATTTCCAAAAACATGTGGGATGGTAGGTTAATTGGCCATTATGAATTGCCCCTAGTGTTCAGGTGAGTAGTTGAATCTGGGCAGAATCAACTGGGATTAGTGTGGGATATATGTTAATAAATGCTTGATGTTTGGCATGAACTCAGTGGTCCAAAGGTTATCTCTGTGCTGTGTGACACCAGTCCCCTTGACATTATAAGTATTAGTGAACTGAAGACTAAATGTAGCTCAGCTTAGAGACAAAATAATACTGCCAATAACCTGTTGTTGAAGAAGAATATAGGAAAATCACAATAAAATCAATGTTGGTGTGCCAATTCCACAGCATATTTAAACTTGATAATTACTCCTTAGGTGTTTGAAACAATGGACATCTGCAGAAAGTTCTTTCTACTTCCTAAGGACATTAAAGAACAATATGCCTGTGTAAAGTCCTCTGATATTCCACACCATGGATGGCAGTGTATGTCAGAGAGGTAAGATTTTTCAGAAATCCTCTTACCAGTAAAATACATTTTTTGCATCAATTCTTGTTTTGAAACAAAGTTTCACTCAGCATGGTTTATTTTGTGAACTCAAACTTTCATAATAAGGCTGAAAATCATAAATTTATTTCATTTCAACCCACTCAGGATTACTCAGCCAGGCACATTGAGCTAGGGGCTACAGAGACCTGGTGTGTAAGTTTAAGCAGATTAAAGCCTGTAGTACAGTCTTCTATTTATCTTAGAAACATAGAAGCAAAGTAAACTTAGAGCAGGAGACCATTCAGCCCTCCTGAACATCAAGCACCTTACTCAGTCTGTGATCTCTGGTTGGTGGTAACCCAATTAACTAAAACATCCTCTCCATAGCCCTGAAGCTACACCTCTGGTCCATTACATCCTGACAAAGGTAACTCACGTGATCAGTTTCAAAGAAGGCTGTAGAAAGTGGAAAATCTAGCCAAGTCCACCATAGGCACTGGCCACCCATCCATTGAAGACTTTGTGTAAAGGACCCCCAACACTATGGTCACCATCACTTCTTGCTACTACCTTCAGGCAGAAAGTACAGAAGCCTGAAGTCTGGCACCTCAAAGTTCAAGAATTTTTTTTTCCACCAGCTACCCTAAGCACAACCAACTCCAGGACAATCTTAAGCTCTGTCTGCACTATTGAAACTTTTTTTTGCACTCATTGCAACTATGAATATTTATATCACTTTACATCTATTTCTGTTTCTACCTTGTGTATATTGTGGTACTTTTAAGATAATATCAAAAATAATGTAAATTATGCATCCATAGGGCTGCAGCAAGTTAGAAAGTTGGTGCATTGCACATAGTACTTACCGTCTACAAGGTAATAGTCAAATTTTGTGGACCAATTTTTACGGAAAAATTTAGGGGGTCAACTATAATACACATACTACTTTTGACCATGGTAAATGTGTCACTCGGGGTGCCAAAAGCGGTTAAGTCCACTTTCAGGGCATCAAGAGCTTGGATAGGCAGGTGACCAGCCCGGACTAGGTGATAAGTCAGCATTTGGAGCTTTTGGAGCTCAGATGGGCAGGCAGCTGGGGCCTAGGCAAGGGTCCATGGTCGGGACGTCAGCAGTCCTGGAGGATGTGCATCCAGGACATGGGCGAGAGATGGCAGTCGGCATGTCAGGAGCTCGGATGGGATGGCAGTAGGGGCATCAGAAGCTTGGATTGGAGAGTGGCCAGGGCAATCGGGAGCTTGGATGGGAAGGCAGCTGGGGTTTTGCGATCTTCGATGGGCAGGCAGCTGGGCATGGGCAAGAGTCATTGGTCGGGCTCTCCGGAGGGTGGGCAGCTGGGGCCAAAAATAGGGGGGGGGTCAATTTTTACACATGGAAAATACTAGATTTTGGGGCCAAATATAGGGGCGGTCAGCTTTTACACAGTATCGTCTATTACATGCATATATTCTGTATGTACGACAATAAATCAGTACTCATACAAGACCCTCCAATGAGAGAAAACATCCTCCTTGCATTGTTTGCTATAGTTTTTTCAGAAGTCTGTACTGTTCAACAAGAACTTTCCTTATTCTAAACTCTGGTAAACACAAGCCCATTAGGCCTAATCTCTCCACATATGATATGCTCAGATAAATCTCAGTTCCAGGCATTCCCTACTGGTCACTTCCTGCTACAATGAAAATGGTCATTTATTTTCAGTCTCTTGCATAATTATTTATGAGCTTTCTTTGGCTTGGCTTCGCGGACGAAGATTTATGGAGGGGTAAAGTCCACGTCAGCTGCAGGCTCATTTGTGGCTGACAAGTCCGATGCGGGACAGGCAGACATGGTTGCAGCAAGGGAAAATTGGTTGGTTGGGGTTGAGTTTTGGGTTTTTCCTCCCTTGTCTTTTGACTGTGAGGTGGGCTCTGCGGTCTTCTTCAAAGGAGGTTGCTGTCTGCCGAACTGTGAGGCGCCAAGATGCATGGTTTGAGGCGATATCAGCCCACTGGCGGTGGTCAATGTGGCAGGCACCAAGAGCTTTCTTTAGGCAATCCTTGTACCTCTTCTTTGGTGCACCTCTGTCTCGGTGGCCAGTGGAGAGCTCGCCATATAACACGATCTTGGGAAGGCGATGGTCCTCCATTCTGGAGACGTGACCTACCCAGCGCAGTTTGATCTTCAGCAGCGTGGATTCGATGCTTTCGGCCTCTGCCATCTCGAGTACTTCGATGTTGGTGATGAAGTCGCTCCAATGAATGTTGAGGATGGAGCAGAGACAACGCTGGTGGAAGCATTCTAGGAGCCGTAGGTGATGCCGGTAAAGGACCCATGATTCGGAGCCGAACAGGTGTGTGGGTATGACAACGGCTCTGTATACGCTAATCTTTGTGAGGTTTTTCAGTTGGTTGTTTTTTCAGACTCTTTTGTGTAGTCTTCCAAAGGCACTATTTGCCTTGGCGAGTCTGTTGTCTATCTCGTTGTCGATCCTTGCATCCGATGAAATGGTGCAGCCGAGTTTTTCAAGCTCTGCTGGGACCAAGGAGATAGGTAAACTGGTTAACCGTTTTGAGTTTTGTGTGCCCGATGGGGATGTGGGGTGGCTGGTAGTCATGGTGGGGAGCTGGCTGATGGAGGACCTCAGTTTTCTTCAGGCTGACTTCCAGGCCAAACATTTTGGCAGTTTCCGCAAAACAGGATGTCAAGCGCTGAAGAGCTGGCTCTGAATGGGCAACTAAAGTGGCATCGTCTGCAAAGAGTAGTTCATGGACAAGTTGCTCTTGTGTCTTGGTGTGAGCTTGCAGGCGCCTCAGATTGAAGAGACTGCCATACGTGCGGTACCGGATGTAAACAGCGTCTTCATTGTTGAGGTCTTTCATGGCTTGTTTCAGCATCATGTTGAAGAAGATTGAAAAGAGGGTTGGTACGAGAACGCAGCCTTGCTTCACACCATTGTTAATGGAGAAGGGTTCAGAGAGCTCATTGCTGTATCTGACTCGACCTTGTTGGTTTTCGTGCAGTTGGATAACCATGTTGAGGAACTTTGGGGGCATCCGAGGCACTCTAGTATTTGCCAAAGCCCTTTCCTACTCACGGTGTTGAAGGCTTTGGTGAGGTCAACAAAAGTGATGTAGAGTCCTTTGTTTTGTTCTCTGCACTTTTCTTGGAGCTGTCTGAGGGCAAAGACCATGTCAGTAGTTCCTCCGTTTGCGCAAAAGCTGCACTGTGATTCTGGGAGAACATTTTCGGCGACACTAGGTATTATTCTATTTAGGAGAATCCTAGCGAAGATTTTGCTTGCAATGGAGAGCAGCGTGATTCCCCTGTAGTTTGAGCAGTCTGATTTCTTGCCTTTGTTTTTGTACAGGGTGATGATGATGATGGCATCACGAAGGTCCTGAGGCAGCTTTCCTTGGTCCCAGCAGGGCTTGAAAAACTCATGCAGTTTGGCATGCAGAGTTTTGCCGCCAGCCTTCCAGACCTCTGGGGGGGGATTCCATCTATACCTGCTGCTTTGCCACTTTTCAGTTGATCAATTGCCTTATATGTCTCTTCCCGGGTGAGGACCTCATCCAGCTCTAGCCTTAAGGGCTGTTGAGGGAGCTTTAATTCTCTTTATTCTTGGCAATGAAAGAATATTCATGTAGTACTTTAAAAAAAAAATCAGTGTATTAAACTGCAATTATTAAAAGTGATATTAATAACACAATCTGTGGATGGTTATGGATTAAGGAACAAATAGACTGATTAACAATTCCATATGGGTATTTAAATAAACAAATGAAATTTCTTCACAGTTTAATTCCGGAACACGTCTTTGACCTAAAGGAAACCTTTAATTTGTCAGTGTTGGCTTCAAGTGAGGTAAGATTTCAAAATTCAGTTTGAGATTGCTTTTACGTTCCATGTTATTGACTGTATGCATGAAATGGAGCAGATTTGCTTTTAGAGCACTGGAGGAAATTATACTCACAAACAATATGGACAAACACATGAAGGCAGCAAAAAAAAACCTCTAATTTTTGCCCATTTTTCAATACACAAGCAAAAATAATGCAAATGCTGGAAACCTGAAATAAAACATCAGCTGGTCAAACAGTAGGGAAACAAAGGTGAAACCTCAGATCAATTGTCTGTTTTTCCTCTCCTCACACCCATCCTTCCTTTACATGAGATGTCATGCAAATCTTGTCCCTTAGTTTAAATTAGCCCAGAGGTCATGGTCAGTGGCCAAGCATTGGTGCTCAACGCTGACCCTATCATTCTTCACAATGTGAGTTTCCCCTTTACCAACACAGTTATCAGTGCCCAACATCTTTGAAAGCTTCAGTTTGAAATAACAGTCAATAACATCAAATTTTGAGTGGGGCTGATTCAAAATGCATTTTAGTTCAGTGGAGAGCGCTGTGAAAGGACAATGTTAACAGACATGGGATTTCCCATTTGTATTAAAATTCCCAAGGCCATTATCAGTTACATGAAATAAAGATGGTCAAACTTGTACTCTCTCACCCCAATTCTACCTCAAAATCCAGAGCCTTGGAGGAGCAGAAGTTCCTCCTCTGCTACTACCGCTAGAGACAGAATGTAACAGGTATTTTACCCTTCAGTAAATTCAGTTTTAAGTTACCTCAGTGGAAGCAGTGGCTGCCACTTTAAATTTGTATTTACTCATTTACATTTAATGGATGCAGCTGAGGATCAGTTTAAACCTTTTAAATATAACATCTAAGGTCCTCACATATTCACATTTATGCTGGGATTATAAATGACAAAAAGAAAGTTCATTTTTTTAGTCTTATGCACGCAAATAATTCTGCCACGAGACTGAAAGGACAAGCAGTCTTACTCAAGCTGATGAAATCCCTTCTTGAACACATCAAATGCACTAACACTGCACATCATGTTACATATTTGGAACGGTAGATGCCAGCATATGGAATGGCCCCAGATTTTCCACCTAAAATCTAGGTTTTGAGCTATACCCTTTGCATAGGACGACCCTTCAAGCCTAGCACTTACCACTGACCACTCACCACTGGAGTAAAGCTGTCATAATATTCTAATACCAAATGACCCTGTAATAGTTTTAATTTTATTAACATATTTTAAAATAAACAACCGTTGTTTCCTGTAACAGGCCACATAAGGCCATCAGCAGTCAGACTGATTGGGTAGTTCCTGCAAGAGAGCACTGAGACTTCATTTGATACGTGCAGGTGTGCCCCGCTGAACTAGCAATGCCCCTCAGTGCACGTTCTTTCTTTTCACTGTGGCCATTTGCATGGAGGTGAGCTGAGTTGTCAGCTTGAAGAAGATGGTAAGAGTGCGCCGAGGGCCTGACCAGACACTTGCGTCGAGGTGAGCTGGATTGTCAGCACAAGGAAAATGTTAGAGTGCGCCTAGACCCTAATAGAAATACTTGTGTTAGAGCAGGTGGGATGGGGATAGGATATGGTGGGAGAGGGGAAAGATGGCAGTGGTGTTGAGACTTCGCTGTCAAGGTTTGCGTTTTAGACCCAAGATACAAGATGACCCAATTTTGAGGTGAATTTTTTTAGTTTTGATGATTGGTCTAGACTGTATATGGTATTTTAATCAGAATATTCAATCCTTAATGTGTGTTTGGACTCTAGTCTCCATAATAGGTAAAATTATAGAGCTAACGTGTTTTCAGTAAATGATTGTGTTAATGTAGTAAAATACAGGATATCGAAAATATAAGCCAAATCTACATTATAAAATACTTATTTTAAAAATTTGTATGTTTATTTACTTTGCTTATTTAAGCATAAAATTCAAGGTCATATTATTTTCTTGTATATTAGACATGGCCTATCAAAGAGGCTCCTGAGTTTTCAAATCGTATGGAATCATTCTTCAGAATCTTGGAGGGGTTATCTATCCGAATTATGAAAGTGATTGCTCTGACCCTCGGTGTTGAACCAGATTTCTTTCTCAGCAGGCACCAAAAAATAGGCAGTAAGTACCCATTACGATGTCCGGAAACCTGATGATTTCCTGCACTGTATTTGTCTCCACTCCTTGCAGTTATTCACAATACATCTGCGTGAACTAGGCACTTTGTGACGAAATAAATTTAAACTTATCCACAAGAAATAAAACAGTTGCAGATAAGATTCACCTTTTTGATTGCTTGTGATTCCTACAGATAGAATTTCTTTGAAATATTATTCAGTCATTCAGAAAAAATATCTTTTATGTATTTTCTTAAGGTATTTCAAATCCTACAACCATTCGAGCTGCATACTACCCACCAATACAGAAATCCTTTGTGAAGGAGAATCAGGCACGATGTGGAGAACATTGCGATTATGGAACATTCACATTACTTTTCCAAGATAAGAATGGGGGATTGGAGGTAATCGTGATCCTTCATTCAGTTTCCATTTTCTCTGCATGTACAACAAGTGATTTCAATTAAATATTCATTTAGACATGCAAAGCCCTCAAAGCTTTCCGCAGAGTGGGTATATATCCCACACTTGGACGGATGATCCAGCGCACTTGCAATGGAAGGGCTCGGAGGTAGATCAGATCCTAACAGATCTGTCCTGATTTGCACTGAGAAGCTGTAAAGTCTTTCTCTCGCCTGCACAATAACTGTGAAGATGTAGTTGACCTGCAAGATCTTTAGCATGGTAAATAATCTGGTGTCTCTTGTGAAGGACCAAGGAATCATGTGCAAGAGGGCAGGCCTTCCTTCCATTCACTCTTGGAAGACGGCACTACAAATTGGAGCAGACGAGGGCATGCAACCCAATTTGTAATGCCATCTGCCAAGACAGATATATACAGCAATTCATTCTTCTCCTGTACAATTAAAGCATGGAATAATCTTCATACTATCATATAACCAGATCCAATTAAATTTAGGACAGCTCTTCTTCTAAAGCACACCCTCCCCTACCTCTAGTTTAAATACCATATGGAATATTTTGAAGGATCAAGAACTCCACACCACAATGCCTGGGCAACCAGTCAAACATGTATTGTCCTCCTATTTGTATGCAAGAATCTCATAAAAGTCTATTCATTGAATTCCAATCTTACTGTTAATGACAATAGTAACTGATAGGCTCTATCAATAACCACAAAGTCGAGAGCAGGGAAATGATAGGCTTTAAAAAAACACAAGACTTTGGCTGGCCTGGATCCACGTAGAGGAATGCCAGAAGGCGGAAGGGAGGTCGACTTTTATGGCCAGGTCATAAGGGGAGGAGACATAGGAGATGAGTCACTAGTGGGCGGGCAAGCCTCATACATACAACACACAGGTAGGGAATAATGTACAAGGAGAAAACATATCACTGCAAATAACAGTGAAAATGATCAGAATTAACAGGCATGCTTCATGTAAAGGTAATTTCATTAAATTTTCTCCAGGAAGTGATAATTTAAAATACAAATTTTCCCCACAATGTAAATAAATTGAAGGTACATAACTGAATATTGGAACTTTATTTTCTGCATTGATACAACAGTGTCTTGTTGGTTTTGACGTGCAAGCAAATACCCTTACTTTGCAATAGATTTAATTTTCCTCTCCAAATATTGGATTTGTTCCTGTACAATTTAGAAAGAAACTTGGTGACAGAGGCATGAACTATATTAATCATAACATTGTGGTATTAGACAGGCACACATGGGGAAAAAAAAAGACTCCACATCACATGATTGGAAATATCTTCAGATCAAAATGAAATTTGGTTGGGAGTGATAAGACAAAACAAGTGAATTGGCCCTTTAATTGTTTAACTTTATTTATTAATAAATGTTTGAAGTTGCTTGAGAGCAAAGTTACAGAAAGTGTCAATGCTGCAAAATCATGTTTTTTCAGAGGGAAAAGTAACTAACCCATGTACAGAATTTTGAAAGACCAACAAAGTCTCAATTCTAATCCCTGGACAAATTACATACCAAGCAGGACAGTGGAATGAGCTGGTGAATTATTAGTTTGGGATTGTGGTTGAGGAGTTTGTCCAACATAATTAATTAATGTTCAGGGATTAAAACAGTACTTGAAAGCTTGGATGGCAGATTAGCAAGTAATTAGGGTGAGCTTTCATTAAAAAAAAAGAGTAGATGAAGGAGAGGACATTGGGAAAATGGAAATAAACTGTAACAGGGAAATGTAATAACAACAGAAAATGGGAGATAGTCAGCAGTATCTGTGGAGAGAGAAAAACACTTATCATTTCAAAGAACTGGAAAAGATGAATGTGATTACTGTTCAACCACTTCATATATCCGTGCTTAGGTCATGTCCAAGTCTGGCCAATTCATTGACGCTCCCTACATTCCAAATACAGTTCTTTTTATGCCAGCCGATTTTCTCCAGCGATGGACATCGGACAGATGGATTGCCACAGTGAGTGAGACAGCATTCATTTTGAGAAAAATCATTTTTAAAAAATATCAGTATTTTATTTTTACATTTTATTGATTGAACTGTAAATAATTAGTCTTCATTAATGTCTGCATTAAAATGGCACCATTTGAAATGCAGTGACCCCTGCTCAGCCACAGAAATAGAACTAAAAACAAATTTAGACATAGAGCAAGGTAAAAATCCCTTCCAGTCCACGTGCCCATTTAGACCCAATCAACCTACAACCCCCGAATGTTTTGAAAGGTGGGAGGAAACCGGAGCACCCAGAGAAAACACATGCAGCCATGGAGAGAATGTACAAACTGTTGAGACAGGATCAGATTTGAACTCAGGTATCTGGCACTGTCACAGCATTGAGCTAACTGCTGCACTAACCATGCTGCCTCCAAAGACTGAGTCCCACTGTATTTGGCAGGCTGCGCTGCAGCGCCTATTCACAGGCACGATCCCATTACAGATCAGCACAGGGGGTATGTCCTGCTCCATTTCCATCCTGGGCTGATTCAGCCCTCTTTATCGCACCTGGTGGTTCTAGGTTCCATATGGAGAACCATATTGATACTGAACCTAATGCAGATGCTTGATCGGCAAAGCCCGCAGCAGCCCAGAACCCCGTCCTACAGGTGAATGCCGCTATATCTTTGACTTAGATCAACAAATCTTTGAAAATGTGCATTTAACTTTCATTGTAACTTGCAAATGGATACATGGGTCACTCAAAGCTTTCTGCAAAGTGGGTATATATCCCACACTTTGACAGATGATCCAGCGCACTTACAATGGAAGGGCTGAGAGGTAGATCAGGTCCTAACAGATCTGTCCTGGTTTGCACTGAGAAGCTGTAAAGTCTTTCTCTCGACTGTACAACAACAATGATGTAGATGACTAGACAGATGAGGAGGAATGTGAAAATATGATAAAAGGAGAAAATGATAAGCTTCCATTAAATTGTCGTGGGTGTTTCCTCTCCATCTTTTGATGCTTGCTGACAAAGAAAACCATCTCAACCTCCACCTTCAGTCCAATTACTTTCATGATACAGACAGACCTATTGTTCAAAACTAAGACAACAACCAGCAGAATCAAAACAGTATGTTGATATGATAGGAGCTGACCTTACAAAGCAGAAGGGGAAACAGTGCAATTTGTGCAGAAATACATTTGGCAAACAAACAGATCATCAAACACTTGAAGCTGATGCAGATCCTCAAAATGCATTTATTATTCATTGTACTCATCAGAGCTCCTTGCCACAGAACAAAGCAAACACTTCCAATGGGTTAATTAATATCCTGGTTGACATAGATCCATCTGGCAAGAAGATAAATGAATAAACCTTCAACAATATTCACTATCTTATTTCAACTTGGCAAGAAAGTGCCAGGATACCTCCTTAAAATATTTGTATTCCTTGACAGTTCTGCCAATGTTTTCATTCCAAGTGACATTCAAATTAAGAACATATATTGAAAATAAAGCACATCCATGTAAATGCAATATCAAAAATAGTGGGACAAAAACAATGTTCAAGCTATGGAGGATACAGGATTCTTCAGTTGTATTCAAGAAGACTTGTGAAATTAAACACACAAAATTGCTGGAGAAACTCAGCAGATCCCACAGCATCCTGAGCCTTTCATCAAGGGAAGGCTCAGGCCCAAATCGTTAGTTATGTCTCTTTGCCTTCTATGGATACTGCAGGACTTGCTGAGTTTCTCCAGCACTTTTGTGCGCAGGTGCTTATCCTTTCATCCTGGATCTTCGGGTCCAGACACTTGCCATTGTTCAGAATCTTGCGGATTTCAGAATCATTTCAAAAGGTAGCCCCTTTAAGCAAATGCAATGTTTCAAAATTGCACAAAACAGGGGCACTGTGAGTTAAATTAATTTCGATAAATAAAAACCATAAAAGACCATACTATTACTGCTGCTATATAATGGGAATTTCTTGGAAAATTCCCACCATGCTGGCTGTGTAAAATGTTCCAGACGGGAGTTAGTAACTAATTCCCATATGGAATTTTTCTGTGGCATCCTTAACAACCTGCTGTCTACACTGAATCGCAGGCTTCCTGCAACAATATGCTAATGAATACGCCCAGTCACCTCGCTTCTAGCCCCTGCCGTCCGTCACCCCTCCCCTGCCTGACTGTCCATCAGCCTGCCCCCGGCAATCTGATCCACCCCCCCCCCACCCCCCAACTCCCGACATGGCAGCAGGCGTGCAGTCCTGCCAAGCTCAGATTTCACCAAAGAGCTGTACCAATTCACAGGTGACAGCTCAATGCGGGAGCAATGGCCATCTTTGTTACCCATAATCCCCCCAAGCAGCTGGAACTTGGTTTCACACAACTAAATTAGCATCAAGGAAGTCAAACACAAAGGGAGCAGATCTGGAATTAGCTATCGATGAACCCAGGCAGAGTTACCATTGGGAAAATGCAGTGGTGCTGGCAATTATAATTCAAGTAGATTTATTTATAGATAATTGAGCAAAGGACAAAGAGAGCTGTAAAGTCAAGACATCTAAACATAGATAAAATTTACAAGACTGAAAAGTATTTCAGCAAAAGTCAATTTGAAAGCAAATTGTTAGTACAAAAGATATAGTTGGATTTTTAAAAAATTCAAAACTAGTAAAAATTCAGGGAATCAGCAGAAATTATCTGTGTGGTGAGCAATGTAATGAAAGCAATGAAAAGCTTAAAAAAAGATGAGAAACTTATTCAGCCTTCAGCAAGAAAATGCAATGTACAAAGCATGGATTTAGTCTGAGTGAAGAAAGAGGAATCACCCAAACCTCAGAGTTGTGTGTGATGTGATTCTGAACAAGGCTCTGAAATCTTCCCGAGTAATTCATTACTTTCAGATAAAACTGAAAAGCCAGTGGAATGTTTTCAAAAGAAGTGAGATGACATGGCTTCTCAATGTAACAATGCTCAATACTTCAGTAATTACAAGGAACCATTAAGATCTCCTGCCCAATTGAATAGCCAAATGCAAATCACCTTTCACAAAAGCCAAGGATTTAAAAGTTTTTAGTAATACAGTCTTATTTATGTGCTCGGCCCTTTCTTTAAAAAAAACCTTTTATTCGATAAGTACCTTCAGTTTGAGTCATTAGTTTCAAACCATTTTTGCCCCTGGAAAGGATCTCTTTAATTTATTGTCATTGTGTCTCCATGAAATTCAATGAAACCACTCGGGGTGATAAAAAAAATTACATTTGGTTGCAATGATTGTTGGAATTTACAGGTCACATAAATTGTCCTTTCTTTTCCTCAGAAACATAGAATTCAAATTCCGCAAACTGAAGAAGCATTGAACAGGGCCAGGCAGTCAATAGGTTTCTTTTACCACCCAGATCACGATGCAACAGTTGTATGTTGTGATGGATTGAACAAGTACCCTCCCATCATCTGCAACCAGTACCTCAAGAATAAATACCCTCATATATTTTACAAGGAATCCTATCCTTCAATCGCTTGAATGGGATAGAAACAAGTAGTTGCCCGCGAGGTTTGCGAAATACTGGTAAATGAAATAAAATAAATTCTTAAAGCATTAATGTGTTCCTTCAAAATATTTTTCTAGCAAATTGGGGCAGTGGTGTCTGCAGCAGAGGCCTTATTTATTCCTTTGACAAATTGCTGAGTTATTTCAAATTAGGATTCACAGCTGTTTCTATAGTGGGAGTGTGGAAAGAAAAAAGGAAATTTTTTGTCATTAGGCTAACATTGGAAATGACTGTTGGTCTTGTTGCAGATGAAGTAACCCTTCACCTAACTTTCCTTAATTGCAAGTTAAAAACCACAAAGCACATCACTCAATATTCTTCGGTGAAACTGTGAAATTCCTAACTGTATTATCATGACCAGACCCTCACACATACAAACATCAAAAGCCTTGCTGACATCGCTTATCTTATTTGGAATGGGGGTGTGTGGAAGTGTCCTCATATCTGCTCAGCCCCGAAGACCACAGCTAAGAAAAGTCACCAGGTTGTCCAAGTCAAAGATCAAAGTTCAGATGTATTTTCAGAGAACACACTTGGCATCACATACAACCCGGAGGTTCTTATTCCCTGCCAGCCAGGCAGAATTTCTACTTATTGGTAGGTACAAAAGAGTGTACTAAAGAAAAATACATATACAAAAGAGAGACATAAAAATAAAGAAATGTAAACAAACTGACTGAATTCAGAAAAAAATATCCAATAATAAATAATGTGTAAAGTAAGAATCCTTAAACAAGTCTCTGATTGAGTTTGTCATTAAGGAGTCTGATGGTGGAGGGGTAGCAGCTGTTCCTGAACCTTGTGGTACGAGTTTTGTGGCACCTAGACCTCTTTTCTGATGGCAGCAGTAAGAACAGAGTGGTGTGGATCCTTGACAATTGCTGCTGCTCTCCGATGGCAGCTTTCTATGTAGATTTTCTCAATAGTCGGGAGAGTTTTGCCTGTGATGTACTGGGCTACGTCCACTACCTCTTGCAGGGCTTTCTGCTCAGAGGTATTGATGTTCCCATACCAGGTTGTGATGCATCCAGTCAGCCCTTTCCACTGCATATTTGTAGAAGTTTTCCAGACGTTCCAACATCATACCAAACCTCTACAAACTCCTGAGGAAGTAGAGGTGCTGATGTGATTTGCCCAATGATCACTGGATCGTACACCTCTAGTTTTTCCCTTCCTGAAGCCTACATTCAGCTCCTTGGTTCTTGTGACAATGAGTGTGAGGTTGTCGTTAGTTCACTGTTCAGCCAAGTTTTAAATCTCCTGTATGTGGACCCATTTCCCCCTTTTTAAACAACCCACTACTGTGGTATTGTCAGCAAATTTGTTGATGGTATTATTGTCGTACCAAGGTGAGTAGAGCAGAGGGCTAGGAACAGTCCTGTGCAGCTCCAGTACTGATGGAGATTGCAGAGGTGTTCTTATCAACCTTCACTGATTGTGGTCTAGAGCTGCGGAAATCCAGGATCCAATTGTACAGTGGAGTATTGAGGCCCAGGTCTTGGGAGTTTGCTGATCAGTTTTGAGGGGATGATGGAATTGAATGCTGATCTGTAGGTGATAAAGAGCATCCTGATATATGCATTTTTGATGTTCAGGTGTTCCGGGGTTTTATGTTGAGCTAGTGAGATGGCATCTCACTGTTGATGCAGTAGGCAAATTGGAAGGCATCTATGCTGCCACCTAGACAGGAGCTGGTATACTTCAACACCAGCCTTTTAAAACACTTCATCTCTGTGGATGTTGGGTACAATTGAAACAAGTAGGTAATGCCTGGTTGGAGTGAAATGTTGAAGATATCCGTGAACACAGTGGCAAGTTGGTCAACTCAGGTTTCAGTACTCAGCCGGGTACTCCGTCTAGACTGGATGTTTTCCTTAGATTCACTCTACTGAATCCATCCAGCATGTCATCCTTGGATACTGACAGTAGAGGATCATCAGGGGCCACATGGGTGCGCCTTGTTCTGATGGTCAATCAGGCATAGAAGGCATCAAATTCATCTGGGAGTGAAGCTTAGGTGTCTCCTATTGCACGGGATTTTGTTTTGAACAGGTTATGTCATTTAGGCCCTGCCACAGTTATTGGGTGTCCTTTGTAGTTTCCATTCTCATCCAGAATCTCCACTTCTCCCTGGAGATGGACACAATTCTATTCAGAACCAGAATTTATTGTCATGAACAAGTCATGAAATTTGGTGTTTTACGGCAGCATCATAGACCAAATATTATAACCACCTTATGCCATTACTATAAAAAATAAAATAATAGTGCACGAAAAGTAAGGGAGTGTCTTTAGTTCAATGATTATTCATGAATCTGACGGCAGCAGGGAAGAAGTGTCCTTGTGTTGTTGAATGCTCGGCTTTAGGGATCTGTACCTTTTCATGATGGTAGAAGTGTGAAGAGGGCCTGGCCTGGATGGTGGGGGTCTTTGAGGATAGAGACTACGTTTTAAGACACCGCCTCATGTAGATGTCCTCGATGGAGTGAAGTCTGGTGCCTGTGATGTCGCAGGCCGAGTTAACAACTATCTGGAGTTTATCTTGTCCTGAGAGTTGGCGCCTCCATACCAGGCAGTGATGCAACCAGCCAGAATGCTCTCTATGATACACCGACAGAAGTTCACGAGAGACTTTGGTGACATACTGAATCTCCTCAGACACCTCACAAAGTATAGCCACTGGCAAGCCTTTGTGATTTTATCAATATGGAGGCTTCGGGACAGATCATTGGAGATGTGGACACCCAGGAGTTTGAAGTTCAAGACCCTCTCCACTACTGAGCCATTAATGAGGACTGAGTTGTGTTCCCCTGACATCCTCCTGAAGTCCACAATCATCTCCTTAGTTTTGCTGACATTGAGCGCAAGGTTGGTGTCATTACACCATTCAACGAGCTGATCTATCTCACTCGTGTACGCATCCTCATTGCTGTTTGTGATTCCGCCGACAACTATGGTGTCATTGGCAAACTTGTAGATAGCACTGGAATTGTGCCTGGCCACAGAGTAGAGCAGTGGGCTAAGCACACATCCTTGGGGTGAGCTAGATGAGGAGGAGACATTGTTTCCAACTCATACTGACTGTGGTCTTCCAATGAGAAACTCAAGGATCTACTTGTAGAGGTCTAGAGTTTGTGGCTTCTTAATCAGCACTGAGGGAATAATGGTATTGAAGGCTGAACTATAGTCGATGAAGAGCAACTGCAGATTACAATATTGCATCTGTTGTGATAACGATAGGCGAATTGCCGAGGGTCCAGATTTTTGCTTAGGGCATGATCAGCCTCTCAAAGTATTTCATTACAGTAGAAGTTCATGCTACTGGGCGGTAGTCATTGAGGCAGCAAACACTACTCTTCTTGGGTACTAGGATGATTGATGCCCTTTCAAAGCAGGTGAGAACCTTTCACTGCACCAATGAGAAGTTGAAAATGTCCGTGAACAATCCAGCTAGTTGGTGGTGCATTTTCAGTACCCTGCCAAGTATGCCATCAGGGGCTGACACCTTGCAAGGGTTCACCCTGAAGAAAAATTCCTGAAATACCAGTCACCAAATCAGAGATATTTTGGGGCAAATAAAATAGAGACAGATATGGTCCTAAGATTTTTCTTAAACTTTAAATGCATTTGAAAATCTTCAGCATAACTGTGGTTTCTTCCAGTGCGGAAATCTAGAACAGTACAGAAGCAGGCATATGCATTTAAAATATAATAAAAAATCTTAGTTCCAGCTTCTACCTCTATTTAGTTTTCCCCAAAATATCCCTGAATTATTGTCTGGTATTTTAGGCCATTATTCTTCCAGAATAGAATATTGTCCATAATCACTATTCAACCCGTCAGTTCCGTTGAAGAAATCCAGACAGGAGAATCCACTTTCCTGTCAGATAGCAAGGGGCTGGCTTTTTGGTGAAAATACAAATGGGAAGATAATCATCAGTAAATCCATCTCTCCAGTTCCATGCTGATTGCCAAGAAGATGATAAAGTGAAACATCTTCAAATATTTTATTCGACACACTGAATTTTCCCAAATATTGGGAAATTAATTTTCCTGATAAAACCAAGCATATTTGTTTACTAAATAGCTCAAGCATACTAGAATTTTAAAAAAAGATTTGAAGCAGCATTTTGTCCCTATTTATTTTCTCCTTGGACAGCACTGGCTAAAATCTTTGCATATATAAAACATCTCCTTTGTCCCTATGAAAATGGCCTCCTCGGGGTCTTTCTCAACAGGAACAGGAGGATCTCACAAGGCCTGAAATACTGAGAACAAGGAGACAACTTAGAAATCCTGCCGGCTCCCCCTCCCCCTTTTATTTTCTTTCCTCCTTCCCTTATATATTTGCATTATTATTTTTAATAATTGATTTTAAATGTTTTTACCTGGGTTGAGTGGGAGGGAGGGTAAACAATGGGGGAGGGGGGGGAAGAGTAAGACGGGGGAAGAGTAAGACGGGGAGAAAGGGAAGAAGAAAGGGAGGACTCGGCAAACAATGATCTGTAAAAGGGGAGGATTGTTCCCCTATCACACTTGGCTAATATGAGTCTGTAAAACTATAAATAAAATTTTCAAAATCTAAAAAAAAACAGGGCAAAGAACCATTGCTGTACTTTTGAACTGAAGTCACCACCGCAAAATCAAAATTGCAGTTGACAAATTCCACACACAAGGTTCCCATAAACAATTACCGGTAGATGGCAACCTGTATTTTTTTTCAGCAATGTGGATTGAGATTTCCACCACATTCTTGGTGAAATCAAGCATCTTATTTTGGAAGAAGTCAGAAGTTTCACAACACATCTGAAAGATCTCTGGCTATATAGCACTCCTTCAAAGCTACACTTGGTTACTTTAGATTGTGTGTTCAGTCTGTGTGATCGATTTTTGATCATTTCTTCCACAGCTTCACTATTGCAACATCATGAGGATTTTTCATATTCTTTTGTAAAAGCTAATACATTTTCAAAAAAAACTTGCATAAGGGACATCAAGGATACTGCTCTCCCATCAAATAATCATAGTTTAGTGTTTAATGACACAAAAAAGCCCAATACATGGTCAAATCAGTTTGGCACTGGCTTCCAGTAGTAAGGCTCAAATCATTCAATATAGTTTCAAAGCCAGCACCACCAGGCTAAGAAATAGCTTCTTCCCTTGGGCAGTGAGAGTGCTGAACAATCAAAGGAGCTGCTTGCATTAACCATCTAATCTTTACTAAACAATATTTATTTAATGTATGTGTATATGTGTCCTGCATGCATATTGTTTGTCTGTATGTGTGTTACGTCTGGCTGTGCACCGAGGACCAGAGAACATGTTTTATTGGGTTTTACTTATACAATCGGATGATAATAAACTTGTACAATCAGATGATAATAAACTTGAACTTAATTAGTTATCATCAATTGGATGTTAGGTTCCAGAACTTTGGTTCATTGCTTAGAATAGTTTAACTTAAAATACTGGTTTGTAGCTGCACGCTACTCGATAGACATACACACACACATGCACACACGAGTGCAGTCAGGTTAAGCTCTGTGTTTTATTGGGGGCTCAGGCCCGACTTTTATAACTCTCATATTCCCACCGTTTTCCCCCTTTTTACTGTCGCAATGGCCTGCATAACAAAAGTGGGTTTCCCACGCGTGGGTACCCTCTTGCATGACAATCCCTTCTTCCCTGTGCGCTATCCCTGTCTGTCGGCTGTGTAGTGGGGCCAGCTTGATCGCTGTGGTGACCCCCCCACCCCTCCCCCAGAATCAAATTGTCCGGAAGCAGAGTCTTTGCAGGCTTCAGTGGCCTGCCTCTTTTGCATGGTGCAGGGTCTCGACTGGGCGTGCTGGGTCCAGGTGTGCTGGCTTTAGTCTGCCTGTGGTGAAAACCTCTGTCTTGGCTCCGATCTTTGTCTGGACAGTGGATCAGCCACCACGTTGTCCTTGCTGGAGATGTGCCTCACATCTGTGGTGTATTCCGAGATGCAAGGCAAGTGGCACTGCTGGTGGGTTGACCGGGAGTCTGAGATCTTGGCCAAGGTGAAGGACAGGGGCTTGTGGTCTGTGAAGGCCATAAAAAACCTGCCCTCGAGGAAGCATGTGAAGTGGCGGGTGGCCAAGTATAGCGCCAGTACCTCTCTGTCAAAAGTGCTGTACTTCACTTCCAGATACTGCAGATTTTGCTGAAAAGCCAGTGGCCACCAACTTCCTTAGATCTGCTGCTCCAGAACTCTGCCGATCACCATTGCTGAGACATCCACTGTCAGGGCTGTTGGAGTGTCTGCCCTGGGATGTACCAGAAGAGCACCGCCTACCAGGGCTTCCTTGGCCTTCACGAAGGCCTCCAATGACTCCTCCTCCTATGTGATGTCCTTTGCCTTGACTACCATCTGGCTGAACAAGGGCCACGTGTTCCGGGCAGCCAAGCAGATGAACCTGTGGTAGAAGTTGATCATCCCCACAAACACCTGTAGTCCCTTGGTTATGCTGGGCCGAGGAAATATCCGGATGGCCTCCACCTTGCTGGGTAGCAGAGTAGCTCCTTTTCTGGTTATCCGATGACCCAGGAAGTCGATGGCCTCCAACCCTAACTGGCATTTGGCTGGGTTGATCCTTAGTCCAAACTCGCTCAACCAGGTGTAAAGGTTGGGGAGGTGTGTTGTGTTCTTGTCGGCTCCTGCTCGCTACAAGGATGTTGTCCAGGCAGATGAAGGTGCCGTCCAGATCTCGGCCCACTTTGTCCATTAGTCACTGGAAGGTCTGTGCAGTGTTCTTCAACTCTAAAGGCATTCGTAGGAATTCAAACAGGCCAAACGGTGTGGTGATGGTGGTCTTGGGGATATCATCGGGGTGCACTGGGATCTGATGATATCCCCACACGAGGTCCACTTTGGAAAAGATCTTTTCCCCTTGCAGATTAGCTGAAAAGTCCTGGATGTGTGGCATAGGGTAGCGATCTAGTGTTGTGACCTCATTGAGCTGACTGTAGTCGCTGCATGGTCTCCAACCCCCCAGTGGCTTTGGGCACCATATGCAGGGAGAAGTCCATGGGCTGTCTGACTGCTGTACGAAGCCGAACTCTTCCAATTTCTTGACTTCCTCCTTCGCCAGTTGGAGCTTCTTCAGAGGGAGGTGTCTTGCTCGTGCATAGAGCAGTGGGTCCTGGGTCAGGATATGGTGCTGTACGATACCAGAGCATCATCGTGGTAAATTGGGGGGTGAGCACTGCCAGGAACTTGGCCAGGACTTTGGCGTATTCATCTGTGGATTGCTGCATGGAGTGCTGGAAGCTTGGCATCTTTGAGGGGGATGGTTTGGAAAGTCCAGGCGTGGATCAGTCTCTGACCCTTGAGGTCAATGAACAGGCTATGGTTGTGCAGGAAGTCTGTCCCAAAGAGCGGCTGTTCCACTGAGGCCAGTGTGAACACCCACAAGAAAAGGCTGCTTCCCAACTGCAGTTGGACCTTGTGAGTACCATAGGTCCGGATCATGCGGTTGTTGGCAGCCCTCACTGTGGGGCCCGGCTACCTGTTCTTGGTGTCCTGTCCTGACAGGGACAGGACGCTGGCCTCTGCTGCTGTGTCCATGGGGAAACGCCGTCCGGACTGGGATCCCAAACATACAGGGGGCTATCTTGTTAGCTGAAGTTGGCCTCTGCCAGGAGCAGTAGGACATCCTTGGGCAGTTGCTCCAGGAATGCCGGCTCAAACATGATGCAGGGCTCGTGTTTGCCCAGGAGGGCCAACATCTCATTCATGAGAGCCGACGGGGGCCTGTCCCTCAGCCTGTCCAGGTGAAGCAGGCATGCCCCCCCACCCCCCACCAACTCGCCGTGTCCTGGTCCAAGGCACTCACCACATGGAAGTACAGGGCGGACTCTGCTGTGATCTGCCGGATCTGGAACTGTGCCTCAGCCCTAATGAAACCTCACGCATGGCTGATCCGTCCAGAAGGTTGGCAGCTTCAGAGTGACTACGTGGACTGCTGCTGGCTTGTCATCGTTGCAGCTGTATGCAACTCGAAAGAAAGACACGCGAGTACAGTCAGGTTAAGCTCTGTGTCTTATTGGGGGCTCAGGCTTGACTTTTCCCTTTTTACTGACGCAACGACCCGCATCACAAAAGTAGGTTTCCCGTGCGCAGCCCCTGTGGGGCGCTGTTAGCCAGAATCAGACACACAAAGGCTTTAATCCACAAAGACTTCCACAGAGCCAGGCTGGCTGTAGCAACTCTGAGTGAGGCCTTGGGAGGCCGGCGCAGGCTTAAATCCCAGAGGGTGATCGACATCCGACCGGGTGGGGCTTGATCCATTCAGGCCGACTGATTGACAGGTGTTGACCTGTCCCCTTACACTCCTGCAGGTACAGAGGTTGCCCCCTGCAGTAGGCCAGTGGTGTACCACCCACCACAGGTACCCTCTTGCATAACAATCCCTTCTGCCCCGCGCGCTATCCCTGTCTGTTGGCTGTGCAACGGGACCCATGCCATTTTGGGGTTACTAGCCCTTAAGCTGCCCTTACCACCTGTCTGCCGGTTCACTTGCTAGGGCCATCTGCTGTGTGGTCTGCTGGCTTTTACGTGCACTCACCGCCTGGAGCACTGGCTTGAGTGCTGCTGCAGTGGACCGCCACAGGTTATTATTTTTACAAAGGCAAGGACCTATCCAGTCATGAGAAGGTGTTAAGTGAGCAACATAAAGAAAATTGAAGCAAAATTGTATTTTAAATATTCTACTTTATGATCAAATGTATCTTCTTATAAACCAATTTGCAGAAATTCAGAGAACCAAAATCTTTCATCAACAAAAATCAAACTGCAAGGAAAACAATATAATATTCAATAAAACCATGACATTTTAAAATGAACTATTCACTTCAGGCTAGGACAATGAATTTAATTAGTATTTTTGTAGAATACTTGCACACAAGGTTGTGGTAGAGTTCTCTTTGGAAAGATTGAACAGGGTTTTAAAAAAAACAATGAAACACTGCACTTAAAATAAACAAAGATGCAACACAAAGCATTCCCCACAAATTGCTTCATTTAATTTAAATGGTTTATGTTCATTCCTTTGAAAGATGAGGCACCGGGATAATTAATACATATAGCTTTAAACATTCTAGATCAGGTGCAACATGAAGCAAAAAATAAAAAGCCACCCACCTACCCCCACCCCTGAACATGTGCAAAATAAGTATTCAAAACACCAGGAATTTTATATTTCTAACATCTGTGAGTGAGGGAAGAAACAGTGTCATAAAGTGTAAAGGGAAAGACATCTTTGGGGTGTGGATCCCATTGGAACCAGAGACTAACACTGAGAAAAATCATTCAATACGAATGTTCTGAACTCTGAATTCAAACTTCCTTTCTGTAAAATTTGAGGAATCTTCTGGTAACAATAGGATTTAAAAATTCTCACCTGCAATGATCTTAGCTTTTAGGTGTTTTAGTAATTATTTCTAACCATGCAAAATGGTTTGATCACTAATAGCATTAGTAATTTTGAAATAGAAAAATATTTTTCTTGGCTACTGTATAGCAACAATGCCAAGGAAAATGAGCTTCCAGGCTTTTGCTACTATCTGATTCGTGTGTCAAGGGAAGCTTCACTCTCATTTTTCCCAGTAGTAGAGTGGCAGGACTCCATTTAATATTACCTCCGATTAGCACAGCTAAAATCAGCATATCGAAAAGAGGAATTATGTGCAAATCCATGCTCTCAGACAATGGTAAAGTGCACTGGTAATTCAATACACAACATCCCTGCGCAATAAGTTCATTAAGACAATCATCTGACAATGCAAACATTGTCTGCTTCATAATTTGGAGAATGCTGCAAATATTAAAATATTTTTTTAAATTTTCTGATCTTTAATGCTTCAGCATTAGCTAGTCAAAAGTATACATACAATAAAATGCAAGAAGCACATGGTGCTTAATGCTTGTATACTTGTGTCTTCACACAACAGCAGAAGAGTATTTAGGAAAGCAAACAGTTCAAGTTCGGAATTGTCATCAACTCCTACAAATACCATTGAATCAGTGATCATTGTATGGGTTTTTAAATTAAAATAAAACACCTGTAACTTCCAAAAAGTGGATGATTCTTCATTCAAAATTTCTGAATACATTTTAAAAGTATAAACTACAAATGTAGATTTTAAAAAAAAATCACATTCAGCTTTGAGAAAACATGCAAATCAGTTGACTATAATGATAATTTTCTGTTAGCAATGAACAATGATGTCCGCTAACAGATCTGAAAGGCCCAGAATTTGAAATGTCTTCAGATTCATACAGTATGTATAGGCACTCCGACATTGATAGATCTAAATTGAGCATTTAGTATAATCAAAACCTTTTTGAGTGACAATAAACCATTATTTTAAAATATCAGTGTCTTTAAAAAATTAAAGTGATGGATGCCACTGACTCAGCAACTGTCATTCAGTGATTTATATCAATCTATTCAAATGTTAGGGTTAGATCAAGTGATTTAGATATCATTCATGGTTACAGTATGAATTCACGTCCAATCTGGGAAAACCAATGTAAACAGTCTCAGAATACCTTTTGAAGATCTCAATAGCCTGACAGGGTGCTGGTGATGCCTGTACTGATGGACCGGAGCAATAGAGTGGAGGTCAAAAGGAAATGTTGAAATATTTAGTTACTGAAACATAATTTTAAGAATTACTTCTGATAATCCACCAAAACCTATCAACAAAAAAAAATTGTTAGTCCTTAAAGCACTGGGGAAAACTACATACACTCAACACTCTTGTTATTTTTGACCAAAGTAATTCCCCCAACAAAATGTTATGTTCCATATACAAAGATTCCACCATTTTTGTTCTTGACCTTTATAACAGCAAATGTGATAAGTAATACATCAGCTTTGGCCTGTGTAGATAATACTATCGGAGATCCTCAGAGAAAAGTATTGTCACTAGAGACAGGCAACTGCCACGACACAGTAGAAAGAAAAGGACAGGGCAAATGAATGCTCTCCAAAATCTATAATCAAATATATACAAGATGTCTGCATCCCCCAAAACACGGTTCCAAATTTCTCATCTTGTACTCTATAATGAAATGTCACAACAATAATCAATTTTATGCCCCCCCAAAATACTCTCGTACTCCCAACAAATTACATGTACAGGCAGTCCCCAGGATACAAATGAGATCTGATCTTAAGTCTGTCTTTAATTTGAATTTGTAGGTCAGTTTGAACAGGTGCATCACCAGCGCTTGCATTGGATTTACACTTTCAAGGCATGGTTACAAGGGCAAATAAGAGAAAAAATTCAGCCAAATAAAGTTAAACCCTCAACACAGTGTTAGCGGCAACGCGATCCGACTTAAAATGGCAGACGACGTTCTCCTTCCTTGAGCCAGCGAAACGCTGAAGCCGTGCGTAGTCCGTAAGTACGAGTTGCCTGTAAGTTGGACATTCTTAATCTGGGGACTTACTGAATAGCAAAATGAAATAATCTTAGTTGTTCACAACTAACTGGAGACAAATTATAGTTTTAATTTTCAAGTCGTTGGCAGATCACTTGTCAGGGGGTTTATGTGAAATTCCATTCACACTGCCGAAATGTTGACAGAAGTAATCCATCTTTCACTGAAAAATATCTGCATAAGAGTTCTCAGGAACCACCTTGAACAAAGTGCTCGTAAAATAGTGGTTTCCACAAAGCATGAAATAAACATAGTTAAAACAGTGGCAAAAAAATATTGGATTGGATGAGTGATCACTTGGACCCCAAAAGATACCAAGGAACATCTGAATTAGCACAAGTACTGCAGGCAAGAAGGTTACTGATGAGGCTGATCCTGTCCCACCGCAGCTGGCTGGTGTTTGTCTTGTGATTGGTCATGGCCTGGAGGAGCAGCTTGTTCCACACCTACAAGAACAAATATTTTACACAACTGAGACTGATAGGAAACCAACATTTCAGGAAGACGTGATGTTTACATTTATGGATCTTGAAGCTTACCTCAGCTTGTGGGGATAACAGCAAACAATGTTCCATTTTTAGGGTGGCACAGCATAGCAGTTAGTGCAAGGTCTTTTCAGCCCCAGGGTTCGAATCCTACTCTGTCTGTAAGGGGTTTGTATGTTCTCCCTGTGTCTGTGTGGGTTTTCCCCGGGGCTCTGGTTTCCTCCCACCATTTGAAATATTCCAGAGGTGTAGGTTAATTGGCTTGTAAAATGGACAGCATGGACTTGTGGGCTGAAATGGCCTGTTACCATGCTGTATGTCTAAATTAAAATTTAAAATTTACATTCTGCCATATCAATTTATTCATTAAAGATAAAATCCTGAAAAAATCATTTAAAATTCTTCATATTTTCACTTATATATGATCTAACTCAAGCAGTTATCCTATAAATCTTGATTAGCAGTAATAACTGCTTATCTGGACCTATCCGATTATTTTATCATTTCAAATTGAATTTGATTGCAACTCACATTCTAAACATGTTTTTATTTACAATCTATCTAGATTACAACTCTTAAAATCCTGATTTCATTCCCCAAGCAATGCCAATATCTCCTTCTGGATCAAGAGTGCTCAAGACTCCAAGTGGGGTCTGACCAGGATTTGTGTAAATAAAGGAAAAATGATTTATCTTAATTTCCACTCTCATAATGGTCAATTTCCATTTGCTTCTTGAATGCTAATGCACCAACTTTGAACAATGAGCCCATCTATGTATCAAATCTTCATCTCTTTCCTCCTCTACAAATCTTGACATATTATTAAGGTGATGTTTCTCCAACTTCCATGCCAAAATTATTTATGTTTGGAAATAAGCAAATGTTTTTTTTTAAATGATGTGTCACGATGGCCGGTAATTGTGGAAACTACTCAATAATAATTATGAAAACAAATTGAGCAGTTATTATGAATAGTACTGGTCAACAATTATCTGAATTATTTGTCACAAACCAGGATGAAACCGAAGTTCCCCATTTGGTCCTTCTTGAGGATGAGGTGGTTGCGCTTGCCTCTTCTGTTCCAGTTGCTGTACAGCCTTTTGAATTAAATATTAAAAAGGGAAACATAAAAATAGAATACAAAAAAACTACAATCTTCCTGTACATTGAGGTAAAAGGGAGTGCAAACATTTCTAACAACCCCGTCCATCAGTTTTAACTCATGATCAACAGCTCCAGTTTTCAAAAAAAAAAATGTACAAATTTGGCTTAGAAACATTTCTCCACTTTTGACATCTAGCATTGGAGACTCGACATCTAGCATTGGAGACTCCCAGATCCAGGGAAAGAGGGAACAGAGTTCAATGCTTGCTCCAAGTAGCATGCTATGGAGTTCAGTGGAGTTCTCTCTACTCTTTCCCATTGTAACTGTTATATTTGTGAAACTAAATATTCTTTCAAGCTGTGGTTCAGAAGTTATGAATGGACATTCAAAACGTGGGGCAAACTACTACGTACTGGCAATGATATAACATTGATATTCCATGGTGCAACACCAGTGATTTACAAATCATACTTTTATCTTCGTAGAGATCTTGGCTTGAAATGAACACAAGGCCAAAAATAAAGCAACATTCCTGTAGTCCTCTAGTCACCCTGTGCTCACTAGAAGTGGAGAAGCAGTTTTTGGGATGGTTTTGAAAACCTGCAGTTCATGCATGGGGAGCACATGGGAGCTCTGGGTAAATAAATGATTAATGGAACAGACCAACTCATATGGAAAAGTCAGTGGCTCCTGGCCCTCATCAGTCTCCTTTGAACAAAGATAGAAGGTGGAAACAGAAAGGATGTAGTAGCAATTAAAGAGAGTGTAGAAGAGAATCACCAGAATGTTGCCTGGAATGGAGGGCAGAAGTCAATAAGGGGGAGACGAGATAGGATGGGTTTATTCTCTCTGAAATGTTGAAATACAACTTCACCAACTGCATGGTGAGAAATAATTAAATGCTTTTAAGGAAAAGCTTGGAGAAAATTTTACAGAGATGGGTTTTCTGAAAGGGCAGGGACAAACAGAAATTTAAGTCCTCTCGAGATGAAATACAAATCTTAATCTAATTTCTAAAAGGATAAATACATTTCTTGAAATCAGAATTAGCTTGAACATTTTTGGTTCAATTTATCATCAGCTCTAAGCACATCTTCACTTTCAATGCTAACTAAACAACACCACCATGACTCTGCAAGTATTTCCTGAAATAAGCTTGTCTGCCTTTCATACAATACTCCTTGCACTGAAATAGATACACTTTAGAAAATTTCTACCACGTGCAGCCCATTGACTTCTAACGGTGCATGCAATTTTCACATCATCTTTTCCCCCCTCCACTCCTCTCTCTGCTCTGGCACTCTGGTTCCCATCCCCTTGCAAATCTAGTTTAAAACCCAACGAAGCAACACAAGCAAACCTTCCTGCAAGGACATTAGTCCCCCTCCAGTTCAGATGCAAGCCGTCCTGTCAGAACAGGTCCCACCTTCTCTCCAAGAGAGCCCAATGATCCAGAAATCTAAAACCCTCCCTCCTGTACCGGCATTGGCATATATTAAGCTGCATTATCCTTCCATTTTTAACCTCACTACCACATGGCACAGGTAACAATTCTGAGATCACAATCCTGGAGATCCTGTCCTTCAACCTACCACCTAACTCCCTGAATTCTCCTTGCAGGATCCCCTCCCTTTTCCTACCCAAGTTATGTGTCCCTATATGGACCATGACATTTGGCTGCTCATCCTCCCTCCTGAGAATGCCGTGAACTCAATCTAAGATATCTGGCACAGAACCTTTTATCTACCCACCTAACTGTGGAATCCCCTATCACTACACCTTGTCTCTTCTCCTCCCTTCCCTTCTTAGCCACAGGACCAGACTCCATGGCAGATATCTGATCACCATGGCTTATTCCTGGTAAGTTGTTCCCCCCAACCATATCCAAAATGGTATGATTGTTATTGAGAAGAACAGCCACAGGGGTGCCCTGGACTGCGTTCCTGTTCCCTTTCCTGCTCCTGTCACCCATCAACCCTCCTCCTGCCTCCTAGGTGTGATAATGTCTCTGTAACTCCTGTCTATCATCCCCTCAGCTCCCAAATGATCTGCAGTTCATCCAACTCCAGCTCCAATTCCTTAACTTGGGTTGTCAGGAGCTGCAGCTTCTCACAAATAAAGTCATCAGGGATACTACTGGCTTCCCTAATGACCCACATTCTGCAAGAGGAGCATTCCCCTGCCTTAGCTGCCATTCCCGTGTTTATGACTTGAGGAACAAAATATGATATATAAAACCTGCCCTTATCTGTGTCTACCTGCTGAATCCTTTTTATTCCTTGAAAAGGGTGGCCCTTTCTTACTTCAACTCTTACCATCCTTTGCCTCTTACCTGTTCTCGCTGAAGCCTATTGAGCCAAAGCCTGACCGCTCTGACAATGATCACTCCCTCGAAACTCTGAAATTACTGTCTTATGGCATATTAGATCGAACTCAACTTAACAAATCAAATACAGCTTGGAGATGACTGAGCCTGCCAATTTCATTTTCAGAATAGTCTTTTAGTGGGGTCCTGTCATAGCTGCAAATGTGGCGATCAGCTTGTACCTGGTGGAATTCTAATTTCTGAGCTTCAAGCTGATCTTGTTGAATCTGCAAATCTTCCCGCTGCTTTAGTAGATCATCTGATTTCATCCTCAGCTCATTCTCCTGCTTAGATAGTCGCCTCTCAAACTCTTGTAGCTCATCTTCTGAATAAAGCTCCTGTTCATCTAGTGTCTGTTGTGTAAAAACCACAAGAAAAGCATTAGGAACAAATTAGCAATTATCCTTAACCTATCAGTATTTCCCAATTATGGGAGACAAACATCTAAGCATTACTAATTATTCCTTAAATTCAGAAAAAGATCATTCTTGGCACATTTAAAATAAAAAAGTAGCATGGATTAATAGACAGCAGTAAACACTTGTTCCATCTTCAGTTTTAAAAGGTTAGATGAGTGAACTGTGTACCTCCTGCCTGTCCTTCACACATCTCCAGCAACAAAAAAAAAATTAAAACCGGAATAAAATATTTGAGTTTTGGAAGAAAAGTGAAAATGAGCTGAGCAACTTCTCTAGTCCACACTTCCAACAATGAAAATATACTGTTATAATGTCATGGTCCATCATGATTCAGATGCATTTCATGGATTGCAGCCATAATTATCTTGCTAATGGGTATATTTAAAAAAAAACAGGATTTTTTTTGGCAATTTCTTTTACCTCCCAAGGGTCTGATTCTCCAAATTCCTTCTTTTCTGATGCCCTTAAAAATTCTTCAGCTGATATCAACCTGTCCTGGTTTGTATCAATCTGAAATAGAATTAGGTTTAAGAGCAATATGAACACATTTAATCCAACAGCTGACACTTGTGTAATATTTTCAATATTAAAAAAACTATTTAGAGAATGTGTTTAAGCACAGAAAAAGAAATAAACCCATCTTCTTGGAGAGAAGGAGAGAAAGGAATAGTGAATTTGTTTTAGATCAGTGGTTCTCAAATATTTTGGGCTGCCGCCCCCATGGCCTCCAGGTCACATCCCAAGCACCCCCTCCCCCCCCCCATACAATGGCGCTTGGGGGAGGGGGTGGGGGAAATTTGTGGCGGCTCTGAGAAGGGGGGGGGGGGGGGAGGTTGGTGGCGATGGCCCTGAGAGTACAACGTGGCAGCCACCGAGATCAGCTCTCGCAAGAACACTTTGTCGCCGCTTATTTCGCTCACTACCGCCGCCCCGAGTCTGGCCAGAAAATTATTGCACTGGCTTCTTCATTAAACGTTGCAGCAAACTGAATAATAACAAGACGGAAGGTTCAGAACGCCCCCTTTTCCCTCATCGCCCCCTTGGACCTTTCCACCGCCCACAGGGGGGCAGCAGCGCCCACCTTGGGAATAATTATTTTAGATATTGAATTTAACAAAATACATTTACAGACAGATGAAGAATAGCAAGGCAAAGCCCGCTAAAGTGGAACTAAGATACCCAACGACACTCTTAAAAATTGTGCATGAGAGACACAAAAAAAATAGTAGGGGAACAGAAGCATTCAAGAGACGACAAGATGGATTAGTCTGAGTCAAGATGTTCAATTATTTGGAGGAACAGGAACTGGCATCCAGTGCATTTAAGACCAGGCAGAGTTACAGTCAAACAATGCCAAACCTGATTTCAACATATACCAAAACACAACTCATTTTAGGATGTAATAATGCTGCAAGAGCACTGGAAAAAAAAGATTTCTAGGCCTGACAAAGGGAGGGAAAGGAATTCAAGGGACGATGGTAGCCAGGTTGGCGAAGAACCAGACAGCATTCAAGAGCTTGTAGTAGAAACTTTCATGACAGGACATCACAACTGAGAACTCAAATTTGGGTCAAACAATGATTGATAAAGGTAGTCATGTGAAAATTATGTCTGTGCTGGGAATTAAAACAATACTTTCTCGGTTCCTTATGCCCATTTGGAAGCATTTTTAACTATTTCATGAATACATGTATAATCACAGATGAGCACATTAGAGAATGCTTATTCTTCTTTACGACAATTCAAGCTTGTATCCCTTAGATAGAGGGTAAAGATTCAGAGTCACTTCAGATGTAACATAGAGCTAAATAAATGAGTACAAAAAGACGGAACAATTATAAAATGTCTCCAATATATTATTTAACAATTAAAATCAATTTAAAAAAAACAATTAAAATCATTTAGTTTCAAATGACATAATCAAAATTCAAATTTATAACAAGGGTAACAAACTCAATTTACAAATTTCATAATCTTAAAACCAATGAATAAAATTTAATTTCAACAAGCTTCACAATAATATGACTAATAATTTTCATTTAAGCAAATACTCAAAGTGACGAGAGAACATTATTGATATGCTTAACATATGATCCTGTACCTCAGTCATAACATGTTCTCTCATCCTTAATCGTTCTTCCTCCATCTCCACCATATCATCTTCTGCATTGTTTGGATCATAAATCTTCTCCAGCTGTATTTAAGAACAAAAACACAGCTTACAATGGACACTTTAATTCTGTCCCTCATTTCCCCTGAAGAAGCAACATTTTAGCAACTTTAGAGAAAGCCCCTGGAGAAATTAAAGTTTTAGTGTTCAGTCTTAAAAAAAAATTAAAAAGAACTTCCCCAATTGCCAAATGTTTTGAATTTGGCCAACTCAACGAAGAACTTCAAAGTAGGTAAACCCATCGAATCATTGCAACAGGAGTGGCAAGGTGAAAAAGTTGACCATATTTTGCCCTCGATTTTTAGTCATTAAAAAAGAGAACACTCAATATTCACAAAACTAAACAAACTAAACCCATTTGCTGTGGTTGCATTAAATCTGCTGATATCTGTAAGCAAACAATGGGTTGGCAAAGAGGCAAATCAGATCATTTTCAAAAACTTTTATGGACTAAAGACTGGTGTGTTATCATTGGGAGTATGGCTTTGGTGGACATTGAGAAATGTCACTCCTTGAAGCTCATAGACCAGTTTACGCGGCTGCTCTAGTAAATAGTGACTCCAGGATGTTTAAAATTAATTACACAATAATGATAATGTCACAGAAATCCAAGAGTAAGTGCTTAAACACTCTCTTATTCAAGGTGATTAAGTGCACACGGCCTGATCTTCAAGGATACAAATAAAAATTGACAATCTTGATAGATGCAAAAAGAAATTCTTCAGCTATGCCAATGAATGTAACTGATTGCTGATTTACATGAAATGTAGGACAAAAGACTTCATAATTTCTTAGAACCCATTATTCACAAATCATTAAGAAGAACCTCTGGACGATGCTCAACCTGAAGCACTTTTGGATATTACTGTCACATGCATTCAGCTGCAGTAAGTTTTTGTATCAACTGCGCAAAACCTCATCTGTGGCTGATTTTCTTAAATTGCAACATAATGTGAAACAACCTGGAGAGTTGTGAAGGTAGAAAAAAAGGATGCGATAAAGGAACAAGGAAATTGATCATTTCTGCAGTGGTCAATTAAGAACTTTTCATCCTCTGTTATAAAACAAATGACAAGCCAATCAGATTTATTCATATCAATGACGAGATGAGAAATACAGTACAGGGAAGCCACCTCAAGTCAGACAAATAGTTCATGCAAATCATTTTTCTCAGAAGTGTAAATCCAGTTTTTGTGAATGCATTCAGTTCCAAATTAATTTTTTTTTTTATGCATGAAAAAAAAACTGCAGCAGAATTCTACGTAAGGGTGCAGAATATGAGTGAATACCTCTTTTGTAAACAATGCTTCCATCTCTTGCTCATCCAAGAATCCATCACCATTGGTATCTGAAAGGAAAATAAACATTATTTAACGAAAATACCCCATTACTATGCAAGCAGACTGGGAAAATTATTGACCCTATTCTTCCCTTAAAATTAATGGATGACATTATACATTAATTCCAATATTAAAATATTTTCTGCATTACATTTTTAAAAGGTGATGCCAATGAATGTAAGATTTTAACCGTGTAAATCAATCCATCAGCCTAAAACAGTTTCAAAAACTGTTATTGCAATATTATAGCTCACAAGCATTGATTCTAGAATTAAGCGATACAGTGGAATCCCATTAGAATGTAATAGTTTGGGTCCAAAAACAAAAATCACATTGTGAAAAAAGTGGGATCGGATGAAATCAGGGTTCACGAAAAAAATCAAGAATACATGTATCATATTTGCATTTGTAATCATCTTTTTATTTCTTACAATCAAGCAATCAAGTGTTCATTGCTTGAACGCAGCGGCGGGCGAAATCCAAACTGCTTCTGAGCTGGAGGATTTTTATGTGGTCCACTTCCTGGGTCTCTAGCCTACGTAGGCTAGCCTCGTGGTGCTCAATGGGGGTGGGGGGCCCCTCATTATCATCCTCCTGTTGTTCAAGAATCACAGATGATCTCAAAGTCTGTCAGATCCTCATATGTGGGGCAATCATAATCGTCAGAGTACCACTGGTGTAAATCCACTTTGCTAATTTCAAACAGCCTCTCCACCTCTTCATCTGTGAAGCCATAGAATTCTTGCTCATCATCTTCATCTTCCTTGGTGGATTGTCATGATGAAAAGGTTGGACCCAGACCTTTCTCCCAGCATTTTTCCCCCCCACACACAAGAAGCTGACTGCTGCCCAGCCCTTCCCACTTCAGTGGCCACTTCCTTGACGTTCATGCTTTTCAGATAGCTTTCCAGCATTGATGATTCAGCTACAAATCTACGAATTAATTCATGCCTGTAATTCTGCTTGAACATGGAGATGATCCCCTGATCTAGGGGCTGATCCAGCTTTCTAGGTTGACAGCTGGCAGGTGGACGGGTCAGTTGTCAAGCATAAGAAGAGTTTTTGAGATCTAGCTTTTGTTTGTACAAAAGAGCACAGGCAGCAGGGACAAAAGTTTTATAAAACCAATCCTCAAAGATGACACTGGTCATCCAAGCATTGCTGCTATGCATGTACTCAAACAGTAACGACTTCACAATGGGGCAAGCAAAATTCGTCAATCATGAAAGGTTTTAACTTGTGTACCAGTCTTGTTAACAACATCAAGCAATCTTTGGGTTGTTCGAACCCTTCACGTCGATGGCGTCATCTTTGCTAGACACCGTGCAGTCTGGGATAATCTTGTAGCAGAGACCGGTTTTGTCACAGTTGTACACTTGTTTTTCAACATAGCCACCTTCTTCTAATAGCATAGCAAATTTCTCCAGGCACTAACACTTGAGAAATCCCGTGATGGCGTTTAAACTGGTCTAGCCATCCATTTGCTAGCATTGAACTGTGATGTTTCTTCATTGATCAGCTGGTCAAACATCTTGGCTTGAGCTTTGAGAATAGGCCCAGAAATTGGAAGGCCTTCTGAGTATGCTTGAACAAATCACTAGTATAGGGAGTCATTGAGGCTGACATCATTAGCTGTATTCACGCATTTGGCCTTTAGTCCCGCCTTTTCCTTGACTGAGATTTCCAGCCATGAAATGTTGATTCAGGTGTGCTGAGGTCTTGTGCAACTTGGGTTTGACTTTTATTCTTGATCACATCAAGTGTGTGAAGCTCATCTTTCACAGAAATAGATTTTCATTTTCTAACAGTGTGCTCCATTTTGAAAAAAAAAATTCAATTCCCGAAAGAGCCAAAAAAAGGTCTGTTGGCTCATTACGTTATATCTGGATTTGCATTAAATTGGGGTTCCACTGTATCATTGCAAGTCACAACTTGGAAATAAACCAATTAAACAATGTAATTGTTCATTCGGGTTGGGATCTGAGCATTTATTGCTATCTCTAATTGCCCTTGAGAGGATGGCGATGAGCTGCCATTTTGAACTGCTGTAAAATTTCTGGTGAATGGACTCCCTCAGTACAGTTGGACAGAGCTCCAGGATTTTGACCCAGTGAGAAAATATTTCCAAGACAAGGTGGAGCCCAGCTTGGAAATAAATATCCACCTGGTGATGTTCTCATGCAGTTGAAGCCCTTACCTGCCTTGATGGTGATGGATGAATATTGAAAAACTGGCACAGGAACAGAGGTGAGCAAAGGCTGTACATTTTGTAGATGAGAAACACAGCAGTTACTGTAGGTCATGGGTCCCCAAACTTTTTAGGCCGTCAACCCCTTTCAAGGACTATGTACTCCCTCAATGATCCCTAGGCACAGAATCCCAGCACTGGCCAGAGGTGGGTGGGGGGGGGGGGGGGGTGGCGGGGGGCAGGACCACTGGGAAGGGTGGCCAGATATTTGTTTTTAGGCTGGACAGTCTGGGATTTGAGCCCTCTGTCCAGCGCCACCTCAAGCTAGATGTTATTTTACCCTCTACTTGAGGGTGTATGCCCTACACACCCAAATGAAGGACAAATTAAGGGGCAGAAAGGGCCACTTACCTGTTAAATGCAGCATCTTGGGTGTTTCATCTTAGACCACACATGGTTGAAGGAAAAGGTTCTTTACTTTAAAGTTATTGTAAACAGCACTATGAGGCAGGCCATGAGGCTGAAAACCTCCATTGTAGATAATGCATACTGTGTGTCAACCCCCTGCTGGCAGCCAAGTTTAGTCAAACAGTAACTATAATCAAGGCCTTGCTAGTGGCCATGCAAACATGATCACTATCATTACACTGGGGTTCACAGGCCATACGCAGCTGGCTGGCCCATGCAAGATGAGGGGATGATGATGGCACAGCTCTGAGTGCTGGCTGGGGAAACATGATGGTGATGCTCGAATGTTCATGGTAGGCAAGCCTCTCCCCCTCACACTCAAAGCTGGACTGGGGGATGGGAGGTGGTGTGGAGGTGCTATTTTAAATCGACCCCCCCACCCCGTGTTTCCAACCCCCTTGCATTTATCAACCCCCTGGAGATTCCCAACAACCCGGGGGGTGGGGGGGGGGGCAATATCGACCACTTTGGAGACCCCTACTGTAGGTGGAGAGAATCTATCTTTAGGGTGATAATGTGTCTTTCATCGTCCTGGATGGAAAAAGTTTCCTTACTTGGATAAAGACTTCTGTCATGCTCCTAATCTGCAGTGGTAAGTTTGGGGTTCAAGGTTTAAATCGCTAATCATGGGATTCTCTCCTTGGAGATCATGCTACACAGGTGCTAAGAATTGACCATCAGTGCTTGCCACAAATCAACCCATGCCTGAACATTACCTTGGTCTTGCTGCACGCAGACATGGCAGCTTCATGTGCAGAGGAGCTGCGAAGGATATTGAAGACTGTGAGATCACCAGTAACTTTACGATGAAGCAATTGAAGCTGGTTGAATTTAGGCCATTGCCTAATGAATTCCAGTGGCTATGTTATGCAACACGGATGATTAACCAGCAACAATAATCACCGTCTTCTTATCTGCATGAAATCACTCCAACCATAGGAAAATTTTCTGTTTGATACCGATTAAAATTAGGTTTTCAGGGTTTATTGATGCAACACTCAGCAAATGCTGCCTTGACATTATATAAAGCCAGTCTTGCCTCATCTGCAAAATTCAACTTTTTCCCATGTTTGTATGCAAAATGTAACAAGGTGTTGCAGTGAAATCTACTAAATATAGAAGCATCTCTTGATAGTTTTGTCAACAATTACCTTCCATCACTTTGCTGATGATTGAGATGAGGCAAATTAGATAGTCATGAGGCAGATTTGAATTGTACAGGGCACAGCTGGGGTAGTTTGGTTCACGAGGCAGCTCGTTTTGGAGCACAAATCTTCAATATCGCAGCCTGCATGTTTTCTGGGTCCCCTAGCTTTTGCTATTTCCAGTGTTCAGCCATTGCTCAAATTGGCTGAAGGTTGGCTTCAGTGGTTATGGAAATCTCAGGGAGAATTCAGTACTTCAGATTGAACACAGACGTGAATAATTCTGCCTTGGAACACCATTTTCATGGTGATCAATACTCATATTGCCAGTATAAACCATATCCCACACAAAAAAAAAACCGTTTAGTGCTCTCACTGTTATCTGGCTCTGATCATTTAAATCGAGAAATTATTATCCAATCTTACCATGTAGCTTGAAGAACGTCTTTGCATCGAAGTCATCAGGATCAAGTCCATCAGTTTCCTCCCAGACTTCTTTCAATTGATCCTTGCTTCCCTGATAAAAACATTTAAAATTTGGTTCTAATGCTGAAGCACCTTGCATCAAATAAAAACCACATCCATTGTCGCAAACACCTACCAGATTCTATTCAAACTTGGATATATTTACACATGGCACACAAAATGCTTTGTCAGCAGCCACATGGTTGAAAGCAGAGGATAGAGTAAATCACCGACATGTCACAGGTGAAAGGAAAAACACAAAAATCTTCTGTTTTTCAAATAAAAAAATGCTCACCTTACCATGTCATTAGATCTCATGCTGGTTCAAAATATGACAAGTGAAACCAGGCAAAAATGCACATGGCACAAAGCATAAGGAATCAAGTTGAAGGGAAATGAGGTCGTCCAGGTACCATGGTTAGATGAAGCAAAAAAACCAGACCTTAGAAGTCCATAGATTGCTGAGAAACCAAACATCAAGTTTGTAAAGATGGAAAAAGCGAGGTCTTAAGATGAATGAATTAAAAAAGTAAGACCATGGGAGACAAATGGGAACGGAAGCAATTGAAAAAGGAGCATTGTGGTAACTCAGCAATGCAAAATTAACATTGCAAATTTAGGAATTAACAGAGTACAACTACTATTTGAAATGTCAACAACTTTGAAATTATCAACAAGTGGGCAGCAGCAAAATTGGAGGAAATTAAGCTTCATACTTTGTTCATTAGATAACAAAGTTTATGAAAACCCAGGGGAACTAACACAAGGCACAATCTAAAAGATGCATCTCAATAAGAACAGAAATCAAGCGCAGAATTTACGCGGGGGGGGGGGTAAACAACAAGAAATGTATTTCAAAATCAATAGTTGGAATAAGTAGAACAAGGCAGCTATAATTTTTTTTAAAGCAACAAGAACATTTTAAGAATGAGGAAAACTGCTAGTAACATTGAGGTAGCTCAGCTGTTCAGGAATGCTGTGGCTTCATTTAAAGCAAAAATAAACCTGAGGGCAATATCAATATTAAAAAATAAATAATTGTAATCAAGAATACAAATTTTTTTCTTAAAAGAAACTAAACTTTGTAGAATGTCATGCATTGGAAAAGATAGTATGTGGAAATTGTGAAGTCATGTTTTGAGTTGGCAGAGAAAAAGAAAAAAACATCAACAATAACTGATTGCACTTTTATATGAAAAATAAAATAAACCACACTAACAAGGATACTGCAAACCAGAAACCAGTGCAATGGAGATGGAGGAAAAATATATACATATAAATTATTCAAATGATTTAAACATGGTAGAACCATATAGAAAAGGTCAATCGCTTTGAAATGAATACACCTATTATGCTTCAACATTAGATTCTTCAGCAAGACTCCAGTAATTAATTCCCCAACACTTACAAGCTGAGGAAACCACAAATTCAAAGACATTCACATGTATTCCAAACTCAAAAAAATACATTAATTGGACATTATTAAGGCACTTTGTTTAAGTGTGTATTGGGGGGGGCGGGGGGGGGGAGCACTAATTAAATTCTCCGCTGTCTACACTTGATCTTCTTTGGATCTGCAAAGATAAATCTTCTTAATGATTGCCTCAAGGAATCAGGAAAAGTACCACATGCAGTTGTAATGCTGATCTTATAGGATGTCAAAAATCACTTGCCCCGACAATGGGATTTGAAACTTTAAATGGTTTTCACAATTACAAGATCCAAATTAGCACAAGCAAAGTCAAAGATCCCAGAGGAGATATGTATCTGCTTTCTTTTTACTTTAGTTATGTTGCTCTTACTGGATGATTAATCTTTGGATGATCCATATGCTTCTTTCTCATTTCTTCAAATCGTTTCTCCTCCTCTTTCCTCTTCTCTTCATCCAGTATTTTCAAATACTCCCTCCTTTCATGTTCCTTCAACATCTCATATTGTTTAAATTCTTCATGTCGCTCTTTGTCATAATTTTCTAGATCCTTGGTGGCCTGCATGCAGTGAAGACAAATAAATATATCATGCATGAAATGAGATTACCACAAAATTCCTCCCAAGGTTGACAGTGAAAACCATGCCTTCCAAACCAAATGTAGAATAGTTTTGCATTAATAAAAGTGTTTTAACAATGACCACTTTTCATTACAATCTTTGTAGTCGCCACTTACAGTTTTAATTAGTAACTCCAGATCCTCAGGCTCGAAGCTGTGAGGGTTTTGATGGTCAAGGTGCTCGAATTGTTTCAGCAGAGCATGATGGTCTATTCCTGCATCTGGGAGATAAAACATTTACTTGATCGGCAGAAATGAAGTGATTTAAATTTAAAAAGTACATTTTGTACTTTGGCAACATCTAAAACATCTTTTTAAAAAAAGTAATGCCCATTTAAAATACAGTATAAGTATACCCCACTTTACAAAACAAGAGCGTTCCTATGGAACCTTTCATAAGCTGAAATGGCATTAACCAAAAAACTGATGGCCATTGTTTTCTATGCAAAAAAATTTTTTGATCATTCCTTGACCCAGAAAATAACCTACCAAATAACAGACAAAACCTAAAATAACACTAACCTTGTTAAAAGCAGGAATAATATGATAAATAAACAGCCTACAAAGTAGAAATTATGTATGTGCAGTGTAGTTTGGCTGAGTCTTTGGAGGTTGGGGTGGTGGGAGGTATGGGAGACTGGGATGTAGGAGAGAAAGTAAGAGCTGCTTGGGATGCATGTGCAACCTCTATAATGGCTCGTGGCTTTTGCCACATTTTTTTGTAAAAGTGAAAATCTTTTACCTTTTGCGAACACAGGGTTTCTTTTGTTATGAGTTCAGTGAACCCCATATACCAACAGCAACAGAAATACATCAAGGGAATGGTTCCTTAAACAAAATTAGTTTAAGTCTCTGAGTATAGAACACAAGATCAACACTCAACTTATCAACATTGTTATTTACACAATCCCTTCCCCCCCCCCCACCTAATCTAAGACCAAGTGTGCATAATGTGTTTTCAAGAAGCTCCTTTTTATTGGTCATTCTTCCACTGTCCATGTTTCCAAGGCAACAGTTTCCAGTAATTTCAATCCTGTGCACCGAATCAAACGCTCATTACATTCAAGCAAACTTCAGTGCTTTACTTCGAATTACCAGGCAGGAAATTTGTGGAGGGTTATAGAGAGATGGTTGTTGCTTGTTGGACACCCCAAACAGGAGTGACTTCCAGAAAAAACTTGTCTTCTTTCCAGGTTCTTCCCACAGAATTGGGAAAGGTTTGTTGGAGTAGGTCACATACAAACACTTTAAAACAGATCTTATTTAAAATACTGGAGTTCTGCCCCAATGGTTGACATATCAGCTCCACAGCTTTTGCAAGAGCTTTTAAATAGTGCTCAAGAGACTTCACTAATGGATTGCTGTTTACAAAAGGCAACAGATGAAAGAGCATGTTGGAGCCACTGTGTCTGGAAGAGAGCTTGCAGTTCTGAGAGGGTCATGTGGTTTTGCAAGTAGAGAGAGAGAGAGAGAAGGATCATTTGTACAGTGTTACAGCCAGCAGAAGTAACTGGGACTGGAACAGGACAAGCTGGCAAGCCCATTTGGTAGATGGCCTGGTCAAAGCTCTTGTGGTTCATGCAAAAGGAGAGGACAGGATGTCTAATGTTTCACTTGGAATAAGTGAAACAAAAAGAAACTCTGTGGTTACCTGAAAGAACGAGGTTATCATCTGGAGAACCCTGACGGGGCAAGTTTCGTCAGCAGACACTGAGGTGACTGATGGAAGTATATTAGTTGTGGATGTCCTGGATCAACAAATCTCTCTCTGAAAGCCAATGAGAACCTTCCTGAGCGGTAACCATTTACCTTTCAAGCACCAAATCCTGGTGAACTTCATAAATGTTAAATTCTGTGCACAGTATAAGAATTGTCTGCAACTAGTGAACTTGTTGGAATGAGAAGTGAGATTGGACTGTGAACTAAAGAACTTTTCTGAACTTACACACATGTGCGCTTAGAATTAGAAGGGGGGGATTAAGTTAGGTTAAGTAAATTAATAGAGATTAGTTAAAGTTTGATTCTATTTTCATGTTTAAAGATAATTAAAAGCAACTTTTGCTTAAGTAACCATTTGTCTTGGTGAATATCTATTGCTGCTGGGTTCTGGGGTCCTCTGGGCTCGTAACAGTATGCTCAGGCTACCATATTAGAACTCTGCCCAGTATTGAAAAAGGCATCTTTTCAGCAGACTCCTCTTCTGTCCAATCTTTTCTCACACTGCCTCCTGCTAACTGCTTCTCTCTCATTCTCTGCCCCTCCCCTCCTGATGTTCCAGGGACTGTGATTTTTTTTGGTTTCAAGTTTGCAAATGTTGCAATTTCCAGGCTTTACAAAAAAAACACATGGCCCCAACTCTCTGCAAATGTTTCAGTTTCTGGGGTGTGCTTGCAAATGTTGCTAAAGCCCAGAACCTTCTGTTTGCACCTGCCCTTGGAACTTTGCAAGGCATTGTTCTATCTATTAAAATGCATGCAATCTAACAGCTAACCCAATTCTAATCCATTTTATAAGCATATATTTAATTAACCCATTGCGTCACAATTTATAAAAGTGAATCTATGTAAGGTGAGTATTTGTAAAGTGGGGTAGACCTGTATATATAAATTAAGATGTTAGTCCACCTGGTTCGTGTGCAACAGTCTGTTAAGCAAACACCAGGAGGCATTGCTGCTCTGAAATTATCCAATTTTAGAAGTTCTGTTCAAATCCTTTCACACTGCCAAATAAAGTGGGTTGAACTGGGAAATTTAGCAGGTCCATAGTGGGTAATCTGGCAGGGTGAAAGGACCAAACCAGACAGGGCAGGTAAAAATCAACCAGGGTCGGACTCTTGGTTTGGGGGGGATTGTGTCAGAGCCTGGCCAAGCTAATTCGGATTTGACTTGGTAGACTGCAGTGTGAACGGGCAACTGCCACCACCCCCCCCCCATTTAGGTTTGAGATATCCCCATGAACCAGATAATTCATGGTCCAGTGTGAACAGCTACCAGGTACTGCCGGGTCATTTACTCGCCTTTTTGGAGGGTTGGCAGTGTGAAAGGTTACTCTTTGGTGAAAAAGTGAGACATGAGAACTATAGATGTCTGACCAGACATGCTGAGTCCTCTGACATCTTCTAAATTTGTTCCAGACTTACAGTCTCTGCAGTATTTTACTTCAAGTAAAGAAATGTATTTGGTTTGTGACTACAAAGAAAAATCATTCTTTGAACAAGCATTATCCAATTTAAAGCAGCTGCATACTTGGGTACTTGAGCAGTGTAATTGAGTACCCCAAGCAAAAATGCATCCGATATACAAGCTCACATTATGATCAGAGGGACATGACCTGATCTACATTCCACTTCAAGAAAAATCAGCTTTCAGTCAGAAAATGGTTCAGCAATATTAAACATCTAATTTCTAGGAATATATACATTTGTGGCAATGGCACACTGCCAACTGAAGGATTGCACAACCAGACAGGTTGAGATCAGTGAGCAAAACTGATTTATTGCAGGCTGCCTGGCTGGTCTTGTACTCCCAGCCCAGACCTGGCTGAGAACCGCACTGGGGGGCCCCGACATCACCGGGGTGTCACATGGGTCCCCAAGTGCGGGCTTCTGAGCCCGGTCCCGAGGTCGGGAGGAAACCTCCAACAGCGCCATTTTGTCTGGCTGCCCCACCACATGCGTGACAAGCAGGGCTGGTTTGCCTGCCTAATGGTGTACCACCACACACCCCCCTCCAGAACCGGCGCCAATGTTCTTTCTTGCCGGGCGGCCTCGCTTCTTGGGTTGGACCACAACTACTGGTTCGGTGGGGTCGAGGTGGGCTGGCTTTAACCTGTTCACCATAAACAGTTCCCTCTTACCACTGATGTCCAGTGTGAAAGTGGATCCTGAAGGCTGGACGACTTTGTACGGCCCTTCATATGGTCTTTGTAGAGGTGCTGTGAACGGGCCCCGCCTGATAAAAACGTACTCTGCAGACTACAGCTCGCTGGGGACGCAAGAGGCCCGTGAGCAATGTCTGGGCGACGGTGGGGGTGTGAAGGAGTCCAACTGGGCCCGGAGGCGGGGAAGTAGACTGTGCGGTGACTGCTGGGGGTTGTGAGGTGCATTGACGAACTCATCGGGTAGGGCCATAGATCAGCTTGGCCGATGACGCCTGTAGGTCTTCTTTGGGTGTCAAGCGGATGTCCAGGAGCACCCAAGGCAGCTCATCCACCCAGTTGGGGCCGGTGAGGAGGGCCATAAGTGCCGTCTAAAGGTGGCGGTGCAATCACTCGACTAGCCCATTGGCCTGTGGGTGATTGGCCATGGTGTGATGTAGCTGAATCCCCAGCCTGTTGGCGAGCTGTGCCCAGAGCGCAGAGGTGAACTGGGCGCTATGATCACTGGTGAGGCGGTTCGGGACGCCGAACTGGGCAACCCAACCGTTCAAAAGTGCTCGGGAGCAGAAGTCCGTGGAGGCATCTGGATCGTCTCAGGCCAATGAGTGGTGCAGTCTACCACTGAGAAAAGGTAATGGTTAACTTGGAAACGGGCAAGGGTCTGACGATGTCCACATGTATGTGGCTGATCCGTTCCTAGACGTGTTCGAAATCTTTTATGGGTGCTCTGGTGGGCCTATGTACCTTGGAAAGCTGGCAATGGGTGCAGGTTCTGGCCCAGTCCGCAATCTGCTTCCAAAGCCTGTGCCAGAATAAATGTTCTGCCACCATATGGACCATGGACCTGATGGAAGGGTGGGAAAGGTCATGGATATGGTGGAAGACTTGCCTGCGCCACTGCTGGGGAACCACTGGCCGCAGGGTGCCCATGGAGATATCGCACGGGGTGATGCCCTCACCGTGAGGAGTCAGGAGGTCCTGAAACCGCAGACCCATGATGGCAGTCCTGAAGGCCCTTGTTTCCTTGTCGAAATTCTGGTCCTGGGTGAGCTGGTCGAAGTCGAGGCAGGGTGTCAGCGCCCAAATGGCCGGTCGTGAGAGCGCATTGGCGACCACATTGTCTTTCCCTCCTTGTGCTAAATATTGGCAGTGAACTCCGACACGAAGGACAGATGACGCTGTTGGCAGGCCGACCACGGATCACTTGCCATAGCAAGCACCTGAGTGAGGGGTTTGTGGTCGGTAAAAATGGTGAAAGGCCTTCCCTCCAAGAAATATCGGAAATGAAGCACCGCCAGGTACACGCCCAGCAACTCATGATCGAAAGCTCTATACTTGCGCTCTGGCGGGTGAAGAAGTCAGCTAAAGAATGCCAGTGGTTTCTACTGTCCATTCACTTGCTGCTCCAGGACGGCGCCGACGGCTGTGGCAGAGGCATCGACGGAGAGCGCCATATGCAGGTCGGTGCGTGGGTGGATGAGCAAGGTAGTCTTTGCGAGGGCATCTTTCATGTCTTCGAATACCCTGCTGGCCTCTGGAGTCCAGGTGAGTGTCTAGTCTTTGGCTGCAATGAGGGCAAAGAGCGGCTGCATGATGCACGCAGCGCCCAGAATGAAGCAGTTATAGAAATTGACCATACCCGCGAACTCCTGTAGCCCCTTGAGGTTGTCCAGGCGTAGGAACTCCCTGATTGCAGCGACCTTCGTAGTGGCAGGTGTTGCTCTTTCAGCCATGATGGTACGGCCCATGAACTGCATGGACTCTTACCCGAACTGGCACTTGGCCGGATTGATTGTTAGGCCAAAGACGGCCAGTTGGGAGAAGAGGGTGCGCAGGTGAGACTTGTGTTGTGCTCGGTTTCTGCTGGCGACAAGGATACCGTCCAGGTAAATGAATATGAAATTCAAATCCCTGCCCACTGTGTCCATGAGGTGCTAGAAGGTCTGGGTGGTATTCTTGCCCGAGCGGCAGGTGTAGGAATTCGAACAAGCCGAAGTGGGTGATGATGGCGTTTTGGGTATGTCCTCGGGGTGACAGAATACCCTCGCGCCATGCGGGTTGGCCGTAAAGTCCTGGATGTGAAGGATCGGGTAACAGTCAGGGACTGTCACATCGTTAAGCCGTCGATAATCTCTGCAGGGGCACCAGCCGCCGGAGGCTTTAGGGACCAGGCGGAGTGGTGAGGCCCAAGGACTGTTGGAGCGTTGAATGATCCTCAGCTCCTGCAGATGTGAGAACTCTTCCTTCGCTATCTGGAGCTTATCCGGCAGGAGCGGCGTGGACCGGCGGGCCTTGGGTGGGGATGTAATGAAACACCCCGTGGCGTAGTGAGGTGGCAGAGAACTGCGGCTTGAGGAGGGGTGGGAACTTGTCCAGGATATGCTGAAACTCGTCCTTGGGCGTGTTGACCGTGGCCATCTGCAGCTGCTCTGTGCAAGAGGCGTTGAGGCGAATGGATTGGAAGGTACAGGCATCTACCTGTCGCCTACCTCGAATGTCGACCAAAAGTCCGTGGGTGAGGAGGAAATCAACACTCAGCATGGCGGTTGGAAGGGACAAAATGGTGAACCTCCATGAGAACTTCCGCTGGCCAATCTGGAAATGGATGGTGTTGTCTCCATACGTTCAGATCTCTGTTGAATTGGCTGCACGGAGGGGAGGTCCTCGCAGCTGGTTCCGGGACTCGATTGCTGTGGCCGGGATGACACTGATCTGGGCCCCGATGTCGACGAGATGCATTGGCTGCTGACTGAATCCCGCAGGTAGCGAAGGCTGTGTTCTTGGCCAGCCGTCGCAGCCATTGACAGCGGCCGGCCTGCTCATTTCCCTGGAATGAGCAGGGCTGACGACACTTCCGAGCCTTGGCTCCCCAGCGTTGGTGGAAGAAGCAGAGGCCTGAAGTGGATGGCTTGCTTCTGGCTATGCTCTTTGAGGCCCCTACAGGGGCCAGGTGTTCCACTGCAGCACTAGAGGAAGGCTTGGCTTGGTTATGCTCGTGACTCGTAACCTGCTGGACTGCTGAGCCCTCCGGGAATCGTTCGAGCCATAGCTTTTGAGCCTTTTGAGTGATCTTCCTAGGGTCGACGAAGCTCTCCTGGGACAGTAACAGCCAGATGTCTTCAGACAGATGGTTGAGGAAGATGCGTTCGAAGTGTGGGCAGTTGGTGTGATCTCCCATGAACGCAAGCATCTCGTCCATCAACTCGATTGGAGTTCTGTCCTCCAAACTGTCGAGGTGCAGCATCCGAGCGGCACGCTGGTGCCTGAAGAGGCCGAGGGAGCCAGTGAGCACCCGCTTGATGTTCCCATATTTATCTTCTGCGGGTGGATGCTGAACGAGGTGCAGTACTCGTTTGGTGGTGGCCTGGTCCAGGGCGGTGACCACATTGTAAAACTTGGTCGAATCCGATGAAATCTGGCGGAGGTGAAACTGAGCTTCTGCGTGGCTGAACCAGGTCTCCGGCTCCTGAATGCAGAAGTCAAGAAACTTCATGGCTATAGCGTTGATCAAAGGGTCGTTCATGTCAGGTTTAAAGACGTTTGAACCTGTTGGGGTCACCAATTGTAGCGGCGGCTACACTACCAACTGAAGGATCGCACAACCAGGCGGGTTGAGTTCAGTGAACAAAACTGATTTATTGCAGGCTGCCTGGCTGGTCTTATACTCCCAGCCCAGACCTGGCTGAGAACCACACTGGGGGGCCCCGACGTCACCAGGGAGTTACGTGGGTCCCCAAGAGCGGGCTTCTGAGCCCGGTGCAGAGGTCTCAATGAAACCCCCGACGGCGCCATTTTGGCCAGCTGCCCCGCCACGTGCATGACAAGCGGGGCCGGTTCACTTGCCTAATGGCGTACTGCCACATATTCTTATTTCAACATTTATTCAAGCAAGTTCCTCTGTTTTAGGTTCATCTTTTAGATTGAAAAAGTTTGGAATACCTGTGTTCAATGTCATTAATAGTGTGAAACGTTTGGTTAATTCCATCACAGGGCACATTTTTAAGCAGTCAACTATATAATTGTTCATTCCATCCAACTTTTGAATTCTCTTTTTTTAAATACCAAAAAGAATCAAACTATGGACATGGAACTGAATTCGTATAGATCACCACTAAAACTTGTAGTGAAATAGTTTTGTTACTCTGTTTTCATAAAGCCATAGCCTACTTCCAAATTAATATTCTTCATTCCGCCCAAATACTTTTAGATGTGTAATAATTTGAAAGGCTCTACTAACAAAACTGAACTCAACACCACTGCATGAGATAAAGACAATACACTTGGTAGAGATGATAAAGGACAATACTAGAATTATGTAACAATTTTAGATAACCAAATTAAACTACTCGCCATGTGAAGAATTAGACTGTAGAACATTCATTTAATGCAAAACCTGTTTATAGAATACACTAGTGACCACACCCTGATTCAGAGTGAACAAATAATTTGCACTACCTTGAATGTCCTTCATTCTACAAAGTTACACAGTGGGAAACAAAGCAACAATATGCATTTCCATACAGTACCTTTACCTTGCTGTGCATCAATTTTGGCTTTAATCAGCATTCGTAGCCTGGACACCTCTTGTCTTTTCAATTCATCCAATTTAGTTCTCACAAGATGACTTACTAAGTTTAGTTCCTTAGCCATTTTACCACTCTTCATTAAAAGAAAAAATAAAATTAATCAACTCATCCAAATAATTGGTTAGGCATGAAAGAGATCACAGATATTTACTGATGAGGGATATAAAAATCATTCTTGTTTTTTTTTGTCAAATACAACACAAACTGTCTCCTCGTACTCTCACCAGATCACAATACACCACTCAATCATCAATTTTTAAAATTGAGACACAATGCACAGTAACAGGCCCTTTCAGCCCACGAGCCCGTCTGTCTAATTACATCCAAATGACCTACAATCCCCAGTGCACTTTGCACAGGTATGGGGAGAATGTACTTACTCCTTATAGGCAGTGCAGGATTTGAACCCTAGTCTCGATTGCGCGAACCGTTACACTAAACTGTGCTGCCCTGCTGAAATACTTCAACTTCATTTCCTCTTTAACTGGTCATTAATTAAAACTAATGAATAATCATTTAAAAAGTTGTATTTATTTTCTTTGCTCTATATGCATCCTTGTCCAGTTGCATATGTGATTTTCTTGCTAAAAATTTGATCAGGACAAATTATTTACAACTCTTGGCTTCCTGTTGCACTCACTATCCTGTCTAGTCAGCAAGTTATCTTCATCTTTAGATAGGGTCTTACTCAAGACTCAAAACAAATATCTCCTGGAACACCTTATAATTAACTACCTCTTGCTTGGGTTAGAGTTAGGGCTTGCATTACCTTGGTTGAAAAAAAATCAATTGGTTCAGCAGGCATATTTACCTGTCTAAATTGATGATGGCTTTCCCTGAACAATCAGAAAATGTTTAAAACGTGTTCAGTATTTCTGTTCTTAGTTATAGACACAAATCATCTTGTATAAACAAATATTAGGTTAAAAAGTTTGCAAAATTAACATGATCCTGTCCTCTTCCTCGTTGGAAAATTATGTCATAAAAAGTACTTTTGAAAAAATTCTGGAAATTTACATCAATTTTGTAATTTGAATTCAAGAATTCAAAGTTTTTCCATCCAAGTTAGTTATGCCAGGAAAACTATTAAAACAGAATACATTGGAACAGGAGAAAAATGTTTCAGGACTGCATATGCATTTGCTCAAAAGATTTAAATCCAAAGAAAAGTTTCCAGTGTTTAAAGCAAGAACGTCAAAACCTTTCAACTTAAACTGCTTTTTATAAAAAAAAACAGCTTACATACACATGGCATCATTAACAAAGTAAACTATCTCCAAATGTTTTATAAGAGCAAAAAAAATTTGAAACCAGAATGTGTTAGCAATGTTATGACCAGTGACCAAAAGCTTTGCTAAAGATGCAAGAGAGTCATTTATTGTCCCAAAAAGGGAAGAGACATGGTTTTAGGAAGAGAAATTCAGAAGACGGAATGAAATTAAACAAGTAAAACACAATGTCAGATTTGGAGGCGCATGGCAATTTCACGAGTATTGCAATTTCACGAGGAGATCACTGAGACAACATGGTATGATTTGTGTACAAGGATGAGTGCAGTTTTAGGGTGGAAGAGAGTTTGTGTAAGTTTTTTTTTCAATATTTAACTGGGGATGAGCTCTATGATTATTTAGATACTGTAGCATTCTTGAAACAAAGCCAAGAGTGAAGTTGAGCAGAGTGCCATCAGCAAACATGTGGAACATTGTATTTTAAAAGAAAATGCAATGGTGAAGAATATAAGCATGGTGATATGTATATACTGTGCTGTGTACGAATGGCTGGTCTGCCCACTGATGATTCACTCCCTCGTGACTCCACCCCTTGTGGCCTGGCCATAATGGTCGACCTCCCTTCCCCTGACCTCCATTTGAGCACATGGAGTTGGGCCAGCTACAATCTAATGTGTATTAAAGCATCTCATTCACCTCACTCAGTCTTTGGTGTTATTGATAGAGATTATTCTATACCACACGAGATGGACAAACTGCTGAGACCTGACAGGCTAGACATCAATCCTCAGGCACCAGGAGCTGCTGAACAATACGAGCAGTGGATCGCATGCTTCTCCAACTTCCTCAAGGTTGCTGCGAGCCTGGTAGACTCGGATGAAAAGAAGCTCAAGGTCGTATATGGGTGGGCCATCGAGCGTACCAGGAGCTGCACATCCTACGCAGAAGCCATGGCTGAATTCCGCAACCTCTACTGATCCCGGGTGAACAAGATGTACTTACGGTCTCACATGGCCTCGAGAAAACAGAAGTCTGGTGAGTCTATGGACAAGTTAATTCAGGCCCTGTACAGCCTGGGGAGAGAATGCTGGAGCACCGTGTCTTCACCCGTGCCTGCAGCCTAGTGCGTGGAAGAGTTGGTCTGGGATGCCTGTGTGTCTATCTACATCTGTCAGCGACTGCTCGAGGAGGACAAGCTGCCCATGAAAAGAGCGTTTCAGGTGGCTAGGACTCTCGATTTGGTACAGCGCAACATCGAGGCAAATGCCGGTAAGAACAGGTCTTCCATGTGCAAGCCACAGGCGCCACCATTTTGGAAGCCCACATCACAGATCACTGCTGCGCAAACCGATTACAACCCCACCGCTGCCATCGGACACCCGGTGCCACTACTGCGGCCAGCTAAAGCACCCCCGATAACTCTGCCCCGCTAAAGAAGCCACCTGCTCGGAGTGTGGGAAAAATGACACTACCAGCATGTCTGTAAGTCCAAACCCTCCTGTGTGAGCAGCGCTGCATGCGCCCCAGGGTAGGGCATCACTTCCGAGCCTAAACGGCTCGACCGCATGCGCAACCCGAGAGTCGTCATCTTACCGGATACAACTTCCATCTTCTTCTCCCACACGGAAGACGTCACCTCCATCTTCCTCCTTCTTGCCCGAGATGTCTGCCTGATCAACATGGAGGCCACCATCTTACCGACCGGCTCTCCATTCCGAAAGCAACGACGACTCAGTTCTGGCTTCAATCATACTCAATTAAGGCAGTCCCCACCTGATCACCCATTAAATGATAGAGATAGGGGTAAATGGGAAGAGAACTAACTGCCTGTTTGACAGTGGGACCTCAGAGAGTTTCATCCACCCAGACACCCTCAGCAAGCTCTCTCTCCTGCTTAGACCCATGACCAGCACCATCTTGATGGCCACTAAGGATCAATCTGCAGTTATCCGCGGGTATTGTGTAGCGTCATTAATGGTGGGGGGTAAACACGATGAACAAACTTTTATTTGCTTGTAATGCCACAGCTCTGCACGCGATTTTACAGGGCCTCAACTTCCAGAGCGAGTTTAGGAGTGCCACGATGGTGTTTGGAAGACCACAACCACCATCAACAGTATACAACCCCCGACTCACTGACCCTCCCAGCCAGTTGGCCAGTCGCACCTGCGGCCTCTCCACCTCCCATGTACCTCCTCTATCATTATTTAAGAACCTGACCCCAGACTGCAGGCCCATCGTGACAAAGACCAGGCGCTATAGAGCTGAGGACAGGGCGTTTATTAAGTCCAGCCCATGGAGAGCCCAAGTCGTGGTGGTCAGGGGAGGGAGTAAGCCCTGAATGATGATTGACTACAGCCAGACAATCAAATGATTCATGCAGCTTTATACCTTCCCCTAGTCCCGGATGACTGACATGATCAACAAGATCATCCAGTACAGGTGTTCTCCATTTTTGACCAAAAGTCAGCATACCACCACCAGCTCCCCTTTCACCCAGGAGACCACAAATACAGCACCTTCGAGGCAGACGGTAGACTTTACCACTTCCTTTGAGTGCCCTTCGGAGTCACTAACGGTGTCTCCGTGTTCCAAAGGGAGATGGATCGAACGGTAGATAGGCACAAGCTAACGGCCACTTTCATCTACCTGGACAATATCACCACCTGCAGGCACAACCAGCAGGACCATGATGCGAACCTCGCAAAATTCCTCCACACAGCTAAGTCCCTGAATTTGATTTACAATAAGAAGTTTGTGTTTAGCACTACTCTCCTGGTTCTCCTTGGATGCATCATGGCACATGGTATCATTGCCCCCGATGCCGACCACGTGTCCCTTCATGGAGATCCCAGTCCCATATATCCTCAAGCCGTTCAAAAGGTGCCTGGGGTTCTTTTTGTACTATGATCAATGGGTGCCTAATTACGCCGATAAAGCCTTCCTCCTGATGAGAGCCACTACCTTCCCCTTATCGGCAAAAGCCCAGGCTGTATTTACCCAAATCAAAGGAGACATCGCAAAAGCCACGATACATGCCGCGAACGAATCCATCCCTTTCCAGGTGGAAAGCGATGCCTCCGACCGCATTGGCTGCCACTCTCAACCAGGCGGGCAGCCCAGTGACATTTTTTCCTCCGTACTCTCCATGCCCCTAAGACATGGCACTCCTCTGTCGAGAAGGAGGCCCAGGCAATCGTTGAGGCTGTACACCACTGGCTGTCACTACCTGGCTGGGAAAAGATTTACCCTGCTCACGGACCAAAGAGCCATGGCCTTTATGTTCAACACCAAGCTGTGGTGACCAAAACTCGAACGATAAAATCTTGAGGTGGTTAATCAAGCTCTTCACCTACAACTAGGATATCATATACCAGCCAGGCAAGCTTCACGTCCCCCCCACCCCCAGATGCCCTATCACGAGGGACCTGCACCAACGCGCATCTTGACCGCCTCAAATCCCTCCACAATGACCTCTGCCAGCCTGGAGTCACGAGACTGTTCCACTTTATAAAATCTCAGAACCTCCCGTACTCCATCGAGGATGTCAAGTCTCTGACCAGACACCGTCGGGTCTGTGCAGAATGTAAACCGCAGTTCTTCAGCCCAATAAGTCACACCTCATCAAAGCCACATGCCCCCTTGAACGACTCAGTGTCGATTTCAAGGGACCCCCGCCCACGATCAATAGGAATGTCTATTTCTTCAACGTTATCAACGAGTTCTCCAGATTCCCCTTTGTCATCTCTTGTCCTGACATGACCGTAGCCACTGTCATCAGGGTACTCCGTAGCGTATTTACCCTTTTTGGGTACCCGAACTATATCCATAGTGACTGTGGGTCCTCTTTCATGAGCGACAAGCTGTGGCAGTACTTGTTGGCCAAAGGCTTAGCCACCAGTAGGACCACAAGCTACAATCCCAGGGAAAATGGCCAGGTGGAGAGAGAAAATGCCACCGTTTGGAAGGCTGTCCTCCTGGCCCTTAAGTCAAAAGGCCTGGCAGTGTCCCACCAGCAGAAAGTCCCGCCAGAAGCACTCCATGCCATCCAATCCCTCCTATGCACCACTACCAACATGACCCCTCATGAACACACATTTTCCTTCCCCAGGTCAGCGACTGGAAACAACCTGCCACACATCCGCGGGACCTGTCCTGCTGCGAAAATGTGTGAGGGGCCATAAGACCAACCCTTTGGTCAAAGAGGTGCAGCTCCTGTATGCAAAACCGCAATATGCCTACGTCCAGTACCCCTACAGCCATGAAGACAGAGTCTGGGAGACACTACCAGTCCAGACCCTACCTACACCCAAACCACTACCCTCAGGGATTGGGTACAGATCAACCCAGACCCCTATACCACACACCCCCAACCCCCATCCAGCTGGTCCTACCTCCATGACTCCCACATACGACCAAACCCCACCCCCTACAGAGTCAGCTCTACTGCCCCAGCCTCAGGACACACGACTGGCAACAGAGCTGACAAGTTTACCACCGCCGAAGCTGCGCAGGTCACAGAGGAAACTACCTGGATGGTTGAACCTCTAGGACTTTAACCCAGCGGGGTTTTGTTTTAAGAGAGGGGGTGAATGTGGTGATATGTATATATTGTGCTGTGTACGAGTGGCTGGCCTGCCTACTGATGACTCGCTCCCTAGTGACTCCTCCCCTTGTGACCTGGCCATAAAGGTCAACCTCCCTTCGCCTGTCCTCCATTCAAGTACATGGAGTCAGGCCAGCTACAATCTAATGTGCATTAAAGCCTATCGTTCACCTCACTCAGTCTTTGGTGTTATTGCCAGTAAGACGTAGGAATAGGCCAAAAAACTTATGATTGGGTAGCTTCAGAGGTAACAATGCAGAAGGAGTAACAATTGAAGATCTCTGAATAGATAACCATTCTTAACCACAACATACCTTAATCTCTTCTATATCTGCTGTCTGGAGCTTTTCTCGGAAATGCTTGTCAGTTTCTAAAACATCAATTACTTCTTTAAGGTAACGGTCATAATACAACCCAGTGTCCTGGAGGAATGCGGAAGAAATAAGTGTTACAGAAATCCATAATATAAAAGAAGCCCATAATCCATTCTTAGAGTGGTTAATTTAAAAAAAAACCCTCAATGATCCATTCAGTCAAACACTGAATACAAAGAGTACATTTTAAAGTATGATATTGAATAACCATTCAAAATAAGAGGGAATTGAACATGACATCAATAAAGATAATTGAAGCAATGATCAGTCTGACATGCTCTCACTAAGCTTTGGAACGTGAAGAGGCAGTGGAAAGGGAGATCAAAAAGAAGTTGCTGGACCTGTGATGACATATACAAATACCCAGCTTCTACACAAGGTTAAAATGGCATTAATCATCCAGCTGTTATTGTCAATGAGACATTGCTGGGATACTGTTAATCTCAGGAAAGCAACAAGCAGGCTTTTGAAATGGTTGTACCTTTTTTTTAAAAACTGGATAAATTAATGTACACAGATTTTCACTTGCAAACTGAAGATTGCACTCAAAAGAGCATACTGAAGTCTTCACAATCTCTGATTGATACAACTCCATCACTGATGGTGGTAATTCCAGGAAAAGGGAGTCCAAGTTTACAGCTCAACACAAGAAACTGGATTCTTTGTCTGGTACAGACATCAAAAAGAACATTATTTTTGCTCAAAGACATCAATACAAATAAACTGAATTATAAAAATACTTTACTAATCCTTACACAATTTTGAACATCATAAAGCTATTAAGACTGGAATATTAACATTTAAAAACACAAAATCAATAGAAAAGTTTACATGCTTCGGTTTTCCAGGCGAGTAGGAAGAAGTGAAAAACAAGATATCAGCAAAGGTTGACAGACAGGACCCGATTTCCTGATACACATTTTCACATCAGCCCTGTGGTGCCAGGTTGTCATGGGACTGCCCAACAAATTAACTCACAAAATAATTTAATCCTGAAGTACCCAAAAATCCACCGCAAAGGCATCATCCAGGTTTGTTGGAAGTGGAAATCGCGGCAAGATACGGGGATGGCTCATATGTGGAAGCATTGGTGTAAATTTCCAGAGACCACGGAACCATCAGAATCAGGAACCATTGCACGTGGCACAAAAGGGAACAAAATCAATTGCCTAACACCAGAAAAAAATTTCAAGACTGAATTTCTAAATTAATATCGCTTGATAAATCCCAACCACAAAGTGCATCCATTGATCTTGGACAACTAAAAGCACCATTTTCCTCTTGCTTCCAACCCTATCAATCCATTTTCAGCACTTCCTTTGATAATAATAGCGGTACTAATTTTAATATATTGGAGAGCTACTATTTGAACCACTACCATCCAGGGGTGAAGATATCATTTATCCAGGCGGTCTGTTTTTGGTTAAGCAATAAAAGAATAGAATTTCTCCTTTGGATGGTGCAAGACTCAGAGAAGAACTAAGTGTTATCATGTACCAACCTCCCATGCCCTTCCATCCTGTACATGCCACTGCTAAGGAGTGCTATGAAAGGAGTCTTCCAAATATGCAGCAGGACACCATTTTAATAGTGAATGTTGCAATCATATTGCATCAACAGTATCACGTAATTGTGGATCAGCATCAAAAATGCGTTGAAATACAGAGAAGTGTGAAATTGTGAGAGAATAGCAACCAGAGTCTCGATGTGGACAAGACAAAAAAGCTGACTGTGGGCTTCAAGAGGACCAGGGAATGACCATCCTCCACCCCACATTAATAGCTCGATAGTGGATAGAGCAGAGAGCACCAAGTTCCCTGGAGTCCACTTAAGAAGTGGCCTACCCTGGACACCCATCTCCTCACTTGTCAGGAAGACGCAATAGCAATTGCAGTTCCTTAGAAGGCTAAGGCAGGCCACCATTCTGGAAACTTTCAACTACTGAGAGCATCCTGGCCGGCCGCATCACAGTGTGGTATGGTTGGCGTGGAAGAGTCATTCTCAACAGGGGCCCTACAGCCCCCTGGGTGCCACAGCATATTTAAGTAAAAGCCTTGTTTTCTTTTCACCTCACATTAAAAAATTTTTAAAAAAATATTTGTCAGTATGAGAGAAGTGCGGAGGAAACCAAATCAAGTGCCTCACAGGGAAGGGCGCCCATAAATTTTAAGGCATTGCTGAAAAAGAGTTGAGAGTGGCTGCTGTAGAGCACTGGATCGGAGGTTAATCCACAGGACCATAAAAGCAGTAATGAGGATTAGTACCACTATTATTATCAAAGGAAGTGCTGAAAATGGATTGATGGGGTTGGAAGCAAGAGGAAAATGGTGCTTTTAGTTGTCCAAGATCAATGGATGCACTTTGTGGTTGGGATTTATCAAGCGATATTAATTTAGAAATGGGGATTGTTGTTTAGCAAGAGCTTGCAAAATAAGGGAGCAACCATCTTCCAGCTACTCCCATTGGGAAAGAAATATCAAAGTATCAGAGCCAGATCCACCAGGCTAAGAAACAGCTTCTTTGCACGGGCAGTCAGTCTGCTGAATGGCTGCTAAAACAACTGCCGTGACTCTATTTATTACTAATATTTATTTTAATGTATTTACACATGTAGTGTGTGTGTGTGTGTGTGTATATGTATCACAAGTCTATCTGTTTTACACAGTTGGCCAGAGAACACAGCTTCATCAGGTTGTACTGATACAATCGGGTGACAAATAAAAGGACTTGGATGAATCCGGAGCCAAATAGGCTGGCTGCTTTCACCAACTGCAGCCGTGGAACATTCCATCACACCCTTGTAGGTGGTGAAAAGACTTTGCAGGATCAGAGAAATCATGAAACCAGAAGAGAGACCTGCTATGAGGAGTCACGTGATGGAGTAGCGGCCGGTCGGGAAAACCAGCCCTCTCCAGGAAAATAGGACAAAAAAGTTAGGAAAAAGCAAAGCCTAACAGAAATAGAGTACAAGAAATAGAAGATAAAGATACAGAGAAGAGAAAGAAGGTGGCTTCCAAGAAGGAGAAAGTAAGAACAGCTGGAAAAAAAGTAAAAAAAGTCGCCGGAGAAGAAGAAGGCCTTACCTGCAGGAAGGAACAGGACGCTGTGGTGACGAGGAGCGCCCAACCCTCGAGGTCAGTACCTGCCCTGCAGAGTCGTGACCCACCAGCCGGTACACGACAAAAATGGCTCTCAGAGCCAAACAAAAGTGTGCCATGGCGCATGCGCGAGGAGCTGTGCATGCACAGTGTGCAATCAGAGGAGAAAGAGCACCCAAGAGAGAAGGAATACTGATATTATTAAAGTAGGCATAAAACATACTCAAGATTGATATGTTTTTGTTTTTGTTGTCGGCCCATATTCAAGGGAGAGTTAGGAAAACTGAATATTAAGCTAGACTACTATTAGATCATTCACCCCTATTATTAACAATAGAACTGGAGGACATCCCACCAAGAACATATAGATGGAGGTTAAACTCCATGCTACTTAAAAGACATGAATTTAGGGAGTTCATTGAACGCCAAATTAAAACATATTTTGAAATAAACACAGGATCAGTGAAAGACAAATTTATATTATGGGTCGCAATGAAAGCCTTCATTAGAGGGCAGATAATAAGTTATGTGACTAAGATGAAAAATGATTATAATCGGGAAATAAATCAGTTGGAAAAGGAGATAGTAAGTACAGCAAAGGAACTAGTAAAGGGACGATATAATGAAAAAGAGAGAAATGGTGGACAAAAAAAAATAAATACTAAACATTACAAATGTACAAGGTGGAGAAGAACATAATGAAAACAAAGCAAAAGGATTACGAATTGGGAGAAAAAAAAAAACACAAAATATTAGCCTGGCAACTTAAAACAGAACAAGCTAAAAGAACGATAGTGGCATCAAGGAAAAAGGGCATCAAATTACATATAATCCAACAGAGATTAATGAAAATTTTAAGGAATTTTATGAACAATTGTATCAAATGGAGAATGAGGGGAAAGATGATAAAATAGAGGAATTTTTAACTAAAATTGAACTGCTGAAATTTCAAGAAGAGGAACAAAACAAATGAATAAAACCATTTGAAATAGAGGAAGTGCAGGATATATTAAAAAAGCTGCTGAACAATAAAACACCAGGAGAGGATGGATTTCCAATAGAATTCTATAAAACATTTAAAGAGTTATTAATTCCTCCTCTCCTGGAAGTAATGAACCAGACAGAAGAAACACAAAACTTGCCAGATTTATGTAAGACAGCAATAATTACTGTAATACCAAAGACGAGGAAGGATCCACTAACACCAGCATCATATAGACCAACATCTCTACTTAACTCAGACTATAAGATAATAGCGAAATTATTAGCAAACAGATTGGCCAATTGTGTACCTAAAATAGTAAAACAAGATCAAACGGATTTATTAAGAAAAGACGAACAGCGGACAATTTCTGCAAACTAATTAATCTAATTCACGCAGTTCAAGGAAATAAGAAACCAACAGTGGCTGTTGCTCTAGAGGCAGAAAAAGCCTTTGACGGAGTAAAGTGGAATTACTTATTTGAAATATTACAGAAATTCAATCTACCAGAAAAATATATAAATTGGATTAAACCATTGTATAATGGACCATTGGCGAAGGTAACAGTAAATGGATATGTATTGAGTCACTTTAAATTAAGTAGGTCAACTAGACAGGGATTCCACTATCCCCCTCATTGTTCGCCTTAGCAATAGAACCTTTGGCAGAACTGATAAGAATAGAAAATAAAAGGGATAAAAAATAAAGGAGAAGGAGTATAAAATCAGTTTATTTGCAGATGACATCATAGTATACCTAAAGAACCAGAGATATCAGTAAAATAATTACATAAGAAATTGAATATGGAGAAGTATCAAGGTACAAGATCAACGCAAATAAAAGTGAAGTGATGCCAATGAGTAACATAGACTATACAGAATTTTAAAAAGAATTACCATTTAAATGGCAAGCACAAGCAATCTGATACCTAGGGATCAGGTTAGATAATAACTTAAGCCACTTGTACAAACTAAATTATCAGCCACTAATAAAGAAATTGCAGGAAGACTTAGAACATAGGAAAGAATTACCACTAACATTGATAGGGAGGGTAAACTGCATTAAAATGAACGTGTTCCCAAGGATACAATACTTATTTCAAACATCACCAATTCTCTTAACAGAAAAAATTATTTAAGGAACGAAAGAGAATAAGGAAATTCTTGTGGAAAGGGGGGGGAAAAACCGAGGATAGCGTTAGATAAATTAACAGAGCTGTACAACCAAGGTGGTTTGCAGTTACCAAACTTTAAAAATTGTTATAGAGCAGCGCAATTGAGGTATTTATCAAATTTTTACCAGACAAGGGAAAAAACCAGACTAGACTAAGATAGAACTAGATAAAATAGGGGAAAAGGTACCAGAATATATACTTTATAAGTGGGATGAAAAGCTAGTGCAATATAAAAATTCACCAGTACTGCATCATTTACTTAATACATGGAAGAAGGTCCACTTAGAAAGGAAAAAAAAAACCAAATGATCAAATACCAAAATTACTATTGACGCAAAATTTATTAATCCCTTTTATAATAGATAATCTTTCCTTTAGAGAATGGGAGAGAAAAGGAATCAAAAGAATAGAAAATTGTTTTTTGGGAAATAATTTATTAACATTTGAACAGTTGAAGGAATAACTCACAGTTCAGTGTTTGCATACCATCAACTGAAAGCTTATTTAAAGGATAAATTGGAAAACAGCTTGAGATTACCTGAAGGAAGCAGCTTTGAATATGTGATCACAGACACAATGATAATCAAAAGATTTATAACCAACATGTACATTAAGCTGCAAGATAAGGAAAAGGAAATAAACTATAAACCTGAGCAGATTTGGGAAAAGGATCTAAACATAAAGATAAAAAATGAAGTATGGAAAAAGTTATGTTCTGGAACTATGAAGAATACAATAAACACATGGTTACGCATGATACAGTATAATTAGTTATATAGGGTATATATTACTCCTCAAAAATTAAAAAAATGGGATTCAACATTAATGGGAACAACATTACATGCAACTTGGGCATGTACGAAAGTAAATACGTTTGGGAAGAAATAAATCAGATACTAAATAAAATTACAAAAAAAAAACATACCAAAAATAACCAGAGATATTTCTTTTAAGTAACATAAGAAGTAGAGAATTAGGCCTCAAATTGGATAAAGTGCAAAAAAAATTCATTATGATAGGCTTAGCGATAGCAAAAAAAATGTATAATGTCAACTTGGAAAATGGAAGAGAGCATGAGTATACAGCAATGGTACATGGAAATGAATAAATATATTCCATTGGAAAAAATAACATATAATTTAAAAAATAAAGTCACAATGTTTGAGCAAATTTGGGAACCATACATGGAATATATCAGAGAGAGCTTGCCTACAACCTTCATCCCCTAAAATGAGAATGAAAATGATAAGACAAAACGACTAGATTCAGTGTGTAATAAATAGATGATGCATTTTTCTTGTTTATTTTCCTTTGTGTGAAAATATTGTTTTATGGTTTTATTGTATTGTATATGTTGAATATTTATGGGTATTGGAGGGGGCTGGGTAGAGGGGAGGGAGGGAAGTGAGGGGAGGGGAAAGGGGAGAAAAGACCACTGTGTATATTTAATGAGATACGTTTGTACATATTTTGGTTGATACGGTTCACAGTGTAAAAAAATTTAAAATTATTAAAAAAACGAGACCTGCTATCCAAATAACCCAAATTCCACTGGCTTAAATTTAATTCAAGTTCCTGGATGTCGTACTCAAACAAATGCGGTCTTGATCTCAAGAACAGTCATTCTCATTTCATCCAGAAAATTCAATCTTTTTATCCATACAAATCCATGGAGCGGAGCCAAGATCGATTCCAAATTGAGCAGTGAGCAAATTATTGGTATAGCAGTTTTAGCTGTGCCTAATAAACAATTATATTAGAAACACCACTGACAACTGATGAATGATAAAGTTTGTTTTATTTACATACTTATTTGCAAAGAAAGAACAAGCACTCACAACTTGCATAGTATGCTACTCATCAAGACTCCAGATGATTGGGCTCTTCCAGCAGAGTGTTGGTCCTCAGCTCATGAGTGCAAATGCACATGCAGAGGTTAAATCCTGTTTTCAAGGTCCACATTTCTTCAGTTCCGTGTTCCTCCTCATTGAGATGATACCACATCAACTGTTGAGTTCTGGTCCAACCCATTTTGTCCATCTTCATCCTGTTACCGCTGGTCTATTGGATGTTACATTGCCATCTCCATCTTCCACTTCACCAGTGATGAAGCATCTTAATTGTTGGTAGTGAGCCCATCAAGTGCACAAAAGCAGAAGATTGGTTTCTCCTGACAGCTCAAAGACTTCCACACCTCTTCCCCCTCCTGTTAAAGCTGTGGATGCATTAAGATGCTCACTTTTTTCGGAGGAGTCACGTGATGGAGTAGTGGCCGGACGGTGAACTCCAGCCCTCTCCAGAAAAGTCGGGAAAAACAAGAGAAAATACAAAGGCACAGAAATACAAGTTAAAGAAAAGTGAGTATAAAGGTGGAAAGAAGATGGAGACAAAAGGAGAAAAATCAAAATCAACGGAAAGAAGAGAGGAAGAGAAGACAACGGAGGAAAAAGGTGAAGGCCTTACCTGTCCGAAGAGGCACGCTGTGGAGAGAGGAGCCCGCTACCTCAGGTCGGTAGAAAAAGAACTACAACAATGGCTCACAGAGCCGAGTAAAAGTGCGCAACCGCGCATGCGCGAGGAGTCGCGCATGCGCGATGCGCATGAAAAAAAACACACCGACGGGAGGGGGGACCAGCTAGGGAGTCGATCTCCACAGCCGGCAACGACAGCTGCAGAACACCTGCAGCAAGAAGAGACCACAGAAGACAATGGAAACAAGAAAGAAGAGGAGGAAAGGGCAACAAAGAAACAACAGATGGCCAACCCAGAGGAAGAAGAACAGGAAGAATACAGTGAAATAGATAAAGGGAAAGGCAAGGTAAAGGATATACTTGCTCTTGTTAGAGGATACATGGAGTCATTTAAAGAATGGCAAACACAGGAATTCAATGATTTAAGAAGAAGAATAAACAACACAGAAAAGAAAATAAATAAAATGGATATGACCTTAACAGAAATGGGGAAAAAAATGGACAAGATGGAAGAACGGGCAATAGCAGCAGAAATGGAGGTAGAAGACTTAAAAAAGAAATTGGAGGAATCTAATAAAAAAACTAAAGAGACACAAGAATTACTAGCCCAAAAAATAGATATAATGGAAAATTATAACAGAAGAAATAACATAAAGATAGTGGGCCTTAAGGAAGATGAAGAAGGCAAGAATATGAGGGAGTTTATAAAAGAATGGATCCCTAAGGCCCTAGGATGTCCAGAACTACAGCAAGAAATGGAAATAGAAAGGGCACATAGAGCATTGGCCCCTAAACCACAACCACAACAAAAACCAAGATCTATTGTAGTAAAATTCCTAAGATATACTACAAGAGAAAAGGTACTGGAGAAGACAATGGAAAAAGTAAGAGAGGGCAACAAACCACTGGAGTATAAAGGGCAAAAAATCTTCATTTATCCAGATATAAGCTTTGAACTCCTAAAGAAGAGAAAAGAGTTCAATACAGCAAAAGCGATTTTATGGAAGAAAGGATATAAATTTACACTGAAGCATCCTGCGGTATTGAAAATATTTATTCCAGGACAACAAAACAGACTATTCTCGGATCCAGAAGAAGCACGAAAATTTGCAGAACAATTACAAAAATAGACTGAGGGATGAAGACGGGTAATGAGAGCAAAAATGATCACGATTGATATGTATGTGGGTAAAGACAAAAATAGACTGAGGGATGAAGACGGGTAAGGAGGGTAAAAATGACCACGATTGATATGTATGTGGGTAAAGACAAAAATAGACTGAGGGATGAAGACGGGTAAGGAGGGTAAAAATGACCACGATTGATATGTATGCGGGTAAAGAGGTATAAGAGTGAATAGAGACAATGGGCATATGTGAAAGTATCTGTAATTAGAGGAAAACATAGAGAGTATAGACAAGAATTAATAAGGGCAGGTAATGGAATAGAGAGAATAAGGAGGGAATTAAAAGAGAGACCTTTGTGACATATAAAAAGCGAAATCTTTTCTGGGGGGGGCTGGGTGGGGGAAAAGAGCGGTCACTGCAAAATCAGTTGACGCTTGCGAGTGGATTCGCAAATCCAAATGGAGAGGGGAGATGTGGTTGTCCGACAAGGGATAAAGGGCAACTCAGGAGGGGAAGGGGAGATTGGGGATAAAGAAGATAGAAATAGGAGAATAAGGAAAATGTTGGATGTTGTAGGAATGTTGTCTGGTAAAGAGTTGAAAATAAGAAAACAGAAATGGAAAAGGAGGAAAGGTAATGATGGAAAAACGGAAAGAGAAGATAAACAAAATATAAAATGGCTACGCTGAACTATATGACTCTAAATATTAATGGAATACATAACCAAATTAAAAGGAAGAAACTACTAAATTTAAATTGGAAGATAATTTGAAAATACAACAATGGTATATAGAAATGAATAAATGTATTCCATAAGAAAAAATAACATATAGTTTAAGAAATAATATTGAAATATTCGAACAAGTATGGGAGCCTTACATTAAATACAATAGCGAAAACCTACCGGGAACAAACATTACCTAAGTTGATAGAAGGAGAAGAAAAGAAAAGAATGGACTCAGTAGAATTTCTGGTGTATTTTTGTTGAATGACAACATTGTCTAACTGAATTAATGCAACCTAGATTGTATACCTAAAATGGATGAGAGGGGGGGGGGGGGTGGGGGGGTGGCTTGGGAGGAGGGAGGGGGGAGGGACAAAAAGTCACTGTAAATGTGTGGAAAAGAAAAAGTGTATATCATGGCTATTGTGATTTATGGTGTGAAAAATAAAAAATTTAAAAAAAAAAAAAAAAAGATGCTCACTTTTTTCAAACCAAATGGCCACTATTTTTGATTACATGTTCTTTGGTCCTTGGTTGTCTTTTGTCTTGTGCTTGACTGGTGTATCCTGTAATTAGGTCAGTTAGTTACTTGCTGGTAACTTCAGAACATTATTGGAGAACTTTGTGGACCTTTACCCATCCTTGCATGTGATAGCCTCCAAATGTTTATTCAAACTGATTTTCGTCTGTATGAGTTGTTTCGAACCATTTGAGTATACACTCCCACACTCTTGCCTTGCACTGCTATACTGATGATTGAGAACTGAATAGCAATTGGCTAGATTGTATCATTCTTGATTTTTGGTGGCAGTATCTACTCAGACAATTTTGCACTTTGTAAGGTAGATGCAGTGTTGTAGATGAACGATTACAGCTTTAGTGTGATGGATAATTCAACACTACTGACTTAAACTACAACCAATATTTTGCAGTGGCACAGTTATTGATCTAATCTGCACCCAGCAATCTCCTGACATCATAGGATTCTAGTCTCTAAAATATGGCTTCTTCAACAAGGACATCGGAAAGATGTCCTTCAACAAGGACATCCACCCAACGTCTAGCTGAAGACAGTTAAAGCCCCAACACTTGGATCTGTAATTTGATAACAAATCACCCTTTTATAGAAAAAAAAGTAAATCTGATTTATGGGTATTATTAATTACAGCATATGTTTTATTACAGAGAATTTACATTACACTATCTGTGCTCTCACTAATCATTGTATTGACAGCAACAAAATTCAATGAAATTTAGAGGAACTTAATATTCAACTTTATTATCCAATTGGGTTATTTCAGATCAGCTCCATCAATACAGATATAACACATGGCAAAGCACAGAGGTCAAGAGATTTCAGATTCAATCAGAGGTTTCCATCATCACTCTTGCTAGTGAGAGCAACCAGAGAGGAACCACAGTTCAACTTCAGAAATCATCAGTTCCTCCAACCTGAAATATGAAAACAGGCTTGCATATAATATCAAAGAATTTTTTTTTTTTAAATTTTTTTTAAAAAGGCCTCTTCAAATATAGAAATAATAAAAGAGGTGAGAGGAGAATTAGGACTGCTCAAAAATGATGCTGGAGAAATAATAACGGGAAACAAGAAAATTGCAGAGGAATTAAATGAATATTTTGCATCAGTCTTCACGAACAACATAACAGATGTTGAAGCGTATCTGGGAAGTAAGTGCAGTTACAAGGTGCTTAGAAAGCTGAAAGGTCTGAGGGTGGATAAGTCTCTGGGTCCCAATGGATTTCACCCTCAGGTCCTGGAAGAAGCAGGAGTGGAGATTGTGGAAGCACTGGTAATGATTTTTCAGGGATCAGTAGATGGTCTCAGAGGATTGGAAATGTCACCCCACTATTCAAGAAAGGAGTGAGGCAGCAGAAAGAAAATTATATATCGGTTCGTAGTTGGGAAGATGTTATGGAATACTTGGAGGCACATGACAGGATAGATCAAAACCAGCATAGTTTCCTTAACGGAAAATCTTGCTTGAAAAACCTATTGGAATTCTTTGAGGAAATGATAAGGGCGATGCCATCGAGCTTGTGCATTTGGATTTTCAAAAGGCATTTGACAAGGTGCTGCACATGAGGCTACTTAACAAGATAAGAGCCTATAGTATAACAGGAAACATACTAGAATGGGTAGAGCATTGGCTGATTGACAGAAAGTTGGAATACAAAGATCATATTCTGATTGGCTGCCAGCTGCTAGTGGTGTTCCACAGGGGTCAGTGTTGGGGCTGCATCTTTTTATATTGTATATTAATGATTTGGATTATGGAATCAATGGCTTTGTGGTAAAGTTTGTGGATGATACAAAGGTACATGGAAGAACAGGTAGTGTAGAGGAAATAAGGAGGCTGGAGAAGGATTATACCTTGATGAAGGGCTCAAGCCCAAAATATTGGTTTTGTATTTCTACCTGTGCTACAGAAAAGGACACTGTTTGACCTGCTGAGCCTCTCCAGCATTTTGTGGTTTTTACTTCAACCATGGTGCCTAAAACATTTCGTGATTTACTTATGGAATGTATTTTGGTCTTGAACTTATTCTCTGGCAGCTTGCAGACTGCAAGCATTCACATAAACTACAGGTCTCGCTGGTCCAATGATGCATATTTTTTATCCTTACTTTGGCAAGGTTTCCTGGCAGAAGCTGAGGATGTAGTTTAGCGTGCAAATAGCCTTCAGAAATGACCCATAAAAGAATGAGGATGGTGAGAAAGGGGTTGGGGGATTTACAAACAGGCCTTGCTCACAGCAAGAAGCCCATACATCTCCACCAACAAAAAGGAAAGACTCACAATTTAAAGTCTTGACGACAAATCATGAAACACAAAATAAAAATACCTGCAATTACAAAAAAAAAATTGGTGGAGATCTGATCAATATTTATGGATTACAAAAGGCATATTTAGGAGTGCCAGCCAGTATGCTTCCCCCCCCCCACCTCACAAGATACAAATGACAAATACTAGGTCAGGGTGAGGGGTGGTGTTAAAAGGAGTTTTTGTTTAAAAACTCAGAGTATTAGGTGCCTGGAATGGGTGTCAGGGTGCCAGTGGAAGTAGAGATGGTGTTATTATCATACCGAGCCACACAGTCATAGGCGAGTAGAGCAGTGGGCTAAGAACACAGCCCTGTGATGCTCTGGTACTGATGGAGATTGTGGAGAAGTTCTGACCAATCTTCACTGATTGTGGTCTGGAGATGACAAAATCTATGATCCAATTACACCGTGGAATGTTAACCTCCATGTCTTGGAGTTTGCTGATCAGTTTTGAGTGAGTGATGGCGTTAAATACTGAACTGTAGTCGATAAAGAGCATCCTGATGAATGCATCTTTGCTGTCCAGGAATTCTAGGGCTTTGTGTAGATGGGCAATCTGGAACATCACTGCTCAGACAGGAGCTGATCTGCCTCATCACCAGCCTTTCAAAGCACTTCTTCACGGTTGATGTTCCAGCAACTTGCTGCCGATGCTGTTCATGTCTAGCATAATTAAAATTACACAAACACACCAAGTTCAAAAGGATATTGAAGAGTCAGTTGAACTTTATTTGGATTGTGATGGTAGAACAACTTTGGGTAATAAAAGGTTGAGACGAGACTTATCAAGTGGAATTCTGGAAGGTGATATAAAACAAGCCAAAAACATCACCCATTTGGTGGTTGCCTCCTTTCAAGGTGTTCTAATGGACTGCCTCACACTTCAATTCATTTGTGCTTCTGCAGGTAGAACAAATCTCAAGTTTGGAAGGTTGATTACAAGCGACAGGGCTCTTTGGTGGCAGATATCCAGTCATCTGGCATTACATGATATCCTGGAGACTTAGTTGGCCTTTTTCAATTCTTCGTTGGCACGTATCCATGGACAAAGTCCTTGTACTGTGTGTCTCAAGATAAATCAAATTGCTCATAATAAAGCTACGATATCCATGCAACCATTCAACAAATGATTCTGATCCCATGGCAACATTATTTGCTTCTGACAAAATACATATTACTCTACTGGCTGCTCAGGCTTCACCTGAAAAGCATCAGATCATTCTGACAAAATTAACAAAGCTATTTGGGGAATAAAGTCTTGCAATAAATAATTGGGATTAATTATTGAGATGCACTCAAAATCTCTCACACAGCTGAGGCTCTATAGTTGATGCAAGCATGCTCACAAGTAGTTGGCAGGTTTTCAATGCAAGTAAACTATTTCATATCCAAGCCAGCCCCAGGATACAAACACTTGACACAGACACTCATGCACAAGAATATAGACTCACAATATTATTCAATTCAAAAGTTTGATGTACTTACATGATGGTACCTACAAACAGCAGAAATGCTCATCCCCACTGCACACCCCCAACTTTTAGTAATTGTCCTCTTCAAAATCAGCTTTCAATGCTTTAGTGTCATTCATTTCAACATGGTTAGCATAACGAGTGGCCTTTGTGCATTTTCTGACTCAAGGACATCAATGACTTATAAATTTATGTTTATTAACTGGGGATGGCTTTTAAGTCCTATAGGATGATGACTACTTACTTGTGTTTCAGGTGTTGTCTGCACTTCTGGCTCTTCGATTTTGTTCACCTTTATTTTATCAATTGGTATACTTTCAGAAACAACAATGAGGCAGAGGAGCAGCCAACAATCAGACATAGAGATACACTTCCAATACATCTACAGGGTACAAAAGAGAAACAATATCAAATTACTTCGACAAAAGATCTTTTCAATTTAATCATTCAACCGTAACATTTCAATCAAGGATATAACAAAACAGTCCCCAAAATCATTACAAGAATATTTTGAAATATTCTTTGAAACAAAGGTGTTCATTGTTGGACCTTGTATTCCTTCCCAAATTTGGATTAAGTTCATATTTTCTTCTGATCGAGGAGACCATTATGTACATTGAGCCCGTCACCTTTCAGAATATTCCCACCAGTCCCATTATTCAATGATTCACCTAGATTTTCCACGTGCCCAATAATCCCCTTCAATTCTCCCACTGCCTATCTATATAAGGGGCAATTTAAAGTAGCTAATTAATTTACCAACTTGTCTTTGGGAGATGGGAGGAAACATAAATGAATTCCATGCAGATATCTGGAGAATATGAAGGCCTGCACACAAGTCCGTTTCCTGAAATGTTCCATTGTGAAGAACTTTTGCCTACAATCCAGGACTAATCTGATATAACTAACTTTATACATTATTCTAGTTGGTTTCATACAAATTACGTTAGAATTAATTAATCAATATCAAGAATAAATAAACAAAAGACTTATGGACAATTATAGCCCTAGATAAAGGGATGCAAGAAGAATCTTAGTTAACGTAATTTGAAAAGGCAGATTAATAACAATTCATTGTCATACTGTCTGCAAAACAATACTTAATGCCTATATAAAATAGCAATCATTGCATTGTTACAAATACAATACAAATAAACAGACAAAAGCAAAATACTATTTAACCCATCTCAAAGCATTTTAATATTTCATCCAATTTAGTGATAAAGTACAAGATTGCAACAATTGACTGATGGTTTAAAAACTATACCACCAATCCACACCACTTCGATCAATAGTCATTAAGACTAGTTTTATTGCAAACTCCAAATCTTCAAGGAACATTCTTCAGAGTGCACAAAGCTTCTGCAAAATTGATAGGTTTCAGATCACTGATAAAGTTAAACAAACCACAGAACGATGTGTTCTTGCTGACCACGCCATATGCCTTCAACCAATGATAAAATGCCTCATCGTTTTATGTGGTGGGTTCCAAAAGATGGAAATGTTCAGGAAACAACTGTCAAATAGACACAACCTTTGTCTATTTTGTAAGAAAAAGAATTTACAAGAAAATTTATTCAATATCAACATAGCAAACACTGCTGAATCAAACCTCAATAGATCATGAAATGCAAAATAAAAAGAAAATATTGCCCTGAAGGTTTATAAAGTAAAACCAGCAATTCACATGCAGAGATCAATTTTTAAACGTTGCTGGTCCAATATTATAAATGGCTCTATTGGATCCAATATTGACTAATGTTTAACAATTCACATTTCAAAAAAGTAGCCTAATGTACCACAATTAAAAGAATGCAGAAAAACCTTTTGTCATTAGCCATTCCACAAATTTCAACACTTGTTAATTTTGACTACTATTCATTTCTGTATAGTTGCTTGATCTGGGACAAACTCATTGTTTCTGATGTTTCAGACAAAGGAACACCTAAACTAACACTTGATTGTTTGAGATACTATTCTCGAAAACTAACTTTCCCTTTTCAGTTATTTCATCACCAGCAGGTCACTGCCCGAAACATCAAACACAAAAGTGTAACCGACATTCTAATGTCGTCTAAATTCGCCTTCTCTATAATCACAAACCATGTGAAGACTAATATTTATTGCAATTTCTCAGTCTTCGTGGACCATTCTTCGGGGGGAGGGGGGGGGGCACACAAATGTTCAGCAAAGTGGATAAAATGTATCCGATCAAGTTCCTCCTGTGAACATCACAGAACACAGGACTCGCGAAAAGTGACATGACAGAAGAGTTCACTGTTGCACAGCTTCTTTGTTGTCATCTTTTAATGTTGCTACACGCGGGCAAAGCACCTGTCAGTTCACCCCGTGTTTGTAAGGTGCTGGGAAACATGGTTAAAGAATTTTGCAAGATTGTCTGATTTTATTTGGCGGGGTGGGGTGTGTGTGTGGGGTGGGGGGGATGTATGATGTGATTTTGTGTTTCACGATCCGAGCAAGAAACTTTGCCACAATTACCGATCAAATCTATCTCGCAATGCTTCCAGCAGGGTTTGATTACCAAGTTTAAAACATGGTGTTGGTGGCAAAATGTGATGCGATGAATCACAGTAACGGGCGGGTTGGACTCCTTACCTTGATATCTTGGATACCGTCCGCTTTCAAATGGTATTTCAGGTAACAAGGACCCTCTTCGGGCGGGCAAAGTGAGCGAGCAGTCTTCCCTGCGCCGCACAATACGCCCGGAGCCTTTCCTCGGGAAATGAGCGCCCACTCCACCCGGATCACATCGCTCAGCCCCCGGTTTGGTCAAAAGATCACAACCAAACCGAGCGGGCGTCACCCCGTGGCTCCGATCATCATTGGCTCGCGGCTGCCCCCCGAACTGGCCATCGATCCTTGTCTCAGGTCCCCATTGGTCCGCCCTGACTGTCCATCAAGGGGGCGGGCGGAACCTCGCAGCAGGGTTGGTTGAGAGGCGACATGAACGTGGCGTTCGGAGGATCAGCGCCACCTGGAGGGATGTGACGTCAGCCCGGTCCGGGCTTTGGCATCGTTGCCCCTGGGAGCGAAGAAGGTGAAAGGAGTGATCTCATCCGGCGAGCAAATTCCACAATGGGAGTGATTGACAGAGATGAGGAAAGTCGTCGGTTTCTCAATGCCAAGGAAAATAGGCACTGAGTGGATTTCTGTGGTAGAAACAACATCGTCCCTCTTCATTGGGAAACGCCTGTGAGCAATAACATTGAAATGAAGTCCTTGAGATCAGTGGTCAAGGCTGAGGTGGCGATTTGATGTCATCACCAATCTGAAACATGTGAGAGAAATTGTGCTCATTACATTTTCAATGGGTGATTGTGTAAAAAAAAAACCGAAATTTATCAGGATTCGGATTCACTGCCTCATGAAGAAAGAGCAGGTGAGAGATATTAACTGGTTTGCTCTTTCAGAGGTGATGGTGGCTCAAAGTATTTAAAAAAAATAGAAGCACTATGCTGGAGAAACTCAGCAGGTCCAAGAGTTTACTTTACAAAGGTTGCTTTTTCACTCTAGAGAGTGGTGGCAGAATGGAATGATCTTCCAAAAGAGATAGTTGCGGCAGGGTCCCTTCTGTCACTTAAGAGGTTGGTTGTGTACATGGATGTGAGGGGTTGGCGGGTTATGGGCGGAGAGCAGGAGGGGGAAGCTAGTGGAGTTGTTCAAGTGAACCAGCGTGGACTTGAAGGGCCGACGTGGCCTGTTTCCATGCCGTAAACCGTTATATGGTTAGTTATATGTAGCAATGAGATAGACAACAGACTCGCCAAGGCAAATGGCGCCTTTGGAAGACTACACAAAAGAGTCTGGAAAAACAACCAACCGAAAAACCTCAGAAAGATTAGCGTATTCAGAGCCGTTGTCATACCCACACTCCTGTTCGGCTCCGAATCATGGATCCTCTACCGGCATCACCTACGGCTCCTAGAATGCTTCCACCAGCGTTGTCTCCGCTCCATCCTCAACATTCATTGGAGCGATTTCATCCCTAACATTGAAGTACTCGAGATGGCAGAGGTCGACAGCATCGAGTCCACGCTGCTGAAGATCCAGCTGCGCTGGGTGGGTCACGTCTCCAGAATGGAGGACCATCTCCTTCCCAAGATTGTGTTATATGGCGAGCTCTCCACTGGCCACCGTGACAGAGGTGTACCAAAGAAGAGGTACAAGGACTGCTTAAAGAAATCTCTTGGTGCCTGCCACATTGACCACCGCCAGTGGGCTGATATCGCCTCAAACCGTGCATCTTGGTGCCTCACAGTTCGGCGGGCAACAACCTCCTTTGAAGAAGACCGCAGAGCCCACCTCACTGACAAAAGACAAAGGAGGAAAAACCCAACACCCAACCCCAACCAACCAATTTTCCCTTGCAACAGCTGCAACCGTGTCTGCCTGTCCCGCATCGGACTTGTCAGCCACAAACGAGCCTGCAGCTGACGTGGACGTTACCCCTCCATAAATCTTCGTCCGCGAAGCCAAGCCAAAGAAGAATATGTAGCAAAGACACATAAGTGATGTTTTGGGCTGAAGCCTGCCTACAACATTTTGCTCATGCCTTGATGATGGGCTCAAGCCTGAAATGTTGGTGATGTATCTTTATCTTTGCTGGTTTGACCTGATTGAACTTCTCCAGCATTGTGGTTTTACTTCAGTCACAGTGTCTACAGATTTTCATGTGTTTACTTGTGGATTTCCGTCTTGCATTAATATATTGTTAACATCGCAGAGAGTGCGAAAGAGGAAGTCAGAGGTGGGATCATCTTTGAATTGGTTGAGGTGTCCTGTTCATGATGAAGGAAAAGAGAGCGTCTCATAAATATATCTGATTTGATGAAGGATATGCTGAAATCTTGTTTCCTTGCCTGGGGGCAATGCTCAGGTTAAGGAATGGTTCATTTAAAACTGGTGTAAGTAACTGCTTTATTCCCTGTTGGTGAAGCTATGGTGTTACCAATCTTAAATAGTTGCACATGTTCATGTAACAAGATTGATTTTTCTTGAACATTAGGGGATTTGAGAGATGCTGAAAACAGACTATAAATGATGAAGATCTGCATTGATCTCTGTGGATGGCAGTTGTCTTGATATAAATTTCTGATTTATTATCAGAGTACATATATGGCATCACATACAACCCTGAGATTCCCCTTTCTCGTGAGTATGCAGAACTGGTAGTGCAAAAAATAAACTACACCGCATAAAACATGTAAACAAAGAACTGGAAACTGGTAACAAATGTAAACAAACTGTGCAACACAGAAAAAAACAAATTCAATATAGAGCATAAACAATGTAATATAGTGAGGATAATGTGAACTATTTTGTAACCACATAAGAATACCCCTTCTCACTGTAGTAACGGTAAGGCACCACTGTGGGGTATATGTATAGTGTGTGTGAGAGAACAGTTTTCCTGAGATGCTGGAAGACATCAGTAAGTAAAATCTCCTGTTATTTGAATCTTGCAACTCTAAGTTATTTAAGAAGCCTCTTAGTAACAGCAGAGACATAAATGAGTCTCTGAGTTTGTCATTGAGGAGTCTGGTCGAGGGGTAGAAGCTGCCCCTGAACCTGGTGGTGTGAATCTTGTAGCACCTATATCTCTTCCCTGATGGCAGCAGCGAGAACCGAGCATGTGCTGGTGCTGAGAGTCTTTGATGCTGCTGCTCTGATGGTAGTGTTCCCTGTAGATGTACTTGATAGTGGGGAGAGTTCTGTCTGTGATGTCCTGGGCTGTGTTCACTATGTTTTGGAAGCTTTATGCTCTGGTATATTGGTGTTTCCATACCAGACCTTGATGCAGCCAGTCAGCACATTTTCCACCACACCTCTGTAGAAATTTTCCAGGGGTTCTGGTGTCATACCAGACCTCTGCAAAATCCTGAGAATGTAGACGCACTAACATGCTTTTTTCACAATGCCATTGGTGTGTTGGGTCCAGGAAAGATCCTCTGAGATAGTGACTCCCAAGAACTTAAAGTTGTTCACCCTCTCCACCTCTGATCCAATGATCACTGGATTGTACACCTCTGACTTTACTTTCCTGAAGTCAACAATCAGCTCCTTAGTTTTGGTGACATGAAATGTAAGGTTGTTTTTGGTGGACCATTCAGCCAAATTTTCAACCTCCATCCTGTCTGCTGACTCATCCCCTTCCTTTATACAACCCACTACTGTGGTATCATCAGCAGGTGTAGATCTACTGTGATCTACACCTGTTTTTAATCCTTTAGTAAGTAATTTATGTCATCACTTTCCAAAGCATTTCCACCATCTTCAATGTGTGTGAGACAGTGATGGAATACTGCTGACTTACCAACTGCAACAACATTTAAGAAGGTCATCATTATACAGAACAAAACATTTGACTTGATTAAGAGTCAATTTGCCATGATGAAGATTTCTCCATTCTCCATACACCAGCGATGTATTGGTGGCTGCAGTACACTTTTTCAACAATGCACATCAAACCCACAGCTTCCATCATTTGACAACAGACAGGTGAAAATGTAAGTACTTGCAATTTTCCCTACAAGTCACATCCAGCCTTGGAAACATTTCTTGGGGCCCCTTATAATTGTTGGATCATTTCCTGGAATTTCATACCAAACAGCCCTTTGCTGTAAAGATGAGTATTTTTGGACAATAAAGCTTGTGCATTAAACACTGACCTGGTTGACATTGCCCATGTTCGGCAAACAAATAATCTTCTAAAATCAATTAGATGAGTACATATGAGGTTTTGGCAGATTAAAAATTGAATTTAGCTAAGGGTCACATTCCTGAATGCTAGACCCCTGAGTCTTGAGAGATTGTATGTGGACAGCAGCAGAAGCCAGATTTGATTCAGCTTCATTCTGTTTATTTTGCAGATCTGTATTTAACATGTACATTTGCCCTGCAAGAATAGAGTGATACAAAAGCAATGGGAATACAAGTTGAACTTGGGCCAGAAATAACCATTTTGCTGGGAGGGGGTGGGTGATGAAAATGCTTGAATGTGCCAAGTGAATTGCAGATGGGACAATGTCAAGGCTTTAGCGATTAAGCATGTTTTGATAGCACTATTAACATCAGCTCGTTATGACATTCATGATTCAGCCTTGAAGAAGCTCTGGGAATTTGAGAGGATTTAGAGAGCAAGTAGAGCTAGAAATAAAGTAGTAGGGAGTGCAAAATCATACCAATCTTTATCATTTCAATGGAGAAATTAAACTAATATTTTCTGTTGTCAATTGAATTTTGACCATGTACATTCATTTCTAACTACTGATAAATTGAAAAATAAGACAAATTGCAATTCTGCTTTTAGCAAAGTCAAGAAATCACTGAAAGAGCTGAATCCACATCAACTCAAGAATAAAAACTTTGATAATGCTTTCTGTCGACTTGCCCAACAGTATTTCAAAGCTTGGTACTGCTTTTGAAAGAGCTCTTGCTATTTTTTTTAGGATATGAATTGGTCTCAAATGTGTTCTTCATTCCATTTCCATTAAAATGAAGATATTTTCCAATTTGTAGTAAATTAACCATACTGCATTTCAGTTTAATCTGGAATCAAACACCAATCAGCCTTTAAAGTGCCAAGAGTGAAAGCAAAGTCAGCTCAATGTGTGTGTGACCGTGGGGGGGGGGAGGGGGGGGGGAAAGCAAAGCTGGACCTGACTTCCCAGAATGCTCTGCAGCAGAGAAACACCTCTATGAATCCTCTATGCATGCAGCCGGACATACAGCCCTTTCTCTGCTGCATGGCATTCTGGGAGAGCAGATCCACCATCGCTTTTTCCCATGGTATTTATAAATTGTATGTGATGGAGCTACCCACAAACAACTTTCCCATCCTGTTTAAAAATTGTCCAATATTGCTGTTTATTGCTATTTATTTCCTTTCTCTCTCTCTTCTTCCCACCCCCCCACACTACGAGTTTCCCATGCCAGAGTTTATACCTTCATTTTAATCTTCCTGAACTCGCACAAAAACTTGGGTCATTTCAATCTCACAATGCAATTACCTGTTGCACACTTGCCTGATCACAACATCGGCATCTGCAGATGCTGGGGATTGTACTAGGGGTCGAGGCCATAATCCCTGGCATGAGATGATGTCATCTGACGTCAGCGTTGAGCTAATTTTGCTTTCACTCTTGGCACTTTAAAGCCGATCGGTGTTTGATTCCTGGGATCACTTGCAAGTGTGAAAGAGGCTATTGATTCCTGTGGTCCATGAGTTATGCATGCATGCACAAACCTTCACAACACTCAGGGATGATATCTGTTTTCATCCAATGCTCCATGCCTGTCTAATAACGTAATTTTCTTTAAATTGCAGATTAAAATCACAGCTTTCCAAAACTAACAAGACTAAATCGTCACACTCGTCCAAAAAGGCATTGGAGGAGCCAGAGTAAAAACACCACTAAGTATTAACATTTTGAGACAGACTTGCTGAATGTGAAAAGGTAGCAACACTTGGTAAGAGTCCTGTTCTGCATTTGACTTGATGTGCTGAGAAGACTGAAAGAAGACATAATGTTGCTTTCACATACAAGGTGACAGAAAATCCTAAGGGCTTCTACAGGTGTACTAAGAGCAAAAGGATAGTAAGGGATAAAATTGATCCTCTTGCAGATCAGAGTGTTGACTATATATGGAGCCAGAAGAGATGAAGAAGATCTTAAATGGGGATTTTGCATCTGTATTTACTCTAGAAACTGGAACAGAGTCTAGGGAAGTGAGGCAAACAAACAGTAAAGTCATGGAACCTACACAGATTAAAGAGGAGGAGGCGCTTGCTGTCTTAAAGTGAGTAAAGGTAGATAAATCCCCAGGGGCTGGCAAGGTATTCCCTTAAACCTTGAGGGAGGCTAGTGTAGAAATTGCGAGGGTCCTGGCAGATATATTTAAAATATCCTATGCCACTAGTGAGATACTGGAGGATTGGAGGGTAGCTCATATGTTTTGCTGCTTTAAAAAAGGATCCAAAAATATTCCATTACTGACATCATCAGTAGGTAAGTTATTGGAAGGTGATCTTCAAGATTGAATATACAATTATCTGGATAGCCCAGAACTAATTATGGACATTCAACATAATTGTACATGGTAGGACATGTTTAACCAATCTTATAGAGGTTTTTGAGGAGGATGCTAGGAAAGTTGACAAAAGAACGGCTGTGGATGTTGTTAAAGGCCTTACTAAAGTCCACATAGACAAGGTCCCACATGGGAGGTTAGTCAGGAAGGTTCAGTTGCTCAGTATTCATGGTCAGAAACTAAACTGGATTTAACATTGGCTTTATGAAAGAAGCAAGAGAGTGGTAGTGGATGATTGCCTCTCTGACTGGAGGCCTGTGACTGGGATCAGTGATGGGTTGATTGTTGTTGGTCATAAAAATCAATGATCTGGATGATAATGTGGTAAATTAGATCAACAGTTTGCAGATGACACAAAAATTGGAGGTATTGGAAACAGCAATGAGGACTTTCAAAGCTTGCTGAGGGATCTGGACCAGCTGGAAAAATGGGCTGCAAAATGGCAGATGGAATTTAATGCAGGCAAGTCAGGGGAATTGTATTTTGAAAGGACAAACCAAGGTAGGACCTATATGGCAAATGGACAGGCACTGAGGAGTGTGATAGAACAGAGAGATATGGGAATACAGGTACTCAGTTCCCTGAAAGTGGTGTCACAGGTAGATAGGATCGTAAAGGGATCTTTGGGCTTATCGACCTTCAGAAATCAAAATATTGAGTATAGGAGTTGGGATGTTATGGTAAAGATGTACTAGAAATTGATAAGGCCAAATTTGGAGTAATGTGTACGGTTTGGCTCACATAACTACAGCAAAGATAACAATAAGATTGAAAGGGTGAGATAACATTTATCAGGATGTTGCATGGACTTCAGGAACTGAGTTACTGGGAAAGGTTAAACTGGTTAGGACAATACCCTGGAGCATAGAAGAATGAGTGGAGATTTGATCGAGTTTTACAAAATTGTGATGGATATAGAGAAAGTAAATATAAGTATGCTTTTTACCCCCTCCATAAATCTTCGTCCGCGAAGCCAAGCCAAAGAAAAAAGGTGAGATATAAACTGGCAACATGAGTTTAGGGTGAAGGGGAAGAAGTTGAAGGGGAAGACTGGGGGAATTTCTTTACACAAAGTGATGGGAGTGTGGAATGAGCTGCCAGTTGAAGTGGTGAATGTGGGCTCCACTTTAACATTTAGGAAGCATTTGGACATGTACATTGATGGGACGGATAAGGTCAGGGTGCAGGTCAGTGGGATGAGGCAGAATAATAGTTCAGCATAGACTAGTAGGGTTGAAGAGCCTGTTTTCTGAGCTGTAATGTTCTATGCCATAGGATCTATGGTTCTCTCCGTCCATATGGCAATGGTGGGACCCACTGATGTGACAACAAAATATAGTGCTTGCCAAAAGCTTTTACTTTGAAAATGTCAAAAATTGACAGCTAAGTTAGTATCCCAAACTGTGATGAAAATTGGAAAAAATTTTTTTAAACAATATAAATTCTCTGTAGACTACACAGTTCCTACTTTTAAAGTTTGGATTCAACAAATATTCAAATGGCTCCAGACTTTGAAAACTCATGTATTGCATTTTCTTTCTGTTGTTAGTGTTGACAAAAGTGGATAGCATTGATTTTTAAATAAAAAGAAACCTCATTCATATCTGTAGCCTATCCATCTATCTTGAAATCCAGTCAAACTTTATGGCATTAATTTGCCTTTAGATTTTTTTGTTACAGTGATATTCATAACAAGTAACTTGCACAATTGGTACATGAGCTTTTAGTCTTGAGAAGCATATGTTGGATTTTGATCTGTAAAATACCAAGACATCATGAAAGAGATAATGCAAAGGCTACAATGTATTCATGCACAGAAAAAAACATATGTTGGGAAAAACTTCTGCAAAATGGTTGTTGGCATGTACAACTAGTTGTTGGCATGTACAACTGGTTGTTGGCATGTACAACTGGTTGTTGGCATGTACAACTAGTTGCCAGCTTGTATGGTGAGTTGCAAACATTTAATAGGAAAAATCACTGTATGGATCAGTTAATTTGCTCAGAGCCTGACAGTTCAGAGAGGCATTAAAAAAATTTTTTTTTAAAAGAAAGAACATGTCAGTTCCTCATTAAAGCCTTTTGTTTTGAATATTTAAAAAAAACATAACATCAATTATAATATTCATACAGAAAATATATAGATAAAACTGCCCCCAACCTCCCTCTCCCTCCCCACTAATACCCACCTTCCTTCCCCTACTACCCACTAAAGAAAGGAGATCATTATTTAAAAATATTCAACTATTCAGCTGTGAAAACCGAGACACTGGAATGGATTGAGAGATTAAATCTCCAAACCAAGAATTTTTAAGTATGGGCTCCATACTTTTATTTAAAAAATGGTATTTTTGTTTTGAAGCAGGGAAGTTTGTATCTTTTAGTCGAATGAAAAAATTCAAGTTCCTAGTAATACTTTTTTTTTGTTATTATTGGAAAAATTAGGCCACAGTTTAAAATTACCTAGACAATCTGCTTTGGAATTATTACTTTCTAAAGGAGAAACAAATAAGTTTATTTCTGAAATGTATAAGTTATTAGAAAATAAAATGTCTGTCAAATGTTCATAAATCAAGATTAAAATGGGAATCTGACTTAAACAGGAAAATAGATTACAATTTTTAGAGAAATTTATGTTAGGACAATATGGCTAAGGTTATTAATGTAGAATGTAGATTAATACAATATAATTTTGTACATCAACTATAGCTAACCCCTCAAAAATGAAAAAAAGTTTAATTTAATTTCCTCAGATTTGTATTTTAGATGTGGTGAAGAATTAGGCACTTTTTTCATTCTATTTGGACCTGTTCTAAGGTGAAGACTTTTTCGATACAAGTTAAATTATTTTTGAAAAAAGTATTAAAATTTGACGCAATGTTGTTTTTATTAGGGGACATTAAGTCAATTGCCTTAGCATTAAGATTGACTATGTATCAAATTGAATTTCTATGCTTAGCTTTGACTGTTTCTAAAAAATGTTTGGCTGTTACCTGGAAATCTGGTTTAGTTTTAGGAATGCAAAGATGGCATACTGAAATGAAATCCTGTATTCTTTTTTTTAATTTTTTTATTTTTCACACTATAAACCACATTGATCAAGATACATACATTTACCTTTTCAAATATATACAGTGTTGTTTTCTCCCCATCCCCCTCTTCCCATCCCACCCTCCCTACCTCCCCTCCCATTCATTTAAAGTTCAGAATATAAGATACATTAAACCCGTCAAACAATGTTGTCACTCAATAAAAATAAACAAGAAATTCCACTGAGTCAATTCTTTTCATTCTCTTCTCCTTCTGTCATTTTAGGTGGTAGATGTCCCCGGTAGGTTTTCTGTATTGTGTTTCATGTATGGCTCCCATATTTGTTCAAATATTGTAATATTATTTCTTAAATTATATGTAATTTTTTCTAATGGAATACATTTATTCATTTCTATATACCATTGTTGTATTCTCAAGTTATCTTCTAATTTCCAGGCTGACATAATAGATTTTTTTGCTACAGCTAGGGCTATCCTAACAAATCTTTTTTGTGCACCATCCAAATCAAGTCCAAATTCTTTGTTTTTTATGTTACTTAGGAGGAAGATCTTTGGGTTTTTTGGTATATTGCTTTTTGTGATTTTATTTAATATCTGGTTTAGATCTTCCCAAAATTTTTTTCACTTTCTCACATGTCCAGATTGCATGAATTGTTGTTCCCATTTCCTTTTTACAGCGAAAACATTTGTCAGATACTGTTGGGTCCCATTTATTTAACTTTTGAGGTGTAATATATAGCCTGTGTATCCAGTTATATTGTATCATACATAACCTCGTATTTATTGTATTTCTCATAGTTCCTGAGCATAACTTCTCCCATGTTTCCTTCTTTATCTTTATGTTTAGATCTTGTTCCCATTTTTGTTTAGTTTTACCATTTGTTTCCTCATTCTCCTTTTCTTGTAGTTTAATATACATGTTTGTTATAAATTTTTTTATTATCATTGTGTCTGTAATCAAATATTCAAAATTACTTCCCTCTGGTAACCTCAGCCTGCTTCCCAATTTGTCCTTCAAGTAGGATTTCAGTTGGTAGTGTGCCAACACTGTATCGTGAGTTATATTATATTTATCCTTCATTTGTTCAAAGGATAATAATTTATTTCTTGAAAAGCAATTTTCTATTCTTTTGATCCCCTTTTTTCTCCCATTTTCCAAAGGAAAGGTTATCTATTGTAAAAGGGATTAGCTGATTTTGCGTCAGTATTAGTTTTGGTAGTTGGTAATTTGTTTTATTCCTTTCTACATGAATTTTCTTCCAAATATTGAGCAGATGATGTAATACTGGAGAATTCCTACGTTCTACCAATTTTTCATCCCATTTATATAATATATGTTCGGGTATCTTCTCCCCTATTTTACCTAGTTCTAATCTAGTCCAATCTGGCTTTTCCCTTGTTTGATAAAAATCTGATAGGTATCTTAATTGTGCGGCTATATAATAATTTTTTTAAGTTTGGCAGTTGTAAGCCTCCTTGTTTATACCATTCTGTTAATTTATCTAGTGCTATCCTCGGTTTCCCCCCTTTCCATAAAAATTTCCTTATTATTTTCTTTAACTCCTTGAAGAATTTCTCCGTCAAGTGTATTGGCAATGCCTAAAATAGGTATTGTATCCTTGGGAAAATGTTCATTTTAATACAGTTTATCCTTCTTATTAGTGTTAGTGGTAAGTCTTTCCAATGCTGTAAGTCATCCTGTAATTTTTTCATTACTGGTTAATAATTGAGTTTATATAGATGGCCGAGATTTTTATTTATTTGTATTCCTAGTTATTGTATTGCTTGCATTTGCCATCTGAATGGTGATTCTTTCTTAAATTTTGAGAAATCCGCATTATTCATTGGCATTGCTTCACTTTTATTTGCGTTAATCTTGTATCCCGACACTTCTCCATATTCCTTCAATTTCTTATGTAATTCTTTTATTGATATTTCTGGTTCTGTTAAGTATACTATAACATAATCTGCAAATAAACTGATTTTATATTCCTTGTCTTTTATTTTTATCCCTTTTATTTTATTTTCTGTTCTTATCAGTTCTGCTAGTGGTTCTATGGCTAACGCGAACAATAAGGGCGATAGTAGGCATCCCTGCCTTGTTGATCTGCTTAAGTTAAATTGTTTTGATATATATCCATTTACTGTCACTTTCGCCAATGGCCCCTTATATAATGCTTTAATCCAATTAATATATTTCTCTTGTAAACTGAATTTTTGTAGTACTTTGAATAAATAATTCCATTCTACTCTGTCAAAGGCCTTCTCTGCGTCTAAAGCAACCGCTACTGTTGGAGCTTTATTTCCTTCTACTGCATGAATTAAGTTAATAAATTTACAATTATTGTCTGTTGTTCGTCTTTTTTTAATAAATCCAGTTTGGTCTAGATTTACTATTTTTGGTACATAGTCGGCTAATCTGTTTGCTAATAGTTTAGCTATTATCTTATAATCTGTGTTAAGTAAAGATATTGGTCTATATGACGCTGGTGTGAGTGGATCTTTCCTTGTCTTTGGTATTACTGTAATTATTGCTGTTTTGCATGAATCTGGTAAGCTTTGTGTTTTATCAATCTGGTTGATTACTTCCAGGAGGGGAGGAATTAATAAATCTTTAAATGTTTTATAGAATTCTATTGGGAATCCATCCCCTCCTGGTATTTTATTATTCGGTAGTTTTTTTTATTATCTCTTGTATTCCTACTATTTCAAATGGTTCTGTTAATTTATTTTGTTCCTCTATTTGTAATTTCGGTAGTTCAATTTTAGTTAAAAATTCATCTATTTTGTCTTCTTTCCCTTCGTTTTCAGTTTGGTATAATTGTTCGTAGAATTCTCTGAAGTTTTCATTAATCTCCGTTGGATTATTTGTGATTTGTTTGTCTTTTTTCCTTGATGCCAATATCATTCTCTTAGTTTGTTCTGTCTTAAGCTGCCATGCTAAAATTTTGTGCGTTTTTTTTTCCTAGTTCATAATATTTCTGTTTTGTCTTCATTATGTTCTTCTCCACCTTATATGTTTGTAGTGTTTCATATTTTATTTTTTTATCTGCCAATTCTCTTCTTTTAGTTGTGTCTTCCTTCATTGCTAATTCTTTTTCTATATTTGCTATTTCCCTTTCCAACTGCTCTGTTTCCTGATTGTAGTCCTTCTTCATCTTGCTTACATAATTTATTATTTGCCCTCTGATGAACGCTTTCATTGCGTCCCATAGTATAAACTTATCTTTCACTGATTCCGTATTTATTTCAAAGTACATTTTAATTTGTCTTTCAGTGAATTCTCTAAAATCCTGCCTTTTAAGTAGCGTGGAGTTTAATCTCCATCTATACATTCTTGGAGGGATGTCCTCAAACTCTATTGTCAATATCAGGGGTGAGTGGTCCGATAATATTCTAGCTTTATATTCTGTTTTTCTAACTCTGTCTTGCATGCGAGCTGATAACAGGAATAGGTCTATTCTTGAGTATGTTTTATGTCTACCCGAATAATATGAATATTCCTTTTCCTTTGGGTATTGTTTCCTCCATATATCCAAAAGTTGCATTTCTTGCATCGAATTAATTATAAATTTGGTTACTTTGTTCTTTCTGTTATTTTTTTTACCAGTTTTATCCATGTTTGAATCCAAATTAAGGTTGAAATCCCCTCTGCTATCTTCAAAAAAATATCTTGCATAAATTTTTGATCTTCTTCGTTAGGTGAATATACATTGAGTAAATTCCAAAACTCCGAATATATCTGACATTTTATCATTACATATCTCCCTGCTGGATCTATTATTTCCTCTTCTATTTTAATTGGTACATTTTTACTGATTAATATAGCTACTCCTCTAGCTTTTGAATTATATGACGCTGCTGTTACATATCCTATCCAATCTCTCTTTAATTTCTTGTGCTCCATTTCAGTTCAGTGTTTTTCTTGCACAAATGCCATATCAATTTTTTCTTTTTTCAGTAAATTTAGCAGTTTCTTCCTTTTGATTTGGTTATGTATTCCATAAATATTTAAAGTCATATAGTTCATCATAGCCATTTCATACTTTGTTTATCTTTCCTTTCTGTTTCCTCATCATCACCTTTCCTTCTTATCCATTTCTGCTTTCTTGTTTTGAACACTTTATAAGACAACATTTCTAAAACATCAAACATTTCCCTTATTCTCCTATCTAAAATTTCTTTTTTTTTTTGAAACTTTATTTATTAATTTTAACATATGAAGAAAGTAAGTAATTCACATACAGAAAAAATACAAAATAAAGTAATACAAGTACAAAGTAACATGCCATTCTCGGCATCTCCCCCTAACAACTAAAAACTAAGTCTAAAAAAAAACTATTTTAACCCCTAAACCCCCCCTCCCCACCCCCACAATAAAGAGTGAAGAATTAATACTATTAGTATAATAAAAAAAATAAAAAATATATATCTTAAAAAAAGATCTATATATATATATAAAAAAAAACAAAAAACTAATTAAGTATTAATTATTAATACAAAAAAAATTTATTATATAAGAATATATATGAAAAAACAAAAACAAAAAGAACTTAAAAAAAACAACTAATAAAAAAACTAAAAAAAAAGAAAAAAGAAAGAAAAAAAGAAAACATTATATATAGAAAAAATATATAATAAAAAAGTTTAAAAAAAAAGATTAATTCAAACTTATTTAAATTGTATATAATCAATAAATGGGGTCCACTTTAACTCATAAAAAGACATCTTATCTTGTATAGAAAAAGATATTCTTTCCATAACCAAACAAAACTTCATCTCTGATTGCCACCTATCTAAATACAATACATTTCTATTCTTCCAAGTAATCGCTATACATTTCTTGGCCACTGCCAGCGCTAAGTAAATAAAAGAGATCTGGTAATTATCTAATTCTAAATCAATCAACGGTTGCATATTCCCTAATAAAAATATATCAGGGTCTAATACAATATGAAGATTATATAGATTATTAAATACAGATTGAATACCTTTCCAAAATTGTTGTAACCGATCACACAACCAAACAGCATGTAAAAAAGTACCAGAAACCTGATCACAATGAAAACAAAGATCTGACTTACTAAAACCAAATTTTTTAAATTTTTCGGGTGTTAAATATAATTGATGTATAAAACTATAATTAATCATCGCCAATCTAGCATTAATCAATTTTCGAACACTATTACGGCAGATTTCAGACCAATCTTCTTCAGTTATTGTTAAACTTAAATCTTTTTCCCATTTCATTTTATCTTTATCCCAATCTATTTTACTTTCACTTTCCAACAAAATACGATACAAACCTGATATATAACCCTTTTTTGGAAATGAGTGCACATATTTCTCAAAATCAGTTTCAGACAGTAAATTCATTTGACGACCGCATACCTGTTTTACAAAAGATCTTAACTGATAATACACAAATATAGAATAACCACATATCAAATCTCTTTTGCAATTCTAGAAAAGAACAAAAATGACCTTCTAAAAAAACAGTCAGATAAATTATGTGTTCCTTTCTCCTCCCATTGTTTCAAAATAGTATTAGATACGTGAAAGGAACAAGTTGATTATTATATAATGGTAATCTTCCCGACCACTTATTTTTCAATCCCATTTTATGTAATTTACTTGTCCATAAATTCATTAAATGTTTCAATATTGGTACATCATAAGTTCGTAACAAATTTTTATTCTATCGAAATAAAAATTAATTCGAAAATTTTTCAGAAATAACTGCCAATACGATCTGTGCCCAACTAGGCGTATCTTGTGTGGCCATTAATGCACTAAGAAATCTAAATTGAGCTGCTTCATAATAAAATTGAAAGTTAGGTAGCCGTAACCCTCCAAATTGAAAATCCCACATCAATTTTTTCAACGCCACCCTAGGAAATTTTCCTTTCCACAAAAAATCCCTTGTTACTTTATATAAATCCTTAAAAAATCTTTTTTGTACACAACAAGGAATTGGTTGAAATAAATATTGTATACGAGGAAGAATATTCATTTTTATAGTATTAATTCTTCCTAATAAACCCAAAGGTAAATCTTTCCATTTAACTAAATCTGCCTTAATCTTCTTCATTAAAGGAAGATAATTAAGTGAATATAAATTTTGGTAGTCAGTATTAACATTAATTCCCAAATATTTAATTTGTTTCGTCCACTTCAAATTCGTAATATTTCTAAACATTGAATAATCATCTTTACTAATTGATAACATTTCACTTTTAGTCCAATTAACCTTATAACCAGATAATTGACCATAAATCTCTAAGGCAGGCGTGTCAAACTCAAAATCACGGAGGGCCAAATTAAAAACTTGGACTAAGTCGAGGGCCAAACTAAATATTTATTGAAAATTTTCAACAACATCTGCATGTTTTCTCTTCTTTCAACATATGTAATGTTAAACTTTAGGATATAACTTTAGGAGGATAATGTTACAGGTCAGGAGTAGGTAGCTCAAGTTCACCCTTTGCTTGACCTGAGGGAAACCTATTTGGTCCCTGTGGAGATGTAGTCAGCATTCACAGGCTGTGTCCATTTTGTCCTGTATCAGGACTCAGCATTTCCTGCTCACTCCTCAGGCTCTAGGCCTCTATTCACCCTCGACCCACCATCCCTCTACCTGACCAGTCCTTTACCCAACCTCTACTCACCCCTCACTCCACTCGCTCTGCCTCGACCCACCCCATCCTATACACGCCCCTCTACTGCCTCTCCCCTCAACCTGTTCCTCCCTCTACCCATCTCTCACCCTCCAATCACCCCTCCCCTACTCGCCCTGCCCCTCCCCTTTTACCTCTTCCCTATCCACCCCTCCTTCTACTCATCCCTCCCTCTAACTGCCCCTCGCACCACCATAACTTCCCCTGCCCATTACTCCTCACCTACACCCTCTGCCCACCCCTGCTTACCCACCCACTCAGGCCCAGCGCGCTGCCGATCAGCCTTTGCGGAACAGCGGGGGCCATGCGCAGCCTGCCATGTCCGTCGCGCCGACAGGAAATCACAGGTGCTCGCCAATCCACGCACTGCTCGACAGGTGGGAGAAGTGACTGGTTGTGCAGGGAGCCTTCCAACTGGCTTGCCGGCTGATGACATCGACAGACTTCTCGTGTTACAATTTTGTTTTCCCCATTCTCAAAGTGTGCATGGTCAACCTGCAACACTCTTGCTTCCTCCGCGTCCCGTGGATCTGATGCCCGGGTGTTGTTAGGATTCCCAGCAGAAGGTTTGTGGAACTTTACCATTCTGGATTCCTTTTTGAGAATATTCTGGCCATCTTTTAAGGGGGGTGGTTTTAGGGGGGAGGGGATAGTTAGGGGGTGGGGAAGGATGTGTAATGAAGGGGGAGGATGGTGGGGGTGACATTACCAAAAAACAGCATCGGCTCTCGCTGCAGGGCGGGCCAGAGTTTGACATGTGTGCTCTAAGGAATCTTGAAGTGCTGGCAGAGAAACATCAGGATCCACCAAATACAGCAAAACGTCATCCGCAAATAAATTTATTTTATAATCTTCATTCAAGACTCTCATACCTTTGATACTATCATTCTTTTTTTTTTTTTTTTTAAATTTTTTATTTTTCACACCATAAATCACAATAGCCATGATATACACTTTTTCTTTTCCACACATTTACAGTGACTTTTTCTCCCTCCCCCCTCCCTCCTCCCAAGCCACCCCCCCATCCCCCCCCCCTCTCATCCATTTTAGTTATACAATCTAGGTTGCATTAATTCAGTTAGACAATGTTGTCATTCAACAAAAATACACCAGAAATTCTACTGAGTCCATTCTTTTCTTCTCTTCTCCTTCCATCAACTTAGGTAATGTTTGTTCCCGGTAGGTTTTCGCTATTGTATTTAATGTAAGGCTCCCATACTTGTTCGAATATTTCAATATTATTTCTTAAACTATATGTTATTTTTTCTAATGGAATACATTTATTCATTTCTATATACCATTGTTGTATTTTCAAATTATCTTCCAATTTCCAGGTTGACATAATACATTTTTTTGCTACAGCTAGGGCTATCTTAACAAATCTTTTTTGTGCATCCTCCAAGTCAATTCCAAATTCTTTATTTTTTATGTTACTTAGGAGAAAGATCTCTGGATTCTTTGGTATATTGTTTTCTGTTATTTTATTTAATATCTGATTGAGATCATCCCAAAATTTTTCTACTCTCTCACATGTCCAGATTGCATGAATTGTTGTTCCCCTTTCTTTTTTACATCGAAAACATCTATCAGATACTGTTGGGTCCCATTTATTTAACTTTTGCGGTGTAATGTATAGTCTGTGTAACCAATTATATTGTATCATACGCAGCCTCGTATTTATTGTATTTCTCATCGTTCCAGAGCATAACTTCTCCCATGTTTCCTTTTTTATCTTTATATTTAAATCTTGTTCCCATTTTTGTTTAGTTTTACCATTTGTTTCCTCATTTTCCTTTTCTTGCAGTTTAATATACATATTTTTTATAAATCTTTTGATTAACATTGTATCTGTAATCACATATTCAAGGTTACTTCCCTCTGGTAAACTCAAGTTGCTTCCTAATTTATCTTTCAAGTAGGATCTCAGTTGGTAATATGCCAGCGCTGTATCTCCCGTTATATTGTACTTATCTCTCATTTGTTCAAAGGATAAGAATCTACTTCCTGAAAAACAATTTTCTATTCTTTTAATCCCTTTTTTTTCCCATTTTCTAAAGGCAAGGTTGTCTATTGTAAAAGGGAGTAGCTTATTTTGCGTCAATATTAGTTTTGGTATTTGGTAATTTATTTTATTTCTTTCTACATGAATCTTCTTCCATATATTGAGGAGATGGTGTAATACTGGAGAAGTTCTATGTTGTACCAATTTTTCGTCCCATTTATATAATATGTGTTCAGGTATCTTTTCCCCTATTTTATCTAATTCTAGTCTCGTCCAGTCTGGTTTTTCCCTTGTTTGATAAAAATCTGATAGGTACCTTAATTGTGCGGCTCTATAATAATTTTTGAAGTTTGGCAATTGTAAGCCTCCTTGTTTATACCATTCTGTTAATTTGTCTAGTGCTATCCTCGGTTTCCCCCCTCTCCATAAAAATCTCCTTATTATTTTCTTTAACTCTTTGAAGAATTTTTCTGTCAGTTGTATTGGCAATGCCTGAAATAAGTATAGTATCCTTGGAAAAATGTTCATTTTAATACAGTTTATCCTTCCTATCAGTGTTAGTGGTAGCTCTTTCCAATGCTCTAAATCGTCCTGTAATTTTTTCATTAGTGGATTGTAATTGAGTTTATATAATTGGCCTAGATTTTTGTTTATTTGCACACCTAGGTATCTTATTGCCTGCGTTTGCCATCTGAATGGGGATTCCTCCTTAAATTTTGAGAAATCCGCGTTATTCATAGGCATTGCTTCACTTTTATTTACGTTTATCTTGTATCCCGACACTTCTCCGTATTCCTTCAATTTCTTATATAGTTCTTTTATTGATAGTTCTGGTTCTGTTAAGTACACTATCACATCATCCGCAAACAGACTGATTTTATATTCCCTGTCTTTTATTTTTATTCCTTTTATATTATTATCTCTTCTTATCGATTCTGCTAGTGGTTCTATAGCTAGCGCAAACAATAATGGTGATAGTGGGCATCCCTGCCGCGTTGACCTGCTTAAGTTAAATTGCTTTGATACATGTCCATTTACTGTCACTTTCGCTAATGGTCCCTTATATAATGCTTTAATCCAATTAATATACTTCTCCGGTAAACTGAATTTTTGCAATACTTTGAACAAGTAATTCCATTCTACTCTGTCGAAGGCCTTCTCTGCGTCTAAAGCAACTGCTACTGCCGGTGCTTTATTTCCTTCTACTGCATGAATTAAGTTAATAAATTTACAAATATTGTCTGTTGTGCGTCTTTTTTTGATAAATCCAGTTTGGTCTAAATTTACCATTTTCGGTACCTGTTCTGCTAATCTGTTCGCTAATAGTTTAGCTATTATCTTATAATCTGTGTTTAGCAAAGATATTGGTCTATATGACGCTGGTGAGAGTGGATCTTTCCCTTGTTTTAGTATCACTGTAATTATTGCTGTTTTACATGAATCTGGTAAGTTTTGTGTCTCATCAATCTGGTTGATTACATCCAGGAGGGGCGGTATTATTAGGTCTTTAAATGTTTTGTAGAATTCTATTGGGAGTCCATCCTCTCCTGGTGTCTTATTATTTGGTAAATTTTTTATTATCTCTTGTATTTCTACTGTTCCAAATGGTTCTGTTAATTTATTTTGTTCCTCTATTTGTAGTTTTGGTAGTTCAATTTTAGTCAAAAATTCATCTATTTTCCCTTCTTTCCCTTCGTTTTCGGTTCGGTATAATTGTTCATAGAATTCTCTGAAGTTTTCCTTAATTTCTTTTGGATTATATGTAATTTGTTTGTCTTTTTTCCTTGTTGCCAATACCATTTTCTTAGTTTGCTCTGTCTTAAGCTGCCATGCTAGGATTTTGTGTGTTTTTTCCCCTAGTTCATAATATTTCTGTTTTGTCTTCATTATATTCTTCTCCACCTTATATGTTTGTAATGTTTCATATTTTATTTTTTTATCCGCCAATTCTCTTCTTTTGGTTGTATCTTCCTTTATTGCTAATTTTTTTTCTATGTTTATTATTTCCCTTTCCAACTGCTCTGTTTCCTGATTATAGTCCTTCTTCATCTTGGTTGCATAACTTATTATTTGCCCTCTAATGAATGCTTTCATTGCGTCCCATAGTATAAACTTATCTTCCACTGATTCCGTATTTACTTCAAAGTACATTTTTAATTGTTTTTCAATAAATTCTCTAAAATCCTGTCTTTTAAGTAGCATGGGGTTTAATCTCCATCTATACATTCTTGGAGGGATGTCTTCTAGCTCTATTGCCAATAACAGGGGTGAGTGGTCCGATAATAGTCTAGCTTTATATTCCGTTTTCCTAACTCTCCCTTGTATGTGGGCTGATAACAGGAATAGGTCTATCCTTGAGTATGTTTTATGTCTAGTCGAGTAGTATGAGTATTCCTTTTCTTTTGGGTTTTGTTTCCTCCATATGTCCACAAGTTTCATTTCTTGCATTGATTTAATTATAAATTTGGTTACTTTGTTCTTCCTGTTAATTTTTTTCCCCGTTTTATCCATATTTGGATCCAAATTCAGATTGAAATCCCCTCCTATTAGTATGTTCCCTTGCGTATTAGCTACCTTCAAAAAGATATCTTGCATAAACTTTTGATCTTCTTCGTTAGGTGAATATATATTAAGTAGATTCCAAAGCTCTGAATATATCTGACATTTTATCATAACATATCTCCCTGCTGGATCTATTATTTCCTCTTCTATTTTAAATGGCACATTTTTGCTAATTAATATAGCCACTCCTCTTGTTTTTGAATTATACGATGCTGCTGTTACATGTCCTACCCAATCTCTCTTTAATTTCTTGTGCTCCAATTCAGTTAAATGTGTTTCTTGGACAAATGCTATATCTATTTTTTCCTTTTTCAGTAAATTTAGTAGTTTCTTCCTTTTAATTTGGTTATGTGTTCCATTAATATTTAGAGTCATATAGTTCAGCGTAGCCATTTTATATTTTGTTTATCTTCTCTTTCCGTTTTTCCATCATTACCTTTCCTCCTTTTCCATTTCTGTTTTCTTATTTTCAACTCTTTACCAGACAACATTCCTACAACATCCAACATTTTCCTTATTCTCCTATTTCTATCTTCTTTATCCCCAATCTCCCCTTCCCCTCCTGAGTTGCCCTTTATCCCTTGTCGGACAACCACATCTCCCCTCTCCATTTGGATTTGCGAATCCACTCGCAAGCGTCAACTGATTTTGCAGTGACCGCTCTTTTCCCCCCACCCAGCCCCCCCCAGAAAAGATTTCGTTTTTTATATGTCACAAAGGTCACTCTTTTAGTTCCCTCCTTATTCTCTCTATTCCATTACCTTCCCTTATTAATTCTTGTCTATACTTTCTATGTTTTCCTCTAAATACAGATACTTTCACATATGCCCATTGTCTCTATTCACTCTTATACCTTTTTACCCGCATACATATCAATCGTGGTCATTTTTACCCTCCTTACCCGTCTTCATCCCTCAGTCTATTTTTGTCTTTACCCACATACATATCAATCGTGATAATTTTTGCTCTCATTACCCGTCTTCATCCCTCAGTCTATTTTTGTAATTGTTCTGCAAATTTTCGTGCTTCTTCTGGATCCGAGAATAGTCTGTTTTGTTGTCCTGGAATAAATATTTTCAATACCGCAGGATGCTTCAGTGTAAATTTATATCCTTTCTTCCATAAAATCGCTTTTGCTGCATTGAACTCTTTTCTCTTCTTTAGGAGTTCAAAGCTTATATCTGGATAAATGAAGATTTTTTGCCCTTTATACTCCAGTGGTTTGTTGCCCTCTCTTACTTTTTCCATTGTCTTCTCCAGTACCTTTTCTCTTGTAGTATATCTTAGGAATTTTACTACAATAGATCTTGGTTTTTGTTGTGGTTGTGGTTTAGGGGCCAATGCTCTATGTGCCCTTTCTATTTCCATTTCTTGCTGTAGTTCTGGACATCCTAGGGCCTTAGGGATCCATTCTTTTATAAACTCCCTCATATTCTTGCCTTCTACATCTTCCTTAAGGCCCACTATCTTTATGTTATTTCTTCTGTTATAATTTTCCATTATATCTATTTTTTGGGCTAGTAATTCTTGTGTCTCTTTAGTTTTTTTATTAGATTCCTCCAATTTCTTTTTTAAGTCTTCTACCTCCATTTCTGCTGCTATTGCCCGTTCTTCCATCTTGTCCATTTTTTTCCCCATTTCTGTTAAGGTCATATCCATTTTATTTATTTTCTTTTCTGTGTTGTTTATTCTTCTTCTTAAATCATTGAATTCCTGTGTTTGCCATTCTTTAAATGACTCCATGTATCCTCTAACAAGAGCAAGTACCTCCTTTACCTTGCCTATCTTTTCTTCTTCTATTTCCCTGTACTCTTCCTCTTCCTCTTCTTCTTCCTCTAGGTTGACCATCTGTTGTTTCTTTGTTGCCCTTTCCTCCTCTTCTTTCTTGTTTCCATTGTCTTCTGTGGTGTCTTCTTGCTGCAGGTGTTCTGCAGCTGTCGTTGCCGGCTGTGGAGATCGACTCCCCAGCTGGTCCCCCCTCCCGTCGGTGTGTTTTTTTTCATGCGCATCGCGCATGCGCGACTCCTCGCGCATGCGCGGTTGCGCACTTTTACTCGGCTCTGTGAGCCATTGTTGTAGTTCTCTTTCTACCGACCTGAGGTAGTGGGGTCTTCTCTCCACAGCGGGCCTCTTCGGACAGGTAAGGCCTTCACCTTTTTCCTCCGTTGTCTTCTCTTCCTCTCTTCCTCCCGTTGATTTTGATTTTTCTTCTTTTGTCTCCATCTTCTTTCCACCTTTATACTCACTTTTCTTTAACTTGTATTTCTGTGCCTTTGTATTTTCTCTTGTTTTTCCCGACTTTTCTGGAGAGGGCTGGAGTTCACCGTCCGGCCACTACTCCATCACGTCTTTGATACTATCATTCTGACGTATTAATTGTGCTAGAGGTTCAATAACTAAAGCAAACAAGGCGGGTGATGATGGACATCCTTGTCTAGTAGATCTTGTTAAAGGATTCTGAAAGCAAACCATTAGTAACAACTCTAGCTTTCGGATCATTATACAGAGCCCTAATCATACCAATAAATGAGAGACCAAACGAAAACTTTTCAAGTACTTTAAATAAAAACTTCCATACTACTCTATCAAATGCCTTTTCTGCATCCAATGAAACCACCATTGGATAATTCTTCTGAGATTTAGATCTATTTATCAAAGTAATTAATCGTAGAATATTATCCGAAGCATACCTATGTTTTATACAACCTGTTTGATCACGATGTATTATCTTTGGTAAATACTGAGCCAACCTATTAGCCATAACTTTAGCCACTATTTTATAGTCTACATTTAACAAAGATATAGGACGTAAGAAGCTACCTGTAAGGGATCTTTATCTTTTTTTGGTATAACTGTAATTATAGCATTAGAACAGGACTCAGGTAATTGAAAAGTATCATAAAGTTGTTGTATTACATTCTTAAATAAGGAAGATATATCAACATAAAAAGTCTTGTAAAACTCAATAGAAAAACCATCTCCACCAAGCGCTTTTCCATTTGGCATATCTTTTATAGCCATTTCAATTTCACTATCCATAAAAGGTTTATCTAACTCTTGTCTGTCTTCTTGAGATAACTGTGATAAATTAATATTTTTCAAAAAAGAGTCTATTGCATCTTCTTTTATCTATTTACATTCAGTCAAATAAAGTTTTTTGTAAAAATTACAAAATTCATTGTTAATTTCTTTTTGACTAAAAGTAATACCCGATTTATTTCTAATAGCTGGTATAATCCTAGATAACTGTTCTTTTTCTAATTGCCAAGCTAATACCTTATGAGCTTTCTCACCCCATTCATAAAATTTATTTTTTGAACGATTCAACAAACATTCAAATCGATATGACTGTAACTTATTATACTTCAACTTTAAATTAGTTAATTGGATCTTTTGGAATTCAGTAGCTTTCTTTTGAAATTCTTTTTCACAGATTGTTATTTTCTTCTTCAAATCCTCAGTTTCTCTAACTCTCTCTTTCTTCAGTTTGGATGCATAACTGATAATTTGACCTCCTAAAAAAGCTTTCATTGCATCCCACAAAACAAACTGATCAGAAACAGAGTGAACATTATTAGCAATGGAATCAATTTGTTTTCTCAAATAAACAATAAATTCTGGCTTTTGTAGTAACATAGTATTAAATCTCCATCTTAAAGTATGTTGTGTAACTTGAGAACTTTGATATTCCAATAATAACAATGAATGGTCCGAGACTAACCTTGCCTTATATTCCACAGATATAACCTTATCCTGTAAATGTGCCAAAATTAAAAAATAATCAAGTCTTGAAAAAGAATTATGTCGAGAAGAATAAAAAGAAAAGTCTTTCTGTGTAGGATTAAACCTACGCCAAATATCAACTAAATTCAAATCTTTCATCATATTAGCCATATGTATCGCCATCTTAGATTTCTTAATTACCTTTGGATACTTATCCAATAACGGTTCTAATACCATATTTAAATCCCCCCCCAATCATCACATTGGAATTAGCTTGTCCCAATAATAAAGATATTTCTGTAATAAAAGCAGTGTCTTCAACATTTGGAGCATAAACATCAATCAAAGTCCAGGCTTCATTAGAGATCATACAATTCAACTTAAGTAGTCTTCCTTCATTTTTCTCCTCGTCTTGCAATTGAAACGGTAAATTCTTATGTACCAAAACCGCAACTCCTTTTGCCTTTTAATTAAATGAAGAATAGAAGACTTATCCAACCCAGTCCCGCTTAAGTTTCAAATGGTCTTTATCTGTCAAATGAGTTTCCTGTAAAAAGGCCACATCTACTCTAAATTTTTTTTAATAAGCAAGTACTTTCTTACGCTTTATAGGATTATTCAAACCCTGAACATTAAGAGAAGCAAATTTAAATTTCGACATGTCTTACAACAGTTAGGAAAAAAAACCCCAACTCTTACCCCCTTACCCTCTCTTAATACGATCGAAAAAAAAAAAGAAAGAAGAGAAAAAAAAGGAAAAAAAAATATTTTTTTTATTATTTAAAAAACCCCTTCACTCTTTAATCTAATAAGAAAAAAAAGAAAAAAAACGGGTAGGAGGTTAAAAATACCCTCTCCCGTCTAAACCGCGCAATGCGGTAACTCCCAAAAAAAATGGGTGTGAGATAACTCACACGTAGCAGATGACTTTCAGAAAATAGTGCCTATCCAGTTCTCTCCCCCAACTCTCACTTCATCTTAAACTAACATCATCATTATTTAATATCCCTTTTTTTTTGAAAAAAAGCATTAGAAAAAAAAGGACAACTCTTCTTTTAATCAGCTCCAAATGCCGAGTCACCATTACGACCATTCCTTCTTGGAGCACGGCTCTTTCATCTCTTGTCTCCTTGGAGAATGCGGCGGACTATATCTCTGTTGAAACTGTGTGATTGGCAACTCTTGGGCAAATGCTATAGCTTCCTTTAGAGAATCAAAGAACTTTGGTTGGTAACCATCTTGAAAAATCTTCAAAACAGCTGGATATCTAAAGGTTGCCTTATAACCTTTCTTCCACAACAACTCTTTAGCAGGGTTGAATTCCCGTCTTTGGAACAACCTCTTGACTCAAATCCGCATAGAAGAAAACTCGATTATTTTGAATCATCAAGGGTGATTTTCTTTGTTGTGCATTTCTAATAGCCACTCGTAAAATTATTTCTCTGTCATAATAATTCAAGCAACGAACCAAAACAGGTCTTGGACTTTGACCTGAAATAGGTCTTCTACGCAAAGCTCTGTGAGCACGTTCCAGTATTATACCTTCCGGGAAATGTTCTTGACTCAGCACCTGCGGAATCCATTCAGTAAAAAATTTTCTTGGGTCTGGTCCCTCCATTCCTTCTGGCAAACCAATAATCTTTATATTGTTCCGTCTGGATTGGTTTTCCAAATAATCAATCTTTTTCACCAAATTTTTATTTTGAGTTTGTAAGTCTTCAACCATTTTGGTCACATCAAGAACTTGATTCCGTATTTCGTCTATATCTTCTTCACACAAATTAAATTTATCTCTCACTTCAAGCTTAAAAGCTCCAAACTCAGCCATCTGTTGAGAATGTATTTTCACCAGGGTATTAAACCTAGTACCAAGTTCAGTCATAATCTTGGATAATCCCTGCATTGTACAATATAATTTAGATTCAAGATTCACAAGAATCTTTTCAATTGGAAGAGATTCTGGCTCAACAGATTCCTGCTTCTTCTGCATAACCAAAGGATCTTCTGTTCCTTCCTTCATTCTGGTTGCCTTCCTTGTAGTATGACTGCGTGTGGAAACCCCAGCCACAGCCTCTCCAGCAGTGACTGGAGGACGCTGGCTGGGGTTTTCCCCAGTCCATAATGTATTAAGTTCTCCCAGTACATCAAGTTGTATAGATTCTTCTATCTCAAGAGGTGCAGTTTGCAGCGCCACCACTACAGTTGACAAATGCCTTTCCCCAGCCGGTGTTTCAGCTGGTAATACTTCAGCTGATGATACTACAAGCGGTTCATTCATAACATTGCCATCAGATGCTACTGCGCATGTGCGAACCTGAGTAACTCTTTGTTCTAAAGGCTGTTTGGCGCCCTCTTTAGGGGGCTCTACCGATGTAACATAGAGCTCTGCATCCAAACACTGTACCTCTCTCCTGGGATCCATTTCACACTGAATCCCGGTACTTTTTCTACAGGTAGGCTCCAAAACGTGAACTTTTGGAAAATGTAGTTTTTTGATGATCTGTTGTCGTTTTTTTTTTGCTTTTTTTCACCAATTGTACCATCAGAAGTTAAATTAACAGCACTGAAGTTATCTAAACTTTTAAAGAATTTTAACGGGCATTTCTAGACAAAACAATAAGATAGAGTCAGGAGAGGACTGGAAGGCACGTCTGATCCTTGCGCCATCTTGCCACGCCCCCCTATCTAAAATTTCTTTAACCCCACTATCCCCTCCCCTTCCTGAGTTGCCCTTTATCCCTTGTCGGGCAACCACATCTCCCCTCTCCATTTGGATTTGCGAATTCACTCGCAAGCATCAACTGATTTCGCAGTGACCGTAACTCGTCCCCACCCAGCACCTCCAAGAAAAGATTTTAATTTTCATATATAACAAAGGTCACTCTCTTAATTCCCTCCTTACTTCCTCTCTTCCCTTTCTTTCCCTTATTAATTCTTATCTATACTCTATATATTTTCTTTTAAATACGGATACACTCATGTACACACATATATACATACACACAGATATTATATATATATATATTCTTCTTCTTTGGCTTGGCTTCGCGGACGAAGATTTATGGAGGGGGTAAAAAAGTCCACGTCAGCTGCAGGCTCGTTTGTGGCTGACCAGTCCGATGCGGGACAGGCAGACACGATTGCAGCGGTTGCAAGGGAAAATTGGTTGGTTGGGGTTGGGTGTTGGGTTTTTCCTCCTTTGCCTTTTGTCAGTGAGGTGGGCTCTGCGGTCTTCTTCAAAGGAGGCTGCTGCCCGCCAAACTGTGAGGCGCCAAGATGCACGGTTTGAGGCGTTATCAGCCCACTGGCGGTGGTCAATGTGGCAGGCACCAAGAGATTTCTTTAGGCAGTCCTTGTACCTTTTCTTTGGTGCACCTCTGTCACGGTGGCCAGTGGAGAGCTCGCCATATAATACGATCTTGGGAAGGCGATGGTCCTCCATTCTGGAGACGTGACCCATCCAGCGCAGCTGGATCTTCAGCAGCGTGGACTCGATGCTGTCGACCTCTGCCATCTCGAGTACCTCGACGTTAGGGGTGTGAGCGCTCCAATGGATGTTGAGGATGGAGCGGAGACAACGCTGGTGGAAGCGTTCTAGGAGCCGTAGGTGGTGCCGGTAGAGGACCCATGATTCGGAGCCGAACAGGAGTGTGGGTATGACAACTGCTCTGTATACGCTTATCTTTGTGAGGTTTTTCAGTTGGTTGTTTTTCCAGACTCTATTGTGTAGTCTTCCAAAGGCGCTATTTGCCTTGGCGAGTCTGTTGTCTATCTCATTGTCGATCCTTGCATCTGATGAAATGGTGCAGCCGAGATAGGTAAACTGGTTGACCGTTTTGAGTTTTGTGTGCCCGATGGAGATGTGGGGGGGCTGGTAGTCATGGTGGGGAGCTGGCTGATGGAGGACCTCAGTTTTCTTCAGGCTGACTTCCAGGCCAAACATTTTGGCAGTTTCCGCAAAGCAGGACGTCAAGCGCTGAAGAGCTGGCTCTGAATGGGCAACTAAAGCCCATATACACACATACATATAGTTCGTGGTCATTTTTGCTCTCGTTACATGTCTTCATCTCTCTGTCTGTTTTGTAGTTGTTCTGCAAATTTTTGTGCTTCCTCCGGATCCGAGAATAGTCTGTTTTGCTGCCCTGGAATAACTATTTTAAGTACCGCTGGGTACTTTAGCATAAATTTATATTCTTTTTTCCATAGGATCGCTTTTGCTGTATTAAACTCCTTTCTCTTCTTCAGGAGTTCAAAACTTATGTCTGGATAGAAAATTTTTTTTTTACCTTTGTATTCCAGTGGCTTTTTGTCTTCTCTTATTTTCTTCATTGCTTTCTCCAATATATTTTTACTCTTGTTGTATATCTTAGGAATTTTACTAAAATGGATCTTGGTTTTTGTTGTGGCTGTGGTTTAGGGGCTAATGTTCTATATGCCCTTTCTATTTCCATTTCTTCCTGTAATTCTGGTCTTCCTAGGACCCTGGGGATCCAATCTTTTATAAATTCTCTCATATTCTTGCCTTCTTCATCTTCCTTAAGGCCCACTATCTTTATATTATTTCTTCTATTATAATTTTCCATTATATCTATCTTCTGAGCTAACAGCTCTTGTGTCTCTTTAACTTTTTTATTAGATTCTTCTAATTTCTTTTTTAAGTCCTCTACTTCCATTGCTACGGCTGTTACTCGTTCTTCCACCTTGTCCACTCTTTTTCCTATATCTGACATGACCATCTCTAACCTATTCATTTTTTCTTCTGTACTTTTAATTCTTCTTTTTATTTCACTAAATTCTTGTCATTGCCATTCTTTTACTGATTCCATATATTCTTTAAAAAAAAATATATCCATTGTCTTGCCCTTCCCTTCTTCTTCCATTTCTCTATGTTCTTCTTCTTCCTCTGGGTTGGTCATCTGTTGTTTCCTTGATTTCTTTTTACTCTCTTTCTTGTTCTCGTTGTTTTCTATGTTCTCTTGTTGTTGTGCTGTAGCTGTCATTCTCAGCTGTGGAGATCGACTCCTCAGCTGGTCCCCCCTCGCGTCAGTGTTTTTTTTGTCATGCGCATCGCGCATGCATGAGGAGTTGCGCATGTGCGGTTGCGCACTTTTGCTTGGCTCCGCAAGCCATTTTTGTAGTCCAGAGCTCGGGACTTCCACTGACCTGAGAGAGCGGGCTTCTCTCTCCGCGGCGGGCCTCCTCAGACAGGTAAGGCCTTCACCTTCTTCTTCCGATGTCTTTTCTTCTTCTCTTCTTCCCGTTGCTTTCGACTTTTCTTTCTTCGCTGCCATTTTCTTCCCACCTTTACTTTCACTTTATTTTAATTTTTGAGTTTGTGCCTTTGTGTTTTCTGTGTTTTTTTTTAAACTTTTCCGGAGAGGGCTGGAGTTCCCCGACCTGCCACTACTCCATCACGTGACTCCTTTTCTCCTGTATTCTTCTTGAAAAGATAACATAATTTGAGGGATAAATACCTTTTTTGTGTAAAAGTATGGATCCCATACTTAAAAACTCATTAAATCCTTTTGACTAATGCTTATTCTCCAATAAGTATTCCTAAAAACATTATCTTGTGGCAGCATTCCACTAGGCAGACAAACCGGCCCCACTTGTAATCCATGCTGCGGGGAAGCTGGCCAGAATGGTGCCGTCGGGGGTTTCCCCTTCTTCTCAGCACCGGGCTCAGAAGCCCGTGCTGGGGGACCATGTGACGTCGGTGCCCCCCAGCACGATTCTCAGCCCGGTCTGGGCTGGGAGTATAAGTCCAGCCCGGCAGCCAACAATAACCAGTTTTCTGCTCACTGAGCTCAACCCGTCTGGTTGTGTGCTCTTTCAGTAGCACTGTAGCTGCTGCTACGATCTGAGCATTATCACACTGATGCTTTTGGGGATCTGCTGCATGCAAATTGATGCCACTCCTTTTGTTTTATAACTGCAAACTCCACTTCAAAGTTATTTTGGGTTTATTGAACAGGATGAAAATGATACTTTTGAACTTTTTTTGGTAACCTCTTCAATCATTGTGCTACATTCTTATCACATTCTGGTATCTGAGTGCAAAACCCTTGCACCAACCTCAAACTTTATTCTGCTGAAAGCAGAGACTAACTTGTGATGGAGCACTATTTTATGTTAGTTGATACAATTAATAGCCACGATAGCTGTAATACCAAATCAGGATTCTTGGATAAAATTTTTTAAAATGTTGTAAATACTTGGCAGCTTAGATAGTATCTGTGGGAAGAGAAAGTGAGTTAATATTTTGTCATAACTTGTAACAGAAAAGTTTCAGAGAGGAGGTAAGGGTGGAGAGAACAAAGGGAATGTTTTTGATGTGGTGAAAAGTGAGATAAAATGGATGCCAAAATTGGTGTTCGACATGGAGAGATGAAAGCTTGTTACTGGCAGTTAATCCATCTGAAAGAGGTGTGAATAGGGGAAGAACAAATAAATTGTCATATTGCATATGGAGACTGTTTTGTTTAAGTATTGTTGTTCAGAAGACTTCGCAGCATCCTTTGTCTCCCTGATCCCATCATTGTATTGCACAACTATTTCTTGTCTCCCCAATGGCTGAAAGAGAACCTGATGCATCATGGAGACACAACTAGAATCTGGAGCAAAGAAATGAGCTGCTAGCAGAAAGCTGTTTGTCTGAGGAGGCAAAGGGATGATTGAAATTTTAGTTTGACACTCTGTATTGGGACTGAGAGTGTTGAGGAAAGACGGCCATCATGTAGAGGTGAGGGTGAGGAAAGTGAGGGTATGCAGAGGGTTCGTATATGAGGAGCATTTGATGGCTGTGCGGCTGTACGTGGTGGAGTTAGAAGGATGAAGATGGATCTACATGCTGAATATTGAAAGGGCTAGATAGAGTGGATATGGAGAAGATGTTTATAGCCTCAGAATAAAATGATATTGCATTAGAAGAGATGAGAAATTTCTTCAGCCAGAGGACGGTAAATCTGTGGAATTTGTTGCCACAGATAGCTGTGGAGGCCATCATTGGGCATATTTAAAGCAGAGGTTTTTTTTAAACTTTATTTAAGATTTTATAACATGAATAACATATAGGATTACATTTAAAAAAATTAAGAATAAAATAATAAAATTACAATACAGTATCAGTAACCTAAATAAACTATACCCTCCCCAATAATTATTACACATTAATAACCCAACTCAAATTAGTCCAACCCCCCCTTTCCCCCCCAAAATAAAGAGTGAAGAATTAATAAAGTTAATAATATATGTGAGAAAAAAAACCACTTACAAAAAAAACAAAAACATAACCGATTAAAATACTAACAAAAAGAGAAGTAATTAATACTAAGATATCAGACTTAAAAAACATATTTAAATCAAACTTAAATGCATATATTTAACAGAGTTAAGATGAAACATATATTTAACTCAAACTTAATATAAAAAATTAGTAAAGTTAGTAACATTGTCTATCAAAAATTCTTAAACAATAATCAATTCTTTAAAAAAAATTGTAGCATGAGAAAAAAAAGATGAAAAAAAACTTTCTCTATAGAGATAAACCTTCACCAAATATCAACTAACTTCACATCTATCATCATATTAGTCACATAAACCACCATCTTAAAACAAAATTCAAACCTCATTAAGCATTGTACAATTCAATTTTAGTACTCTTCCATCATTTTTCCCTTTTACTCTTGAATAATTATCTTTTTTTAAACTTTATTTAAAATTTTATGACATGAATAAAATAAAAATTACATTTAAAGATATAATAAAATATAAGATAATAAAAATTAGAATACTACATCATTAAAATACACAAATTAACCCCCCAATAATTATAACACAACATTAATCATCTAATTTAAAATTAGTCCAACCCTCCCCCCAAATAAAGAGTGAAGAATTAATTAACAATATTGTATATAAAATAGAAAGAACCCCCACTTACAAAAAAAAGGATAAAACTTAACAACAAAAAAATTACTAACAACAAAAAAAATATCAATACTAAAATAATTCCCTTAAACATATATTTAAATCAAACATAATACATGTATTTAACAAATGAAATCCACTTTAAAACTAAGTTCAAATATTAAAATCATATATCAGCCACATATCTGTTATACAAAAAATCATAATTAATAATACATAAATACAGAATTTCCATTAATACCAAGTTTCCTTTATAATTCATCGAGAGAACAAAAACATCCCTTAGAAAAACAATCAGATAAACTTTTTATTCCCTTCCCCTCCCCTTATATAAAAAAAGAAAAAAAAAGAAAAAAGTTCAAACTCTTATAAAATTCTCCATATTCTTCATTTATAACATCTTCAAAATTCTCTATCGAAATTAACTTAATTTTATTAAGCTCTTCTCCCTCAATGTATTTGTACTTAATTTTCTTATTTTTCTTCTTATCACCTTTCCCCTCATCTTCCTCTTCATCTAATTCAACATCCTCAATTTTTGACTTATTATCTTCTGTGACATCATCCTCTTAAAAAAGAAAGAAAAAGAGAAAAAAAAACCCAAAAAAAGAGAAAAAAAGGAGAGAAAAAAACCTCCTAATTCCCTCTCAATTACAATCAGAAAACAAAGAGTTTTAAAAAAATTATTTATTTAAAAAAATAATTAAAAAAAAAACCTTCACTTCTTAACCCAAAAATTAAAAAGAAAAAAAAAACAGGTCAGAGGTCACAACTACCTCCTCCTGTTTAAACCGCCCAAAGCGGTAACTCCCCCAAAACATTGGGTGTGAGATAACTCACAGGTAGCTGATGACTTCTGGAAACTAGTGCCCACCCAGTTCCCTCTCCCAACTCCCATTTCATTAAACTATCATCATTATTTAAACTATTTAAACTCTTCTCAAAAAAAAGATAAAAGATTTATTTTTTTAAATCAACGTTACCACTTCGGTCACCATTGCTTCCATTTCTTTTAAAAAACTGGATCCCACCTTACATCTCTACTCTCTTTGGAGACCTTGAAGAACTACATCGTTCCTGAAACTGCAAGATTGGTAGAGACTGAGCAAAGTCCATAACCTCTTTAGGATTGTCAAAGAACTTTGGCTAATTTCCATCCTAAAAAATCTTCAGTACCGCAGAATACCTCAATGTTCCCTTATGTCTTTTTTCCACAACCGTTCTTTCACAGAATTAAATTCGCGTCGTTGAAACATAATTTCTTGACTCAAATCTTGATAGAAGAAAACAGGATTATTCTGAACCATCAAAGGAGATCTATTTTGCTGGGCATTTCTAATAGCCGTAGGTAAAATTGTCTCTCTGTCACAATAGTTTAAACAACGGATCAAAACAGATCTTGGATTCTGTCCTGAAAAAGATTTTATTCTTAAAACTCTATAAGCACATTCCAGTATTAAACCTTTAGGGAATTTATCCTGTCCTAACACTCGTGGAATCCATTCAGTAAAAACTTTTCTTGGATCTGGTCCTTCTATGCCTTCTGGCAAACCAACAATTTTCACGTTGTTCCGTCTAGATTGATTCTCCAAATAATCAACCTTTTTTGCTAAATTTTTATTTTGGATCTACAATGTTTCAATTATTCTATTTTCATCTTGCAGTTGATCCTGTGTATCGACTAAACCTTGATCACACATTTCAAATCTTTCAATGGTTTCAAGCTTAAAAGCTCCATTAATGACTTCCGCCATCGCATTAATCTTGGAAATAAACTGGTTCACAAAATTAGCTAAGTGACTCGATACAGAATATATCTTATCTTCAAAATCCTTAACAGACATTTCAACAGAAGTAGATTCAGGCATAATGGGGTCTTGCTGTTCCTTAGAGACCACGGGATCTTCTGTCCCTTCCCTTAACTTAGTATCTTTTCTAGCAGTTTGACTTCGTATAAAAATCCCTCTCAAAGTCCCCCCAGCAATGCCAGGAGACTGAAGATCAGAGTTATCTTTAAGCCAAATCTCTTTAATCATCTTCACTGAATCGATGTCTGGAAAAACTGTTGTAATTGAAGATGAATTTTGCAGCGCCACCACTATAGCAGTCGAATGACAACTCTTTAACTCTCCAGCTGGTGGCGCCCCAGCTGATTCAACTGTCAAAGCCTCAGCAACAACACCTGCAGTGGCCACCGTGCAAAACACTGGCACCCGTCCAGCCCCTTGTTCTGAAAGCTGTTGAGTGCGACTTTCAGAGAGCCTCACCGGCTTAAAACGAAGCTTCAATGCCGAACTCTGCTCGTCCTCCTCTGGATCCATTCTACGCTGAGTCCTGGCTTCTTGTAAACAAGTAGGCTCAGACAATTTCGGAAAATGTAGTTTTTTAACAGTCTGTTGATATTTTCTTTTACCTTTTTTTGCATATAAACCATTAGGCACTAATCCAACACCTTATTATTTGTAAACTTTTAAAAGAACTTTAACGGGCACTTAAAGACAAAACAATAAATCAGAGTCAGGAGAGGTCTGGAAGGCACGTCTGTTCCCTACGCCATCTTGCCACGCCCCCCTCTTGAATAATTATCCAATAAAAGCTCCAATACCACATTTAAATATCCCCAATCATTACGTTAAAATTCAGATATCCAAATAATAAAACACATCTACAACGAAATCTATATCTTCAACAAATGGAGCATAAACCACAAACAAAATTCAAGCCTCATTAAGAATTGTACAGTTCAATTTATAACTTTCACCATTATTCCCTTCGTTTTATAACTAAAATAGCAAAATAATATACACCAAAATTACCACTCCTTTCACCTTAAAGTTAAAGAAAAAATAAAACAAAAACTTATCCATCCCATTCACATTTAAATTTCAAATATTCCTTATCTACTGAATAAACTTTACAAAAAAAACCACATCAATTTTTAGTTTTTTAAACAATCAAATACTTTCTTATGCTTTTTTTTATAAACACAAAAAAAAACCCTTCACTCTTTAATCTAATAATACAAAAAAAGGAAACAAAAATGGGTAGGAGGTTAAAAATACCCCCTCCCGTCTAAACCGCGCAATGCAGTAACTCCCAAAAAAAAAATGGGTGTGAGATAACTCACACGTCGCAGATGACTTTCAGGAAATAGTGCCTATCCAGTTCTCTCCCCCAACTCTCACTTCATCTTAAACTAACATCATCATTATTTAATATTTTTTTTTTAACAAAAACATTAGAAAAAAAGAACAACTCTTCTTTTGATCAACTCCAACTGCCGAGTCACCATTACAACTATTCCATCTTGGAGCACGGCTCTTTTCTTCCATCTCTTGTCTCCTTAGAGATCGCGGCGGACTACGTCTCTGTTGAAACTGAGTAATTGGCGGCTCTTGAGCAAATGCTATAGCTTCCTTTGGAGAATCAAAGAACTTTGGTTGGTAACCATCTTGAAAAATCTTCAAAACAGCTGGATATCTAAAGGTTGCCTTATAACCTTTCTTCCACAACAACTCTTTAGCAGAGTTAAATTCCCGTCATTGGAACATAACTTCTTGACTCAAATCCGCATAGAAGAAAACTCGATTATTTTGAATCATCCAGGGTGATTTTCACTGTTGTGCATTTCTAATAGCCACTCGTAAAATTATTTCTCTGTCGTAATAATTCAAGCAACGAACCAAAACAGGTCTTGGACTTTGACCTGAAATAGGTCTTCTACGCAAGGCTCTGTGAGCACGTTCCAGTATTATACCTTCCGGGAAATGTTCTTGACCCAGCACCTGTGGAATCCATTCAGTAAAAAATTTTCTTGGATCTGGTCCCTCCATTCCTTCCGGCAAACCAATAATCTTTATATTGTTCCGTCTGGATTGGTTTTCCAAATAATCAATCTTTTTCACCAAATTTTTATTTTGAGTTTGTAAATCTTCGACCATTTTGGTCATATCTGAAACTTGATCTCATATTTCGTCTATATCTTCTACACACGAATTAAATTTACCTCTCACTTCAAGCTTAAAAGCTCCAAACTCAGCCATCTGTTGAGAATTTATTTCCATCAGAGTATTGAACCTAGTACCAAGTTCAGTCATAATCTTAGATAATCCCTGCATTGTTTAAGATAATTTAGATTCAAGATTCACAAGAATCTTTTTAATTGGAAGAGATTCTGGCTCAACAGATTCCTGCTTCTTCTGCATAACTAAAGGGTCTTCTGTTGCTTCCTTCATTCTGGTTGCCTTCCTTGTAGTATAGCTGCGTGTGGAAACCCCAGCCACAGCCTTTCCAGCAGTGACTGGAGGACGCTGGTCAGGATTTTCCCCAGTCCATAATGTATTAATTTCTCCCAGTACATCAAGTTGTATAGGTTCTTTTTATCTCAAGAGGTGCAGTTTGCAGTGCCACCGCTACAGTTGACAAATGCCTTTCCCCAGCCGGTACTTCAACTGATGTTACTACAAGTGGTTCATTCATAACACTGCCGTCAGATGCTACTGCACGTGTGAACCTGAGTAACTCTTTGTTCTAAAGGCTGTTTGGCGCCCTCTTTAGAGGGCTCTACCAATGTAACATTGATCTCTACATCCGAAAGCTGTACCTCTCTTCTGAGATCCATTTCAGGCTGAGTCCTGTTGTCTTTCCTGTAGGTAGGCTCCAAAACTTGAACTTTTGGAAAATGTAGTTTTTTGATGATCTGTTGTTTTTTTTGCTCTTTTCCACCAATTGTACCATCATAAGTTAAATTAACAGCACTGAAATTATCTAAACTTTTAAAGAATTTTAACGGGCATTTCTAGACAAAACAATAAGATAGAGTCAGGAGAGGACTGGAAGGCACGTCTGATCCTTACGCCATCTTGCCACGCCCCCCCCCCCCATTTAAAGCAGAGTTTGATGGGTCATTGATTAGTAAGGATGTCAAAGTTGTGGGGAGAAAGCAGGAGAATGGATTGAAAGGAAAAATAGATCAGCCATGATTTGAATGAGAGAGCAGACTTGAGACAGGGCTAAATAGCCCTTGTATTCTTGTTACATGCATTCATAATTTCCTTGTGTGCTAGTTGATAAAGACCTCACTCAATGAATATCGATTTAGGATTATTTGACATTAATAATCAATCTCAAAGTCCAATTATGTTAAAACTGTGTTACCTACACATGATAGACATCCCACTTTCTTGTGTTTATACTGAATCTTCTCAAATACTTCTATATCTGCTTCTATTATTTCTGGAATCCCATTCCAAACATCCATCGCTCAAAGACTTTTATTGTATATGACTTAATATTTTAACTTCTATTTGTGTAAATCTGCTCCATGGTCCTGTAGAAACACTATCTTGTCTTTACCATGCAATGCATTGGTATGAATGACAAATAAAGGTGACTTGACGTGTGTATGTATATAAAAAAAAACTTGCCCCACACATTTTTAAATTTTACCCCTCCCACTTTAAGTACACGTCCTTGAGTATGTGACACTTTTACCCTCAAAAAAGATTCTGACTGATTACCCTAGCAATTCCTCTCCTAATTTTATAAACCTATTCCATGTCCACTCCTTGGACTGTGACACTTCAGGAAAAAAATAATCCAAGTTTGTCCAATCTGCATCAGCACAAAACCCAAATACTGCACATGTGTGTGCAAGAGTGTGGGCAGAGAGCACCAAGAGGAGTTCAAGGGTTGTTGAGCAGCCAGGAGGTGGTGGGGTGGGGAAATAGATACTGGGGACAGCAAGGCAGAGTAGGGGGAAGAGATGGCAAGAGCTGTTAGGAGGGATGGGAGATGAGCAGCATTGGTGGGGGGTGGCTCACAAGAGCCCTACAAGAGATAGGGGAAAAAAATAGTTGGCAAGAGTCGATCAAAGGAGGAAATCATTTTGTATGTTGTATTTGACCACTCATTCTTTGTTTTGATTATATTTTAAGATTCAATCCTTACAGTCCTCAGATACTATCAGTTGAAATTTTTGAGCTGAAAATGTAACCAGTTGCACTGAAATTAATTGGAAACGCCTTATAATTTGAGTTTTCACTAATCCAATGATCCCCCTGTCCACATTTAACTACCACATTCTATACCGGTCACCGGGATGACCCCTGATGACCTAGTGGTGTAATTACATATCACCACACCCTGAACACAACCCCTTTGTATAAATTAAGGGATTCTTGTACCTTTAATATATGCTACATTCCCATTTTGTAGTTTGCCCCATCTCATTTTTTCCAATTTTTGATCTTCTCATCCTTTGACCTTATTTCCTGCTATTTTTAATGATATTGGATGCCATGTAAAATTTCACTGTCTTGCTCCTGAAGTCACGACTAGTTATTGTTAATGACTCATTGCTTGCTCCCTACCCAATGTGCAGTCTGGAGAATGAATGTTGGGAAAGGTTTCAACCATTGGACAAAAGCTTTCAAATCATCTTACACCTGTGGCTGCAATTCAAAATGTACTTGATTGGTTGGTTGGTTCCAAAAAAAAGTTGCACAGCCATTAGCTGTGAAAAGCAATTTTTAAAATAAATCTTTATTAATTTTATTTTACAATATTCTTTATCAATTTGTGTGCATCTCATTTTATCATCAAATTTATTTACCATGTAATTCTTGATTTTTTATTAAAACCATGATCTTTCAGTCATGTATCTCTTGAAACTACTAAAGCACTGATATTACTCTCTTAATTCTCATTATCCATAAAAGTAAAACTATGATTTAATGTGGGTTTTTTTCATAGATTTGAAGTCACTAATTTTTTTAACCTATTATTTTTAGATCCATTTGGGGAAAAAAAGGCAGGTTATCTAAATTATTCTATACGTGAATCCTGCAACACTCGTTCAAGTCCCTGAAGCAGAGAAGCATTTAATTTGCGGTGTTACTCATTTGTACATTTTTGAATTGGTGTCTTCTCTGAGAATCATTAGGGTTTTTTACATTATTCACTGGATTTTCTGAATTTAGAGTTTACTATGTCCAGAATATAAATGATGATTATAAATTGTATACCAAATGTATAACTTTAAATATTGGCTTGGGTACTCCTAATGATTCAAAGTAAAATACTTTTGGTGGAAGATTTTCACAGATACCAACTCCTTAATTGTGCATTTCAATAATTTTCTGATTTATTTCAAATATTTTGAAAGAAAACCATTCTGGTTAAAATTATAACATAATGGTTGATGTAAATTTCTAAAAATCTTATCTTTCAATTTTAGCAGATCTTGTAGTTTTTCAATGCATGATAGAATAGGTTCTCAAATCTAAAAACAATGAAATTCAAAAGATCAGAAGCAGAGTGAAAGGTAAAAGTCTGCAGATGCTGTGATTGTAGTAAAAACGCAAAAATGGAGGAACTCCGGTGTCACAGTATCCAGGAGGTAAAGATGTATATCCAATGTTTTGGTCTCAAGCCCCTGCCCCCCGCTGGGCCCCGGGAGCTGCCCCCCGCTGGGCCCCGGGAGCTGCCCCCCGCTGGGCCCCGGGAGCTGCCCCCCGCTGGGCCCCGGGAGCTGCCCCCCGCTGGGCCCCGGGAGCTGCCCCCCGCTGGGCCCCGGGAGCTGCCCCCCGCTGGGCCCCGGGAGCTGCCCCCCGCTGGGCCCCGGGAGCTGCCCCCCGCTGGGCCCCGGGAGCTGCCCCCCGCTGGGCCCCGGGAGCTGCCCCCCGCTGGGCCCCGGGAGCTGCCCCCCGCTGGGCCCCGGGAGCTTCCCCCCGCTGGGCCCCGGGAGCTTCCCCCCGCTGGGCCCCGGGAGCTTCCCCCCGCTGGGCCCCGGGAGCTTCCCCCCGCTGGGCCCCGGGAGCTTCCCCCCGCTGGGCCCCGGGAGCTTCCCCCCGCTGGGCCCCGGGAGCTTCCCCCCGCTGGGCCCCGGGAGCTTCCCCCCGCTGGGCCCCGGGAGCTTCCCCCCGCTGGGCCCCGGGAGCTTCCCCCCGCTGGGCCCCGGGAGCTTCCCCCCGCTGGGCCCCGGGAGCTTCCCCCCGCTGGGCCCCGGGAGCTTCCCCCCGCTGGGCCCCGGGAGCTTCCCCCCGCTGGGCCCCGGGAGCTTCCCCCCGCTGGCTGCCCCAGCACTTTTGCTCTTACTATAAAGATTAAAACTAAAATGTATGGTATATTTTCCATGTAAATATTGCGGAGGGAGGAGTGCCCAGCTTCTTGGATGTCTTTAAAGCAATGAAATTTATGACAAGAAAAAATGTGAATAGATCAACACGAATCCATTATACTCAATAAGGTGATTGGACAAGTGAGTAAACTTCACCCTGACACGAGGGGGTGCTTTTCTTGAGCTGAAGTAGAAATCCATTGCCAAGTCAGAATCGTTTCTTGTAATAGGGTATAAAAGTATTGCGGATCATGATAGATGAAGTTAATTTTGCCTTGAACTACAGATTTTTAACTGTGAATCACATTTTCATTATAATAAGCACAAAGTTTAAAAAAATATAGTTTCCTCTCAGCAAAGTGACTATTTTGTCATGTTTAACTTTGGCTGGAGCAGCTTTTCACAAGTTCAAACTATTTTTATTTGCTCCTTCCTTTCCAATGTGAGAACTTTTGGATATTTTCATCTGCAAAGTTTTATATTAATGACTGGAAATAGTTTTAAAGAATTGCTGAGTTGGACAGTTGAGGAAACTGAGTCAGGATGAGCACTGACTCCCTTATTTACCCCAATCATTTGTCGCATTAATCCCTGTCACTTTGCATCTTCCTTCTTCCTGCATTGCTTCTCTTGCAGCATTCCACTGCCTCCCCATGGTCGTGGAGAAATATTTATTATCCTTTGTCCTTTGATCATATTGCACAGAATAGGCCCTTTGGCCCTGTAAATTCAATCTGACCATCATGCATCCACTCACATTAATCTTGCACTCATGCTGTTCTTTCCCACATGCTAAGCACACTTGTATATGAAGTGCTATTTTCCATGCCCAATCAGCTTATTGGTTTCCATACCTTTGGAAACTGCAGCTCCTGAAGGAAACACAAGCGATCATAGACAGAATATGCAAACTTAACACAAAAAGCACCAGAGGACAGGATTGACTTCGGGTCATTGGAACTTGAAGGCAGCATTTCCACAGCTATCCTATTCTGCACTAATTGTGCACTGGGCAGTCCTTTGATACTCCCTCAGACATCACCTCTTTTTTGAACCCTGTTTATTGGCCCCCTCCTTCCTTCCATGCACCAGACAACTAATTCTTTCCTCTGTCAAGACTTGGCACAGATTGGGAGATTGCTTCGCTGAGCACTTTCACTCTGTCTGCACCAATGACGGGGACCTCCCAGTAGCCAATCATTTCAATTCTGTGCTACACTCCCATACTCTCATGTCTGTCCATGGCTTCATACCGTCTGGCCAAGACCACTTGTAACATTGGAGGAGCAACACCTGATTTTTCCATCTGGACACCCTCTGACCTGATGACATTGACTTTTCTGGTTTCTGCTAACCTGCTCCCCTTTCTCCCTCCCTTCCCATCCCTGTCAGCTCTCCACCCCCTTCCCCTCTATTCACCTCCTCCCCTTGCTTGCTGCTATGCCCTCCCTCCCTCTCCACCTATTACCTCCTGCCTTTGTGACTACACCTCCCCTTCCCTCAAACAACTTCTCTTTTAACTCGTCTCACTTCCTCCAAATCAAAGGAGTACCTATGGGCACCCACCTGGGTCCCAGCTATGCCTGCTTGTTTGTGGACTCTGTGGAGCAATCCATGCTGCAAGCCTACACAGGCAAAACCCCTCAACTCTTCCTCTGATATATCAATGCCCCATGCACCCACAATGAGCTTGTCAACTCCATCCTCATCGTGGCTGACTTCCACTCTGATCTCAAACTCACCTAGTCCATTTCTGACAACACTCTCCCCTTCTTGGATCTCTGTTTCCATCTTGGGAGACAAGCTTTCCACCAATATGTATTTGGATAGACATGTAAGTGTGGGAGTGTAACACAGAATTGAAATGGTTAGCTACTGTGAGGATCTATCCCCTTCTCTCAATTTCTCCCTCCCCATTGTTTCCAAGATGTGGTCTTCAAGTCTAGATCATCTGAAATGTCTGCCACCTTCCACAAATGTGTCTTTGTGTCTTCCTCTCCATCACCATCAACTCAGCCCTTGCCCACATCTCCATTTCTTGTTCATCTACTCTGCCCCCAGACACACAAACATAGAATCCTCCTTATCCTCACCTACCACCCCACCAACCTCTGCATCCAACACATTATTCTCTGGAATTTCTGGCAATTACAACAGGATCCCACTACCATACACATCTTCCCCTCTTCTCCCTCCCTCCATGACTCTCTCGTGCACTCATCCCTCCCCACCATTGCCACCCCTGGCACCTTCCCCTGTGGCCACAGGAGGTACCTCACTTGCACCCACACTTCCTCCCTCACCACAGTCCGGGGCCCCAAATAGGCCTTTCAAGTGAGGCAACACTTCACTTGTGTTTCCGCAGGACTGATTTAGTGCATCCGGTGCTCCCTTTGTGGCCTTTTCTACATTGGAGAGACTGGGCACAGATTGGGAGATCACTTCACTAAGCACCTTCACTCTGTCCACACCAGTGACTGAGGCCTCACAGTAGCTAACCATTTCAATTCTGTGTTACACTCCCACACTTACATGTCTATCCATGGCCTTGTGTACTATCCCACCAAGACCACCTGCAAATTGGAGTAACAAAACCCGATTTTATCACTGGGCAATCTCCAGCCAAATGGCATTAACATCAATTTTTCAGTTTCTGCTAACCTGCTCCCCTACCCTTCCCCTTTCCAGTTCTCTCGCCCTTCCCCCTCACTTTACTCAGCCATCCCTCCTTCCTTTGATGGCTGCTGTCTCCTCCCTCCCTTCTACACCCATCACCTCCTACCTTTTCAACCACCCTTCCCCCTCCACTCCCCACTCTTGAAGGGCTCAAGCCTAAAATGTTATTATGTAATTTTATCTTTGCTATATGCCGGTCTCTCTTTGACCTGCTGAGTTTTTCCAGCATTGTGTTCTTTTGTACCAACTTGTTCTTTCCTCCAGCCGTGAGCTTTTCATGCCTCGTTTTTCTTGATGAGTTGATCAGGGAAAATTACATAGACATATAATAGCTGAGGGAAAAAAAAATCTACATCCATAAATGAAAATGGAAAATGCTGGGTGTACTACTCAGGTCAGGTAGGATCTATGAAGAATGCAAGAGGTAATATTTCAGGTAGATGAGGTTTCTTATGTGTATCTTAAGTTGCAGAGAAGGAAAGGGATGGAGTTACTTAAGGTATCTAATACAAGAGACCAAGATCACCCAGGTGATGTAATTGCCTTTAGTGCTTTGTAGGATAGGGAATTAGATGATTGTTGACCATTCATGGTCTGTCTGGAAATCAAGAATGATGAATGAGGACAGTTAGGAAAACACAGCATCCAACATGCATTTGTTACTGAGCCCTGAAGGCTGCCCTGTGCTGAGAAAAAGGGTAAGGTTACATTGGGCTTTGTTGGGATGATATAGGAGGCTAAAGGCTGAGGAGCCAGAATTGAGTAACCAGGAGAATTACAATGATGGGTGACTGCAAGTTTCAGATCATCCTTGCAAACTGAATGGAGGTATTCTGCAAAGTGGTTACTCAATCTGCACTTTTTCCCCCAATGTCAAGGAAGGAGATCACATCATGAAAGCCAAAAGCAAGAACGTGATTCCAAAGTTAGGTGAGAGTGATTGCCCTTGACATCAAGGCAGCTCCTGACAGCGTGCAACTTCCTCGTACCCCTGTCAAAACTGATGTCAAACAGGCATCAAAGAAGAACAGGCAAGTTGTGGGAGCCATAACTCACAGTAAGAAAGCTGGTTATGGTTATTGGACATCACTTGGGTGTTCCTCAGGGCAACTTTCCTCAGCCACCTTCCTCTCATCACAAGCACGGATGTGGACCATTAAAGGTACAAATGTAGAGCATTTAATTATGCAGCAACTAAGCACATAAGAAATAGGAGTAGGCCATTCATCCTATCAGGCCTCCTCTGCCATTTAATGAGATCACGGCTGATCTGATGATAGGCTCGTCTCCACCTACCTGTCTTTTCCCCATATCCTAATTCTCCTACGATACAAAAATCTATCCAACCTTGTCTTAAATATATTTACTGAAGTAGCCTCCACTGTCAATATCATAGATTCACCACACTCTGGGAAAAGCACTTCCTCCTCCTCTCTGTCTGACATCTACTACCCTGAATCTTGAGGCTATGTCTTCCCCCACCAATGGAAACAACTTGCCTACCTCTAAATTATCCATGCCTTTCATAATTTTATATACTTCTATAAGATTCCCTCTCATTCTTCTAAATTCCAGCGAGGACAGACCCAGATGACTCGATCTACTACCTCCTCTTCGGCTGCTTAACCCCCTCATCTCTGGAATCAACTTCATGAAACTGCTTAAAGCAGAAAGACCAAGCAAGATTCTCAGTCCGGTCACAGGTCTCACGCCTTGGCCTCATCATCCATCTCAGAACCTGTGTTTTGGTTCTGATTTCAGACATTTGTTCTGGCCGTTTTGTTATATTCACGTTTCTCCCCTTGTAGTCCATGTAATTTTAAAGGATCCAAATGTGTGGATTGTAAACATTTAATCTGCCTAACTCCGATATCTTCGAGTGCAATCGTCCCTGACTTGTGATTCGTAGATGTAGAAATGGTATTAAATTATTAACATTTTAAATCTCCGGGAACTTTATGGGGGAATGAGCGAATTCTACAAAAACGAATCTAAATGTTTTCTGAACTCGAATCAAATTTAATTTTTAGCTGAGCGATTCACTTTAATTTCAGCTTCGCGAGAAATGCCGATGTAACGAACAGACGCGATTTACTTGGTGCTGAAAAATCAAACCACTGCAGGTGAAGAAGCCCGAGCCGCGCTGTTTCACAGAAGCAACTGGGAAGTGTCACGCTGCTCGGCTGGAGGACAGCGCTGGAAGGTAGGCAGGTGGGGTGGGGTGGTGCGATCGCAATTCCTGCCATTGTTCAAGCAGGACGCTGCGTTTCCTCAGACGTCAAACAGGGGGGAAGGGTTGGCTTTTCCTGCGCGGCCACCGGATAAGAATCCTTTGTCCCAATAGAACGCTGGCAGTTGTCTCCGGGTTCCATTGAAACGTCCTCTCATTGTTATCACCGAACGTTCGAGGTTACTCGGGGTTCCATCTCGCCCGCTGTCCTCGGCGTCAGTCTCCGCTCTCTGGCGTGGGGATTTAAAGGGCCCCCCGATTGAAACACTAGAGCCTCCACTTGGTTCCCGGAAGTGACGGCCCCTTTGTGGAGCTCGCTGGAAGATGGCGACTGGATGCAGCGCTGCTCTGCGAGGTGAGGGAGGAGGGAGGAGGGAGGAGGGAGGAGGGAGGAGGGAGGGAAGCGCTTCCAAATGTTTTAATCCTTCTAGCCGGTGTCTCTGGCGATGAGGGGTTCGCCTGCGAGATTTGATTCAATTGGAGGTGCGCAGGGTTGGGTTAGGTTGGTGGGTGAGTGGATTCTTGGTTTGCTGTCTGATGTATGAAATGATGTTAAGTTCTGGAGCAGTGGCACTGGCTCCAGGACGGAGTTCGAGTGAACAGTTTCGAGCGCTGATGAAAATAATTGGGAGAAAGAAATTTTGCCCTCAGGAACTCGGCTCGAAATTTTATCCCCGAGGCACCTTTTGAAATCGTATCTTTCTAACGGTTTACCATTATGGTTCTGGCGTTGCTTTTTTAATTGGTCTCGTTGAGTTTATCTTAATTTGTGGTTTGTGCTGAGGTTCTCTGACCTTTCTCTCGTATATATTGTCATAAACTCCAAATAGTGTTTATTTTCTTGCTGTCAATATCGAAGTGACTGTTAAAAATATTTCCCTCTGGAATGGAAGATATATCAACAATTAATAATGATTGTTTTCGTTGAATTTCTATTTTGATGCAAGCTCACTAAAATGCTTTCAACAATTTCAGGATGTTTTGAAAAGCTGGTATGTTTCAATTGTAGTTACCTCTGGATAAAGCTATTGATACCTAAATGTTCTGTTGATGTTTTGCTGTTTTGAAAATCCATTTCAAGATAGGTGGAGTTAAATCTCCCACATTTTAAAAATTGTTTTGATTTTGTTAATGCTGTCTATGATGCCTCGTATCTTGTAATAAATATTGTTACGAAGTGACTTGCTCTTAAATCTCATCTGATGGCTGTTGTAGAATGATTTTGTGTAGTGGGTTGTGTAAGTTGTCAAAGAGTGTCTTTTCTTTGGCTTGGCTTCGCGGACGAAGATTTATGGAGGGGGTAAAAAGTCCACGTCAGCTGCAGGCTCGTTTGTGGCTGACCAGTCCGATGCGGGACAGGCAGACACGATTGCAGCGGTTGCAAGGGAAAATTGGTTGGTTGGGGTTGGGTGTTGGGTTTTTCCTCCTTTGCCTTTTGTCAGTGAGGTGGGCTCTGCGGTCTTCTTCAAAGGAGGCTGCTGCCCGCCAAACTGTGAGGCGCCAAGATGCACGGTTTGAGGCGTTATCAGCCCACTGGCGGTGGTCAATGTGGCAGGCACCAAGAGATTTCTTTAGGCAGTCCTTGTACCTTTTCTTTGGTGCACCTCTGTCACGGTGGCCAGTGGAGAGCTCGCCATATAATACGATCTTGGGAAGGCGATGGTCCTCCATTCTGGAGACGTGACCCATCCAGCGCAGCTGGATCTTCAGCAGCGTGGACTCGATGCTGTCGACCTCTGCCATCTCGAGTACCTCGACGTTAGGGGTGTGAGCGCTCCAATGGATGTTGAGGATGGAGCGGAGACAACGCTGGTGGAAGCGTTCTAGGAGCCGTAGGTGGTGCCGGTAGAGGACCCATGATTCGGAGCCGAACAGGAGTGTGGGTATGACAACGGCTCTGTATACGCTTATCTTTGTGAGGTTTTTCAGTTGGTTGTTTTTCCAGACTCTTTTGTGTAGTCTTCCAAAGGCGCTATTTGCCTTGGCGAGTCTGTTGTCTATCTCATTGTCGATCCTTGCATCTGATGAAATGGTGCAGCCGAGATAGGTAAACTGGTTGACCGTTTTGAGTTTTGTGTGCCCGATGGAGATGTGTCAAAGAGTGTCCTGGTACTTAAAAAGGTGTTGTAAATTATGTCCATGGCAAGGATTTCCTAAACTTGTAAAACTTACATTTGTTTTATTTGCAAAGTAAAAGTTTAAAATATTAGTGTTATTAACTTTTTTGTTGTTTGGGCATATTTATAGTGATTGAAAATTTTAAAGAAATAACAAGGAATGCATATATTGAATAACCAAACTCTGGGCTGATTCTGCCCTAATTGTTTATAATTCTTTTTGAGTCCAATCTGTAGCACGCTGCTGTGTGATTGCTCTTTCAAATCAACTTGGACACTATATATTTCATTATATTCAGATGAATGAAATCCTTGAATTTCCTGTGCTGCCCTTTGTAGAAAGTTCACAATTGAGGGAAGTGAAACCTGTTGCATCCAAAGGAATAAAAGTCTTGCATCTTGGTTTTTATGAACTTAATGCATTTGAAATGAACTCACTGTTTTGGAAAGTCGGTAGTGTATTTATTTTTTGCTAATTATAGGTCAGTTTTGTTGAGTAATCTCTGATACATATAAATTGGATTTGTGGCTGCACACATCCCAGACAAGTATAGACATGCTGGAATCTTTAGTAAAAGGTATACATTAAAAATGTTGAAATTGTGAAATTTAAAGTACAATTAACATCAAGTTGTTGAAGATTCTTGGACAGGACTAGCTTGCATTTTGAAAACTATAGACATATTAGAGTGGGTCAACATGGGGTGGGTTCTGTCTCGAATTTGATATTTTTTGAGATGGTGACAAAGATATTTCAAGTCAAGTCGCCTTTATTTGTCGTTCATTCCTTGCATTGCACTGTTAAGATGAGGCAGCGTTTCTCCAGGAGATGAGCTTTCCTCTTCCTTTGCAGGAAGTAGAGACGCTGTGGGGCTTCCTTGGCTATAGAGCTGGTGTTTAAGAACCAGGTGAGATTCTCCACCAAGTGCAGACCAAGGAACTTGATATTTTTGATGACCTGCATGGTGGAGCCATCAATGGTCAGCAGAGCGTGATCCCACCGGACCCTCCTGACGTTGACAACCATCTTTTTTGTGAAGGGTAATGGATGTTGTCTCTGTGGACTTCAGTACAGCACTTGATAAGGTTCCCTATGGTAGATTGATCCAGAAAACCAAGTCACATGGGATCCACAGTGTATTGGTAAATTGGATCAGCTATGGAAGACAGGTTTGGTGGTGGGGTGTTTTCTGACTGAAGGTCTGTGATCAGTGGTGTTCCACAAGGATCAATGCTGAGATCATTGCTATTTTTGATTATAATGATTTGCATGAAAATTATATCTGATTAGCAAGTTTGCAGATAGCACAAAAATTGGTGGAATTACAAGGAGTGAGGATGGCTGTCAAAGGATAGAGTGGGAAAAAGATGAGTATGGAAATTTAAATGGATAAATGGTGGAAGTTTAATCGGAACAAATATGAGGTGATGCATTTTAGGAGGGAAAATGCAGCAGGACTTTTACATTAATGTGCAGAAGGATATTCTGGTGCAAGTCTGTAGCTCCATGAAAGTTGCAACGCAGTGAATAGACTAGTAAGGAAGGTGTGTGGCAGCCATGCTCTCATTGTATGGGACATTGAGTATAAAAGTTGGCCTGACAGATTGTGTATTTTTAAATGTCGGGGCCTCATTTGGATTATTGTATGCACTAGTGGTTGTCACGTTACAGTCAGGAGGTGGAAACTTTGGAGAGAGGGTGCCAAAGAGGTTCACCAGAATGTTGCCTGTATTGGAGCTCATGAGGTACAAGAAAAGTTTGGAGAAATGCAAATTGTTTTCTCTGGGTTGTCAAAGGTTGAATTGTGAGAGGCACAGATTGACGAAGTAGTCTTTTCATTCCAAAAATGTAAATGTCATATATGAGAGGGAAGAAGTGCTCTAAGGTATTTACATGGCAAGCTTTTTTTTAAGCAATAGCTGCTTGGAACACAATTCCATGGAAGGGGATAGAAACAGATGTGATAGCATTGTTTCAGGTGCATTTAGATACATGAACAAGTAGGGAAGAGAACGTGTCATGAAATTTTTGTTTTGCGGCTCCATTACAGTGCAAATATTGCTATAAAATTACATTTTAAAAATAAAATTGGTAAAAAAATATTAAAATAAATTGGAAGAGTCTGGTGAGTCTCCCAAATCTCCTCCAACTCCTCACAAAGTTTAGCTGCTGGCGAGACTTCTTTGTAATTGCATTGACATGGAGGCCCCTGGACAATGTCCAGGCAGATGGGTTTGGTGCTGTTTGTCAAAGGACCTATTCCTGAGCTATACTGTTTTATTTTAAAGCCATACCCTGTTTTTGTCTTGTGTATATTTTCTGTTTAATTTTAAAATAAAAACAAATTGTTCATGACTGCTTAAGAGCAAGTCTTTGATATTGTGTGAAAGCAACTCTCACATTTGAGTGCAGTTACAGAACATGACCTACTTCATTTTTACCACCTTTCAACTTGTGAATTGTTCAATGAAATGGTGGAAAAGTCCTCAATTAACAAATATGACCATGTGAAGTGTTTTTTTTTTTGCAAGAATTTATTCCATGGTTGCAATGGACTGTTGCATTATCTAGTTGAACATGAAGCTCCTGACATTATGCAGTGAAGTCAGTACACTTGAATTTTTTCTTCAGAATCAAATCTCAATTTAAATGTATTGAATTTAACCTCTTTCAGGATGCATTCCATGATAGTAGAGTTAATGTGTTTGGATGATTTTATTTGTCTTTTAAAACATTGTTCATTGTTTTAAATTGTTTTGAGATGACTACATTTATTCTGTTCTTCATTCGTACTTTGTAAGTTAGTCCCTAATTCACGGCATTAACTGTCCTGAATTAATGATTGGGGTGCAAGCAATCAATGATATCATAAAGTTTGTTTGAAGCATTATATCACTGTAAATTCTTTAGAAATACAGTACAGGTATTCGCTGCTTAACATCCATGATGTGTTCTGTGAAATTGGGCGTTATGCGATGTGGATGTTGTGCGAACACCATATTATATACTTAACAAAGCTACGTGGGATATTGTAGTGTACCAGTAAACTTTATTTGTAAGTAGGGATCAGAATGTGGACCAACACTGAGCTGTAGGGAGAGAGCGGGGCAGTGGGATCAGAGTGTGGACTGACATGGGGTGTGGGGAGAAAGCAAAGCAGTGGGATTAATTGGGACTGAATTAGGGCTGTGGGGAGAGAGCGGGACGGTCAGATCAGTTTGGGTATACAGTAGTGATTCCCAAAGTGGATGCTACTGCTTCTCATGTGTGGATGGCAAAAGGGTCCAGTGAGGAAAAGGGGGTGGTCTGAACCTTCTGTCTTGTTATTATTCAGTCTGCTGCAAAGTTTAATGAAGAAGCAAGTGCAGTAATTTTCTGGCCAGACTTGGGGCGGCAGTACATTTTCATGAAAACGGGTGTCAGTGGCTGCCATGTTGTACTGGTATCATTACCCCCCCCCCCCTGCTCAGTGCTGATGCCACCCTACCCTGCTCAGTGCTGTCACTATCCTCCCCCCGCTCAGCGCCAATGTATTGGGGGAGGGAGGCACTCGCGATGTGGCCTGGAGGCCAAGGGGGCGGCAGCCCGAAAAAGTTGGGATACAGTTTCCTCTAGCTAGCGATCACTTTTTCTAAATCGTTGCTGACTTGCAGTAAACTGAATTAATTATGGGACCGCTCATGAATATACAGTCGGACGTTGCCCAAACAGACATTATACAGCATATACCTGTACTCGATGATGGTTAACAACAGCACTCTTAATTTCTGCTGAGAACAAGTGGACTAGTTCCTGAAAAAGTGCTCTTATTGCTGTTGATGAATGGAAGAAATGCAGAATAGTCAGTTAAACCAGGGCGAGGACTGGAATGAAAGGCTGCCAATAGATTCTGTTTGGAAAAAGAATAAGATAGTAGACCTTGTAACAATTGAGTTCAGTGCAAGGAATCTGAGCACTTTGAAAGGTATTAGGTATGTGAGGTGTGGAATTGCAGCGTTCTGAGATAGCTAACTGATCATTTTGTGTGAAGTTGATTTTTGTTGTCTTCAGCTTGCTTGTGTTGGCCTACATTAAACCAAACTGAATAGTAAGATTAAAATCCTCCTCATCAGCCGATAAGGTGATGCACTGGTTTTAAGTCTTTCGGGTAGTTTTTAAAATGCAAGATGTATTTACGACTCCAGAAGGTGTTCACACACTCTCATTGTCCTGACTATTTCAACTTTTAATGTAGGGGGGTCCAGGGAAAGGAACATTTTGCAGTTGTTACTGTGCTTGGCTAAATTGAAAGTTTTGTATCTCTGGTATCAAATATATCCAAGTTCAGTATTTGAATTTTAGAGCTCTCCTTTTTGCAGTGTA